>NC_136638.1:23559339-23954339 GCF_949748355.1 Melanostigma gelatinosum
TGTAAAATACATTTTTGGTGACAATGACATATTTTTCCAGAGACCCTCCAAAATGTTTCTGTTGAGACTTTCAGGGATATTTCGCACGCTGACTAGAATCATGTAAACATGTGAGCAACCAAAAATTGCCTGCTCATCGTACAACAGTTGAACTACTGCGGATTGGGAGTCCAGTGGTGTTAAATGTTTGTTCCACAACGGAGTAGTTTGGAGAGAGTCTATTAAAAGCCAGCAATTCTCAGCTCCTGGTCGATTTGTCGAGACTTTGTTGTTGATCAGTAATTCGATGAACCCCCCCCCTGGAGACACACAGTGGTCCTTTTGGACTACAGGGTAGCAAAAATATTAGTTTTTTTTCTAGTTATTTATTCTGATGCATCTATCTTTCACAAGTTGTTGTTGTATGAGAGGGTGAAAGTCAGATGAAAGCCATGTTATCAAAGGAGGTTGTCCAGGGCCCTTATTGGCCTTCGCTGCCATGAACTATTCATTCAGATGATTGGATGTCCCTTTGGAAATGTTTACTCCGACTGAAAGGCCACTTAGCCTGCCGGAGAATAAAGGTGAGAAGTGACTGCCAGCAGGCAATTTGAGACTGTCCATCACTGTGATGGCAATACTCTGCCATTTGTGTCACATGATCTACAAAACAAAAGCAACAATAGAACTGGATCTTTGTGTAGTGGTTTTAAATTGCCGAAGTTCAGAAGGAGATTGTGGTGGAAAAAAGTTGTAATTTATCATCTCATCACTAGAACACACACACACACAATCACCACTCCCAACTCTTTCATTATTTAAGCAGGAAAGTATCAGTCATTAATTTTAAGTAGTACTTTTATTTGCTGCATGAAAGACCTTCAGTCAGAGGATTCTTATAAAATAGAACATTAAAACCACGACGGAAGAAGGAGCAAACACACACTCAATCTGAAATTACCTTGACACCGAAAGATGACAAAATTTCCAAAGCAAACATTAACTCCTTGGCAGCCATGACTCTTCCTTGGGCTTGCAGCACAACAGTCTCATTTAATACAAATACTCTTCAAACTGGGCTCCCTTAAATCACTGAAATTACAGAGTGATCTCAAGCAACTTCACTGGTGTGTATCTTAAATATTTGATTAAAGGCTGAAGTCAGACACCCCCGCGATGTAAAAAGAAAGAAAGAAAAAGGCAGAGCGGGAAGCAGATATCTGCAGGCGTGTGTTTTATATGGGTTGCAGAGGGTTATAATTTTGCGGATTATAGTTTTTCAAGCCTGTTAGAAGGTTTTACAGTTTAGCTTTTGCCGATGGTCTGTTAATAAATGTTTTATTTATTTATTTGGCTGTTTTGAGCGAGACGAAGTATAATAGTGCTATACTCAAGCACAGGCTGACATCCTTTCTTTGAACCACTTACTGTAAAAAAGGGGTTATTTCCTACTCTAAATCAGAATGAGGAACATGCCATTTTCAAAATAACTCACTGATGCAGTTAAAAATGTTGCATTATGTTTGTCTACGAGGTATTTCTCCAATGTGTTTTCCCTTCTAACAGCACAGTACAGGACGACGATGACTCCCAATGATGCTGGTGACCTCCTGACCTTACACATAGTGCCACAGTTAGTTACAAATGAACCTCCCGACAGACATTTGGGTTCTGGACACTCTACCTCCAAAAGTATTGACAAGATTTTTAATGAAATTCACTTTGTACATGTCCCCAGGAGATGGATCTTAATTCGTTCAACCTTTTGGGTGCCATCATTAAGACATTTCCACTTGGGCAGAGCAGATATTAAAACTGACTGGCTGGTTGTTCTACAGTTGAAACAATGTGTTGATCGAGGGCTGACATCACATCATTCAACAGCCTTAAAAGCAGAACGGAAGCTTTGAGTTTTGATGTTGAAGTACTTGTGATGGAAACTTACAGTGAATTTTCATCGTCGGCCAGCAATGTCACAAACCTCGCTTCATTCTTTGATTTTCTGGATTATCAAGATGTGCCACAGCATGTTGTCAAAAGGTGGCTATCACTTCTGCCAACTGTTGAGGCCATCCTGCACAGCTAGCCGGCTCTTCACTCCTGCTTCCTCTCAGAAGCACAACAGGGCAGTATGGTGTTTTTCTTTAAGTTGGAAACTATCACAGAATTACATTCAGGCATGGTTGACATTTGCTCTAAACTGATCAGAAGGAAACACTACGAGGATTATGGGAATAATGCCAGCGCAATTCTCCTCAACAGAAGCCAGCAAATTAACAAGAAACAGCAGCCACACTGATAAGGCGCATTAACTATTAAAAACATGGACGGTTTGTATAATAATTACTATGTTGATGCACAGGTACAGGAGGAGGTAGAACACGGGACGATTGCATTAATCAGAGAGAGGGTCTTTAGACTCATGACACAACTTTGGACCAACAAACAGTACAAAACGTCGGAGGATCCCAAAAAATAACAATTCATACAAATTCAAGTGGAGGCATAAGATATAAGAAAAATAGAATATAAGATATATGTTAGGTCACTTGTATTCAAAGCGCACTGATGAGTGTTGAGACTCAACCAAAACAGTCAAGGTGTGACCTGAAAGACACTAAAAAGCTTTGCAGATATGAAGAGAACTACAGAATCTGGTGATAATTATTTGTCTGTCACTACCGGTGACACCTGCCACATGTAGCCATGTTTATATAAAAAATACTGATTAAAAAAAATTATATTATACTTGCCAAAGTATTAATTATTACTCATTATTTAATCATTAGGCTGTTGTACGGATGGATGGATATAAAGATAAAATATGACACACAGTGACAGCTTGATATTAAAATTATTATGTCAATCCAATACCAATCATGCTTCTCTCACATGTGCTGCTGAGCCACTCCGTTACATAACATGAAAAGGAGAGTTTATTAAAGGCTGCACTGACATTATACTGACGACATCAATCCCTGTCAGCCGTTAATTATTTGGTGAAAGAACCCTTTTTCATGAAAAAGGAATGGGGATTTTAAATCGAGCATGATTAACATGTGTTGATGTGCCTTCTTTTGTAGTGTTTGCCAGCTAGCCTCTCTCTCTCTGTAGATATGCAAACATTCAGTTCATGTTGAACAAGACACACGGAAAGAGTGGGAGCTGTGAGACATGCAATTGCCTGGTAGCTAGGCAACCCTTGAGAGCTGCTCTGGAAGACCTTGAGATGTCTCCCATAATATCGCAGGCCAGTGTTACTGTTTGGAAGCGCACTGAGCTTTTTTTTTTTTTTACTCGGGGGAAGTGTCAGGGCAAGTTGATGGGATGAATCAGAATTTTGGGGAGTGAATGAATTTTGGATGGGATTCTTAAAAACAGGCCACCTTGGAATCCTCACCTTCCAAGAAGACAAATTATGCGCCCCTCAGTTCCAAAAAGAAGTCATTGTGTATTCAAATAAATATTCATAGAGGTTCTAAAGTCAAATTGTTTAAAATATGCGTTACGTGATTGGTGCTGTGTCAAGCAACACTTTTCTCTCAGACTATTCAAGGACATGTCAGAATATTTATTCGGCGCAGACAAACCTGTCGGAAAGTCTTGCGTTGAATGTCTCCTCTTTGTGTCTACAGTACCTCTGTTTCATTATTTATAGCTGTTTGGCTATACAACACGGACATCTGAAACCCTCTGCTCATGCACAAATGTCCGACCACGTGGGACTCGGTGGCAGCCAGATAAAAGCAAAGCAAAGTGATTCACCTGTTGCAAGAGGAGCCCTTTGCTGTTAGGGGTCACTCACCCACACACGATGTGGGTTCAAAGCATCCTTGCCCGAGAGAGAGCGAGGCAGAAGTTTGGACAGAGACGGAGAGAGAGTCAGCAGACAGAGATGTAGGAAATGAGGGAGAGGCGTTGGCGGCGGGGAAAGAGAGAGAGTAGATGGGGAAGCAGTGACACAGGAAATGGAGAGAGAGAATGGGGCAGGGAAAGTGCACTGAATAGCAGCAGGGCTAGAGGTTTGGGGGGGGGGGCAGCTATGAGAGCAGCATTCAAGAAGAATATTTTTCCAACATCATGGATGGAGAGCCTCTGAGTGCTGCTGTTATTAAGGTGTGTTTGTGTTCCCAAGCCTTATGTTCTCAAAAGAAAACAAGTACGGTACAGCACCAATCTTCTCCACAGACGTCAGAGAATATATCACATGCTCAATTTACTCAATTAAATGAAATTGTTAATTAGCATCTTTTTATTTTTATCATGTAAGCTGACATGGTTTCCATTTGAAATATAAAAATAGCATTATGTGACTCGCACCGCTCTAAATACTTGACAATCAAACAATGTAAAATGACAGTAAATCTACTTGTTCTTGTTTTCATCATGCAAAGTGTAGGTTACAGTGTAATTCATGACGCTCAGAGCAAATTGTTCCCGATGTACAAGTCAGGGGTTTGGTAAGAATCTAAATTCCAAACACATTATGAAATGTTTCATGTTTTATTGCTCTTCAGATGATAATTTACAAGTTAAACGTTTTAGTATAATGCTATTCATTTCCAATGAGTTCTCCTGGTTGGATGATTTGAGGTAGGATGCTTTTTGTGGCATAATTTATTTGTAGAGACAGAAGACTTAAGTGTGGCTTACTAATATGTTTTCAGTCCACCACAGACTCCAGACTGAAATATCTCAACAACTATTGGATCAATCCCCAGAGGAAGAATCCTACTAAAAAAAATCTCATCAGCCTCAGCTGTGCTTTCTGTTTAGTGCTAAGCAGCAAACGTTAGCATCCTAACATAATACAATCAGATGGTGAACATGGTAAACATATTTCTGCTCTAGCGTGTAGCTCAATGAGCCTAAGTACAACCTCTGTACACACTTCTTGTTAATAGTTTTCAACAATGGAGGTATTTTGCACAGAGGAAAAGGGTCAGGCTTTGGAATTACTTGTTAGTGTGATCAATTCAAATGTTCATCAGTGGACAATATAATTCACTTTGAGCTCTTTTTTTCCACATGATACACACAATATTTTCTTCTTTTCTGAAGATTCCTGCTTCCTTTCAGCCCTGAGCATTTGTTGAGCATGCAAGATCACACAACACACCTCCTGACTGATACAGTAGGCCATGTCTTAATTATCAGCCATTCAGCAGAGCTTGTTATGGAGCACAATACACGACTGATCCTTTGGTCGCAATAGTTAGCTGCAGCACAATAGACGAGGGATCACTGATCGTGATGGATTGATCACAGAGAGCATAAACAATGCAACGCTGCTGCCGGCTGAAAATCATTCTTTGTGCATGTTTTAAATTAGACCCACAATCACGGGCTTTAAGGGTCAAAAGGTTAAGAAACTGGCTCAGTGTATAAATGGCCGTGCAAACTTTTAGTTCAGTCAGGGTAAGACTGCAAATATGTCTGCAATACGGAGAAATAAGAAGATAACAAAATGAAGTTTTAATGCTGTGTAAAATATTCACGATGTATGGCTACATTGGTTTGTTCATAAAAATTAGCAACCTCAGTTTGGATGTTTGTATCAAAGCTTTACAAAGCTTCGGGGACCCTCAGACAGACCCACTGCATAAGATTTAGCAAACATTTTTCACAAATTACAGAATTTCTTAACAATCCAGATTAGTTGCAATGATGCAACAAACTTGCAAGAGAGCCTAATTAAAAAAGACGCCAACAGCAATCATCTCCACAAATCACCCTCCCGACTCATTTCATATTTTGAAATACGTCAGTAGAGATATAGAGATTGCAGACTACAAGCCAGGTGCAGCACTGGCAAACACTCCCTATTATAAATAAAGTAATTTAGTAAAATGTTAACGTCTGACATCAGTGCACCTCAGGTGTGAAACCTGTATTAATGAGGCACACACACACTACACCTCGACATGGGCAAATAAAGTCATGCATCTCGGAAATGACCTCTCACCCCAAGCTCCACAACACATGAATGAATTTTATTTATCGAGCGCTTTTCACAGACATAACATCACAAAGTGCTTAACAGAGCAGACATTTAAAAGCATAAAAAACACAATGTGACCCTAGGGTCAATAAATTACATACACAGAGAAAAATAAAATAAAAAATAAAATAAAAATGTAAAATATTTTAAGAGCAGGTCTAGGACATGGGTTTACTTTTTACTCAAATGCCAGCCTAAAAAGGTGGGTTTTGAGCTGGTTCTTAAAAGTATTCACAGTATCTGCGAGGAGTAGAGTTGCAGGCAGAGACTTCCAGAGCCTCGGGGCCACTGCCTCAAAGGCTCGGTCACCACGGCTCTTAAATCGTGTGCGTGGGACTGACAGTAGACCTAGAGACCTAGACATCACTATCCTCTATGCATTTCAACAAGTTATATATACGAACTCTAATACATGCGGACCATGTAACATAAACTATGTGTGGTGTGGGAACATTTTTTGGAAAATGGTGATCACTACTAAAAAAAATTTAAATCATGCTTGTTTTAGCTTTAAATTCTATCAACAATGAGACTAATTTGTCATTGCCTGTCAGCAGGACTGCATCGTCTGTTCATTATTTCACTCTGCCACCGTTAAATATGTGGAACAACCACGGACTGGAGAGATGGAATGTCGCCCAAAGGTTTTGGGAGGAATGCTGTAATGTCTGGGTTTTGGTTTCCTGCTTGCTTGCAGGAGTTTGCTCTTTTCACAAGGTAAAAAAAAAATATATATATCTATTTACAAGTCACGGAGAAAGGGTAATGTGCTATAGTACACGTTATATTGTGGTGTGTGAATAGTGCTTAAGAAGTCTTCTATCAAGATGCTTTTACTGATAGTATAAGTGCAGAAACATTATAACAAACAGAACTTACAGGTACACATCAGATCCAGACCAGGCTGTAAGAGGAACCAGATTTCCTGCTCCGGCTAAAAACATGGTGGACAACTAAAAACCATGTCCATTTCTGTGAATGTTTTTATTCAAATCATTTTCCTCCCTTTCTCTTGTGCTCTGACCATCTCGTACCGAGTTCATGATCATGCATGACAATACCGTCTTGGCACTCAGCCAGTCACTGGGTTTAGGGACGGAAACACGCAGGCAGAGCTGACATTTTTTAATAATGCATGCGATTCAGGCTGCCATTCTGCTGGAGCCGTTGTCATTCACCAGTAAACAACCCTCACAGACATCCAGTCAAGCAGACAGAGCAGCTCACCAGGTGAAGAGGGTCAGTGAAATATGTATGGACAAGTTCGTTTTTATCCTTGGGATTTACAGCCATTTTATGCTTTCATCCCGTCGCACAATAAGAATATTTTACGATATATGGTTTGTGTATTTTGACACGTTATGCTGTATCTTCACATTTTTTTATTTCTTCATTTGAAACATAAGCGCATTGTTTTTAATTAACTGTAGACCTAAACATAGACCTAAAAATTACACTTATTAAGATGTGTTGTATAATTCTTACTTTACTTCTAGTGTGCTCACTTATTTTTGCCAAAATAGCATTTGATTCATGATTGATATGCTATTAGCATTTCTTAATGATGTGATTGTTGTTCACCGTCTGCGGGAGATTAATGCCCAACATGAAAGCAACTCTTTTTGTTCAATTCCCAAAACCCACAACAGAATAGTTGATGCACAAGAATTTGCTTGTTTATTTACAATTTTGTACAGCAAATAGGAAAATGACAGGAAGAAACCAAAGAATATATTACAGAGAGCTCACAATCGCACCTGCAATTCCCCAACAGATATGTGCAACGTCTAACAATCACCATAATGAAGGTCAGGGGGTGAGGAAAAGCAAGCTCTGCCCCAGCATCACAAGTCAGCCCGGATCTGTGTATAACCGGATGCTCTCCGTGCAGCCAATCAGCTGCAATGCCTCCAGCTAATGGACCAGTTGCCACCTGTCACACCAGTCAATCAAGGACACACACAACTGACAAGTCAATCAATTACTGGTCGAACAAACACATCAGGGGAGGAAAACAACTGATCAACACAACAACTCAGTCAATTAACTGACATAAAAAGACAGCAACCTAACCGAATAACATAGACATACTCAAGGCTAGGGGATGGTTTTACTTTACAAGTGTGGCAACTGTCTAATTACATTGATGATTTAATTTGACAGATGCATATTGGCATGTACTGGATACTTCGACTAAGTCTGCACTTTGGCATTTGAAGCGTTTAATCGTGTTTATTTGGACAGCTGTACGAGGCTCGTGCAGCTTTGCCCGATTTGCATTGTTTTGTGAGTATGGAACAGACATGGTTATAACTTATGACAATAAAACCTGGTCACTGGTCTGTAGTTTGACACAACACCTTAAGTAATCATTTGCAGTATGTACTGTATGAGCAGTGTGGAGAGTTTGTTTCCCATTTTGAAGAAAAAAAACTGATAAGATAAAGACAATCCTGGCAGTCAGCCAATAAGTATCACCTTGGGTGATTAGATGACATTGCGTGACATCAGGTTGTGAGACGGTAAGGACTGGCGGTGCAGGATTTTCACAGAGCCTGGGAACATGTGATGATGGTGCAGAGTGTTGTTGACGACGACAATGATGGTGGCTGTGCGTGTTCTGTTTCAGTGTGATGAATATCCCTATCCCAGATGGCGGGCTCTCCACGAGACGGAGCGCGTGAACCCTCTCAACCAGCATGAGGCTTCAGCGGCCAGTCTCCGTCCCCCCACCAAGGTCACTGTCAGCAGAAAGAGAGACGGAACCGGGAACGAGTTTAATATCTCTACTGCTGACAGCTGCAATTTAATTGTTACCTTGTGAAAGAGACACAGCACTTTCAAAGAGAAGGAGACTACGGCTCTATCTTGATGGCACTCCAAGGAGTGCCTTAAAGCCTTAGATTTAAAAAAACGCTTTACTTGAGTAACTTCACTTTCAACAGCCTCTTTTTAACTTCAGGAGCAAGTCTTTTAACAGAGTCTTCTAGAAATACAGAGTGGAACTGCACAGGCGGTTGTGAGACCTCTTTTCCAAAAGTCTAATTTTCGATGGCTTAAATTGTCACAATCAGGCTTTGCCTTGTGTGTTTTGTGTGTTTTTCTGTAGCTCCTCACTCCCTTCACCTGTCCCTAATCAGTTCATTCAGTGCACCTGCCAGTCACACTCACCTCATCAGCTCATGACTCTCACCTGCTCACTCTGCATCCTTTACTATTTAAACCCCTGCCTCACACACACCCACTGCCAGATCATTGTTTGTTTCCTACCCGCCTGTTTTGCTCGTCCTGTTCCCGGTTTCCCAGTCTGCCTGTTCTGCCTTGTCCTGCCGGATTTCCCCCCTCGTCTCTTGTCCTTGGATTCCCTGTTTGTTTTTGGTTTTGTCATTAAACCCTTTTTTCACTTCACCTGACTGTCTGCACTTGAGTCCTCATTATGTCCCGTGACATAAATTCCCCAAAACAAATGTTAATGAGTTTCTAATTTGTTAGCTCGTTTTAATTTAGTTCACAATACATCTTTCCCATGCACCACTGAAATGACCCAATAGGTTTCTTTGATGTTGGTGCAGCCTGATGTGTTAAGACCACTCACCCAATGAACCTCAAGTACACAGTGAGCGTGTGCAGGGAGGTTATCTCAGTCCACTGCTGCATATATCATGATGCAGGCTCTACTTGAGACTTGTTTCAAATACAAAGCAAATACTTTATTTAGAAAATATGATGGTGTGTCATTATTTTGTGTCACCAGGACAGAGGGTTGTCACAAAGATACGACTTTTCTATTTTGTTCCGTGTCATAACATATAACTTCTGGGAATAAGGCTGGGAATATTTTATATGCCGTTAAGAAATCCCATGAACCACCAACCCCAATGCTACATTAAATCACTCTCTCTCAATACTTTCTTACTTTTGAACATGTCTGTGGCACTCAGCCACAAGCCCATTTGTTCCTTCTGGTGAAGTGTATCTTTAAAAACCTGTCCTAAATATATCCTTGAATTTTTTTATTTATTTTTTTAACTAAATCTCTAAAAGCAGCTGTGCATTTTAGTATTTACCCAATTTAGTGGGGAACGCTCCTCAGAGAAGGAAGTGTGTTGTGAACGCAGCCCTCAGGCTCCCCCCCCCCCCCCCCCCAATTAGTGCCAGTATTTATAAGGCACCTGTAGTTAAAGTCCTGGCCTCACTCCTTCTTGGCCCCTGTTCTGGTGGTGAGTGTCACACATATTCCTCCTCTTGTTGCCGCCTGACTACTTACCCCTTGTTTGAGATAGATAGATAGATAGATAGATAGATAGATAGATATGTACTTACTTTATTCATCCCCAGGGGGAAATTTGTATGTTACAGCAGCAAGACACACCAAGAAGCAGAGTAACCAAAAATATTAAGTATTAAACAAATGCACAATATATACAATTTGAATAACAGAGTAGGACACATTAAATATCAGAATATATATAAGATAAAAAAGCACAGTACAATGAAATAGAATAGTGTTAAATGAACTAACTAGGTGAAAAACACTTGTGCAAAAATCAGCCCCAACAGTGTAGCAGTGTGTAATTATGTGGAGGATGATATGGCCAAAGGTGATTTATTGTAAAGTGTTATAGCAGAGGGCAGGAATGTTCTCCTGTATCTCTCCTTGTGACAGCGGAGCTGGATCAGTCTGTTGGAGAAAGTGCTCCGCTGTCCCTGCAGTAGGTGGTGGAGACAGTGGTCCGGGTTATCCAACATGGATAATAGTTTCTTCAGAGTCCTCCTCTCTACCACCTCTTCCAGATTGTCTTGTCTGCAGCCAATGATGGAGCCGGCCTTCTTAACTAGTTTGTTAAGTCTGTTGGTGTCTCCGGCTCCAATGCTGCTCCCCCAGCAGACTACGGCGAAGTACAGTGCACTGGCCACAACAGACTGATAGAACATCTCCAGCATCTTGCTGCACACATTGAAGGATCGGTGTTTCCTCAAGAAGAGTCGACTCATCCCCTTCTTGTACACAGCGTTGATGTTGGTCTGCCAGTTCAGTCTGTTGTTGATGGAGACACCCAGGTACTTGTACTCCTCCACCATGTCCACGTCCTCTCCCTGAACTTTCAGCGGTTGTGGAGCCGACACGAGGCTGGTATGCAAATTGCAGAGGGTCCAGTGAGGATTTCACCTGCGGTCGGAGGCGGGCCAAGACCAGCCTCTCCAGCACCTTCATCACATGAGATGTGAGGGCAACTGGTCGGTAGTCATTGAAGCTAGATGGTGTCTTCTTCTTCGGTACAGGAACCAGGCACGACGTCTTCCACAGCACCGGGAATTCCTCCTGCTTCTGGCTCAGGTTGTATAGGTGTTGCAGGACAACAGACAGCTGGCTGGCGCAGGTCTTCAGGACCCTGGGGCTGATGCCATCAGGTCCAGCAGCCTTGCCTTGGTGGAGTCTCTCCAGCTGTCTCCTAACCTGGCCAGTCATCACAGAGAGGGGGGAGAGGGGTCATAGTGTCTGTGGTGGCAGAGCCCTTAGAACTGGAGGGCTCCGAGTCCATGCAGCTCACCAGGGGGGGACAGAGGGGGAGGTGGTGGTGTTTGGGAGGTGTGGTGTGTGTGTGGAGGAGACAGATGAGGGCTCTGAGCTAAACCTATTGTAGAAAGAGTTTAGCTCGTTTGCCCTCTCCAGGGAGCTCCCTGGTTGTCTACCTCCAACCTTGAAGCCGGTAATCTGCTTCATCCCCGTCCACACCTTCTTCACGTAGTTCAGCTGGATTTTGGCCTCAAGCTTCCTCCTGTAGGTGTCCTTACACTCTCTGATCATCAACTTGTACAGTCCGGGTACAGTCCGGGATGGAATGGTCGTTTGTTCACAGTATTTGATGTATTCTGTGATACAGTCTGTCAAGCTGTTGATGTCCTCCCCATGTGGTGCACACAGCACATCCCAATCTGTAGACTCAAAGCAGTCCTGCAGAGCGTCATTAGCCTCCTGAGACCACCTCCTCACAGTCCTGGTGGTCACAGGCAGCTTCTGCACCGGAGGAACATACTTTGGTGTGCATACAGTAGGTCCAGAGTTGTATTGTTCCATGTGGGGCAGTCAACATACTGGTGTAAGGTCGGCAGGGCTTTATTCAGAGTGGTGTGATTAAAGTCTCCAGTAATAACCAAAAATGCACCAGCATGTTGACTCATCAGTCCAGATACAGTGGAGTGCATTGAGTCCACTGCTACCTCAGCGTCAGCTGATGGCGGGACGTACACAGCCACAACAATGGCGGGCGTGAACTCCCTCGGCAAATAATAAGGACGCATCCACACGGCCAACAGTTCAATGTCCGGGCTACATAAGCGCAGGCCTCGCTACACCAACATAGATAAAACTGGAGTAATAGCGTATTTGTTGGGGACTATTTTCAATCGTGGAGTAATACACAATTTGTGAGCTACTGAATGTTAACGGCAACATTACTATGCAAGTGTGGTAGACTCAAAATAAACTACAGTGCCCATGTTCAGCATAAGAAAGGAACATGTCACCCAGTATAACTGTGTGGCTCGATTTTGGAAAACAAAGGAGCTCAAAGGCACAGAATAAGCTATCAGGCTACACTGACAATACTGATGCCATCAGGAGCCATTGATCCTTTGTCAATGATCTCTCAGTGGCAAAAACAAGCACTTTTAGTGCACATTGATGGAACACAATGGCACCAAAGAATTACATTGCAGCCCATTTTGCGGCTGCCAGCTACAACGCTTTCACTCAATACTGGACAATTTTCAAAACTGGTTGTATTATAAGAAACTGATAACTACATCAAATGAAATACAATTTTGGCCCATTATGGCAAAAGAATACATTAGTAATTCAGTCATATAACAGAACTTCAAAATAACTTTTTAATGGCTCGCTAAGCCTTGTACTCATTTAATATTCTGTACTGTGACTGAAATGCAAAACTATTGCGCACTGCAATGGTCCACTGTCCAACAAATGTTTTAATCAAAGTATGTCCAACCAGTGTTTAGATGATTCAGACAAGAAAATAGACAAATTATAGTATGACTAATGCTGATATGCTTTAGCTTATTTGCTCATTATGTGGGAGGCTGTAAAGTTGGTCAGTTTAAAGCTTCATTGTGTGGAGGGAGGTTGATTCACAGAGAACCTTGGAAAATTCAGGATGCAAGACCAAACCATGCACAAGAAAAGATGGCGTGCATAAAAGGTCAGAGAGATGAGGTTACTCACAGATAAAAACTGAAGCTCTTGCAAGGTTTTCCATATAAAACAATATCGTTGGTAGCTAGTTCTATTGACTTAAGAATAAAGAAACTCCGGTATACCTTTTTTGAGTAAGGCTTATCCACTGGTGACACTGCATACTGTAATGTTCACAACCCTGAAAACTCTGTCTGACCTCAGAGTGAAACGACGATAGAATTCTCTCAGCGGACTTGTCATTATTCAGGCAGCCATAAAAGGGCTGGATGGCTAAGAGCTTCAGCGAGTGTATGATAACTTGACAAATTCTCCATCTCTTCACAGATATCATGAAGGCTGCACCTAAAACACTATGTATATGTATTACTATGACACTTTATTTACCAACAAGGCTCAGTACTAAAGCAGGGCTTTTAATCAGCTCAAAGAGACGGGACCACATTACTCTTATTCCGGCATCCTTACATTGGTTGCCTGTCAGTTTCATGATGGATTTTAAAATTTGATTGATGGGCCTTGCCCCCAGCTATAGTTTGGCCTTTTTAACCATCTATGAGCCATTGTTCAGCCTTAGAGCCCCCAGCATTGCAATGCTGATGCTGGCTTTGTTACACTGGCTAAAACAGTGTTCAAGCCATCTATCAAGGAAAAACTCTTAGTTTTGTTGGTTTCTTTGATGTGATATTTCTTCTTCTCAGCAATTTTCTTTAACTGTCTGCTTGGTAAGTTCTTTCAGTATACAGATTTGCAGTTTCTCAACACATTCACAATGCATTTCCCTCAATTTTTCTGCTCACTAAAAATCAATGGAGACATGGAAGTTTAAAAGGAGCCAGAGTAGGCCTAGATTAAGAAAGTCCATAACCATAACACATAAAAAAATAAAAAAACTAGGGTCAAAACAACTCATTATCTTGATGTTTTTTTCCCCCCTGCATACTCAAAGTTGTTCCAGTGTTGGATTGGTGCTATATTGACCCCAATCTTCTATCAGTCTGATGGTGGATAGGTCTCTGGGACAAGCGGCTGTACTGTATGTCTGTGGATCTGGTGTAGCCAGTGGATAATCCTGGCCAATACTTCCTTTTCTGTGTGCTGCTCATTGTTTACGAGACCGCAGTTGAAGTGACGTGTATGACCTGATTGTTTCACAAGTAGCCAGTTTATAAACTAGTTTTACACCAATCAAAGTCATAGTCAGAAGCTAGCTGCCCCTGCATTTTTGCCTCCTTTGCTCCCCATACGGACTGTTTTTCTACATTCAACTGAAGCCTTCTCAAACGTGATTGGTCAATACTAATCAGAAGGACACCAAAATTGTGTCCTGTTGATTACAGATCTACATGTGAATGCAGAATATGTTTTATAGAGATTATATCAACCAAAATATGGTACATTTTGACTCAATAATTGTTTTTAAGTATAGGTCAACTTAAATCTTACAATTATTGAATCCATTATACATCTTTAATGTAACTCTTCAGGTCAAATCAATATTTATTTTCAAATAGGTCTGTAAAGAAAAGAAAAAGGTGCAATACATCCATATTTTAAGCTAAAATACTCTTTGTGGCCGCTCTGCAAAGGTTTCCTAGTTTTGCTATAGGGTGCAGTGGTTTAAAACATGATCGTACTGTCAAACGCAGCTACAAAATAAAATGTAAATCTGTTTTAAAATTGTACTCTGTTTTATACTAATAATAAAACACATTTTCACAAGTTTCTCTTTTTTGTTCCCCAATTGACACACAAACAATGTTGTCATTAACACTGTTTATATCAGCACTGGATGCAAATAGGTTTGTATAGCAAGTGCGTTATTAACTGATGGTTGTCAACTTTACTTTTTGTCATTGAATGAGAGGCCAAGCAGCAACTTCTGAAGTGGGAAATTAGACCTGTGTGATCATTACAAATTCCAACACATTAAAATTGGAAAGCCTCCCAAAGAAACAGAAAAAAAGACGAATGCACACACACGCGCACCAGATGTCCTTATCATGTTGAAGATGCCCCCTCGTCTATAGTTTGGTTAAACTGGATTACTACAGCCCTTTAATTGTAAAATTCAATACAGAATATAATGCTTAATATGCAAAGCCAACAGCAGAAACAAAAAAACTAATTAAATTGAGTATAATTTATGCCAAAATGAGTTAAAGCAGGGAATAAAAGGGATATTACGTAACTAAATAGTTTAAGCAGAGAGCTGTCTATATCACGTTAAACATTCGCAGGAGTCTTTGGAAGCAGACTAGACTGCTTTGGCAGTTAGATCCTTATTTAACTTTCACATGCAGGGGTTTTAATTGTCTCATCTGCATATTTCACACAAAGACAAATGTCATCCTACCATATAATGCCTGTATTCTGGTGGCTCCGACATATTTATAGATCAGCAGTGGGGGATGAAGTGAACAATTTGCTGAAGTTAATCCCCTGAAGAGATTTTTGGTTTTGCAGAGTTATAACACTGTCACATATGTCACTTTGAAGAACGTGAAGCTGCAGGTTTCACAGTGTTGTGTTATGTGCGCTATGTTTGAAGGAAAACTGTTTCACAGTATTTCAGTGAGTCGTTTATATTGAGAAATAATCTTCTACTCAGGATTGTGTGTGAGTGTGTGTGTGTGTGTGTGTGTGTGGTGTCATGTTCTAATTTGCAACATATGCTTTAAATATCAAGTCGTCTAATTTAATGAAATACCCAAGTGGGGTGACAGGAAATACACAAACCAAAACATCGGTGTTCTCCACATTTCCCAAATTGTTTTCACTGTATACACCTGACAGTGAAGGTAATTAAATCATGAGCAACACGTATCCCTGTGACCCCTCACCACTATGAGGTCAAGAACCTTTTGAAAGAATCATTACCATTTTCCCTTTCCCTATCTCTATCTTCCCATGCCAGACAGAGAGACAAAAGACATGAACTCTTTCAAAGCCAGCTGACATTTTTCACAGAGGGAGACCTTTGATTTCTAATTGTGCTATAGATCATAAACTGTGTGCAGTGCACCCACGGGTGTGTTTTGTGTAGTGTTGTAGCTCTTAAAGTGTTGGATGATTTTTTTTCTGCCATAATGTCCATATGAGGGCTTAGGGGGATTTGGATGATAGAAATCAGTGACATTTGGAGTCTCACGACGAAAGGTGAGTGACGATGACATGCAACAGGAGGAGATGGAGAAAGAGAGAGGGAGCACTGTCACACATGGATGCAGCATCCAAGGCTGCCCACTTCTTGTTAGGTTTCACCAAATAGTGCAGCTGTGGTTGGTGCTTTACTGCAGGGGAGGGCAACAGGGACTCGACATTATCTTTAAAGGCGTTTGATCTTCAACACATATGGATGTCTGCCATCTGTTGTTACCGACGTTCCATGATGAAAACATATCAGTGTTTGCATCGCTCCCTTGTTCACACATTCACTAATTCCTACATAATGAACACCCAATCATTCATGTCGCTCAATCACTGACAGATGCAGTGTTGCATGACTGTAATTTACTCATCTATCAGAGGCAAAGCATTGCATTGAGTTTTTAGGCAAAAACAAATGCTATGGATATTCTCTTTTGTTCCACTGCAGTGATTTTAGACGGCCTTACGTAGTGCGTTACTTTCAAACTGATAATTTAGACACTCAAATGTCATAAAGTTTATAGGGCACGAATAAGAAGTGATTCCCGTAAATGCATTAGTGTTTTAAAGTCATGTGTGTCAAATAACATCCAACAAGCATTCATTGGGTACAAAATCACAGGTATTGAAGTGCTTTCCATCACTAAAAAACACAACAATTAATAAAGTGGCGAGACGTCAACACGTGCCAGTTTGGACTTTGTGAGGGAAGAGACAACTGGCGCTAGTTCATTGGTTAGAATAATAAATGCTCTCCAGCTACAAGTTGCATGTTGATGCCTGCTATTAACACACTTTAGGAGTGCTGGCTCAGATCCCTCACTGTGGTTTTAAACATTCATGTCTCTGAACTGAAAACTGCAGCATGGTGTGTTCTGTGTGATCGTTGTGCACCGGCATCAGAACTGACAGCTAGTCTCAATTATAACCTCTGTGTGCTGTGGCAAAGTATTCGGCAGCATTGCAATTACAGCTGGGAAGAGGGAGGACTCGCTTCAGTGGATACCAGTGTTCCCCACATGCTGTGAGATGTGTTGTTTGTAGGGATAACCTCCCAAAACCTCTAACTGCTATGTTCTTGACGTATGTTAGTTGTGTGAATTACTTAATCTCTGATATAACACCTTTATAGTTTTAATTGAAACATAACGCTCTTTTTTTATGTCACATTGATGCATGTAAACTGCGCATTCACATTCAGATCCCCGATACTCTACTTCCTCTGAATGATGCAGGGCAGTTTAGAAGGAGCCCATGGATTGATAAGCAACACATTAATTGGGTTACCAGCCATGCAGAATGAAGAGAGATCTGGCCGCTTCGGCACCGGAGGCGACAAAGAGATTAGATGCAGGAAAGATTATGCTGAATCACCGCGTTACAAGTGTCAGCCAAAGCCAGTCCCGGCCTCAGCAATGCCTCTGATTGTGTTCGCTTACTGGAAAATGCTCAGTCGCACAATAACAGCAACTGCAGCGTGTCAGCCTCTGTAAGGGGAGACAAGATGACTGAGCTCAAGGATGAGGAGGACAGGGGGCTACTATTGTGTCTCTGCACTAAACAAGTTACTTTCTGTACATCTATTATCGTGATTATTACAGTCATTTGGAGTTCAGCCCTGGTGCTGGTTAGCAGGGTGGTGGATGGTTGTCGTTACCATCCATCATCCAGAATTAGATTTCTAGATGGGGTCGTACCCACTCATTTCACTCAGTTATTATGGTTTACTGCATTTTTGTGCAAGAAATGAATAAAAAAATTCAAGGAAATATTTGTGCATTGGCCCTAAAGTTTATATGCTGTTACTTTTACTGCTACATCGACATTGTCCTGAATTACCCTTTATGATTCATCACATTCGTGACTGTATATGTGCTTTGCCAAAGTACCTGTCGATGTATTTACATTCATGAGATGTGTGAGATGAATAATCATATGGTGAGAAGCATGTAATTGCATAGAAACAGACTTTGCTCCATTTTATAAAGTTGCACTTTGTAACTTGTTTTTTTTACAGACACTATTACCAGTCATAACTTGAGGCAGGTACGTACCTTCTTTTGTACTATAGCTCTTACCGCACCTTTTACTTTTTCTGTTATTTCACAGACCTTTTAATGTATATGTACCAGCGCAAAGGCCATTGGGCACCTATCATTTCAATTAACATATAATTACCCAGCAAATAATGGTAGAGTGCAGACACTGTAGTGTAAAACAAAGTGCTATCCATTTATCTTTAGCCATGGTGGAGGCTCTTGGGATGACAATGGCGGTCTGTATGTCAGTCAGTCCACCCTTTGTTCCAGTCTGAAAGAACTATTCGATGAAAATGTTTTAATGGTCACCAATATTTGTTTTAGACATTCATGTTCTCCTCAGGATTATTGCTGAGCCCTTAACTAGTCGCCATTTGTCAAATTTTAATTTTTTTAAATGAACTTTATAACCAAAGACCTTTCACGCTACTGACATCCCCATCAGCCTCGGCTATTCTTTGTGTTTAATGCTAAATAGTAACTGCTAGCATTCTAACGCGCTAAGCTAAGATGGCAAACAGGCTAAACATGATACCTGCTTTACATCTGCATGTTAGCATTTAGCTCAAAGCACTGCTGCGCATAAGTATAGCCTCATGGAGCTCATCGTTGAAGGTGAACCGGAATTTCTACGTTGGGAGGAGATTCATGTTTTCTATGTATATAATTAATTATATAGTTTATATTTTGTAGCCTATACATTTTGATTGCACGTTTAGTTTGTTCGTAATTTGTCATTTTCTTAAGTACATGCTTATCTGCAAATATCTGAAACGACATCAAAAGAGATTTGTGTAATATTTTGATTGAACTTCGTAAAATTGACTGCTGTATGACCAACAGAAAAAGAAAACCGTTATTTATATACGACGATCTCTAAGGTGGCTGGGTCAAGCAAACAAACTTAAAGTGACTTATTTGTCTCTCGCTAGTCAGGTGAGTCATTACTGTCGTTAGTCATTTGACTTACGTGAGTCGCTGAGACACGAGACTAGTTTTCAATTGTTAATCACAAGAGTCATTAGTCGCTCTGTTGTATATGCATCGTTAGTCAGTAAAGTAAACTTCAACCACGCTCTTAGCCGAAACTAAATTAAGTGCTCATTTGTTTTCATGTTTAATGTGAAGCACTTTGCAACTTTGTTTTGGAATGGTGCTATATAAATAACGTTATTATTATTATTATTATTATTAAGTGGTTTTGTTGCCAAAAGCTAACTTCCATTGAAGACAGTGTCGCGGGAGTTCACAGATAGGACCCAAACGCAAGACCACAGGAGACAGAAGTGAATGTTAAACAGGCTTTATTTATAGACAGGTGGGTGCAGGTGTGGAGCCCGTGGTCCGACACCCGAGTGGCAGATCGACAGTGTGATGTCCCGTGGCTCGACACTGGAGAGTTGACAGATCGACGGTGTGAGTCCCGTGGCTCGACACTGGAGGGCTGGTGAGTTGACGGCGTGAAGTCCCGTGGCTCGATACTGGAGTCGACAGAGTGTAATCCGTAGACCACAACGAGAGCAGAGCGGCGGAGCGCATCCACAAAACACAAGGAGGGCAGAGCGGCGAAGTGTAATCCACAGACACAAGGAGGGCAGAGGAGCGGAGTGTAATCCACAGACACAAGGCGGGCAGAGGAACCACGGGGTTTCAGCGGGAGAAGACGGTACGACCTGACACTCCCAGACTGCAGGACCAGAGTTTATATAGTGGCAGGCTACTCATTAAGGGGCCCTGAGTCTGGTGTGTCAGGCTGCAGGAGGTGATCAGCTTGAGTGTCCTCAGCCGTGCACGATTAAGGGTGCGGCCCTGGGAGGTGTCTGAAGGCAGAGGACAA
This sequence comes from Melanostigma gelatinosum, assembly GCF_949748355.1. Taxonomy (NCBI): domain Eukaryota; kingdom Metazoa; phylum Chordata; class Actinopteri; order Perciformes; family Zoarcidae; genus Melanostigma; species Melanostigma gelatinosum. Next base: position 23,579,559 of record NC_136638.1, read on the forward strand.
ACAGAGCACATGGCACACCACAACAGACAGGGGAATCCTGGATCCTGACAGTACCCCCCCTTAAGGCACGGATTCCAGACGTAACACAAGACCCAACACAGGGCGGGTGGAGGGGGTCCGGAGGAGGGATGTCCCCACAGCTAGAAGGCCGACTAGGGTGGGCGGCGGGGGTCCGGAGGAGTGGTGACAGGATCTGACCCGCCACGGGGCCGCCGAAGAGCGTCGGCCCCCGGTGCTCCGGCGGACGGCCGGGAGGGCAGAAGGGCTCCGGACACGGGTGCTCCGGCGGACGGCCGGGAGGGCAGAAGGGCTCCGGCCACGGGTGCTCCGGCGGACGGCCGGGCGGGCGGAAGGGCTCCGGCCCCGGGTGCTCCGGCGGGCGGCCGGGCGGGCGGAAGGGCTCTGGAGAATAGGATGCTGGTGCCGCAGTGGCAGGTACTGGAGGTCTCTGCTGCTCCGCGACGGCAGCGGGCACTGGAGGCCGCTGCTGCTCAGAGACGGCAGCGGGCACTGGAGGTCGCTGCTGCTCAGAGACGGCAGCGGGCACTGGAGGTCGCTGCCGCTCAGAGACGGCAACTGGAGGTCGTTGCGCCTCTGGGACGGCGGCCGGGTGTGGGAGAGGCTGCGGCACGGAGGCGGCGACAGGAACTGGAGCGGACTGCGGCGCTGAGGCGGCAGGAACTGGAGCGGGCTGCGGCGCTGAGGCGGCAGGAACTGAAGCGGGCTGCGGCGTAGAGGTGGCAGCGGCAGGAACTAGAGCTGGCGCTGCGGCGGCAGGAACTGGCGTAGAGGCGGCCGCGGCAGGAACTGGAGCTGGCGCTGCGGCGGGAACTGGGACTGCGGCGGCAGGAACTGGAGCTGCGGCGGCAGGAACTGGCGCTGCGGCGGCAGGAACTGGAGCTGGCCCTGCGGCGGCAGGAACTGGAGCTGCGGCGGCAGGAACTGGAGCTGCGGCGGCAGGAACTGGAGCTGGCCCTGCGGCGGCAGGAACTGGAGCTGCGGCGGCAGGAACTGGAGCTGCGGCGGCAGGAACTGGCGCTGCGGCGGCAGGAACTGGAGCTGCGGTGGCAGGACCAGCGAGCGGCTCTGGCTCCGCGGCCGCGAGGTCCGGGGATAGCTGCGGCTCCGAGACCACAGCTGGGACTGGAGGTCGCTGCTGCTCCGGGACGGCAGCGGCAGGACCTGGAGGTCGCTGCTGCTCCGGGACGCCAGCGGCGGGAACTGGAGGTGGCTGCTGCTCCGGGATGACAGCGGCGGGAACTGGAGGTCGCTGCTGCTCCGGGACGGCAGCGGCGGGAACTGGCGGTCGCTGCTCTGGGACGGCAGCGGCGGGAGCTGGAGGTCGCTGCTGATCTGGGACGGCAGCGGCGGGAACTGGGGGTCGCTGCTGCACTGCGACGGCGGCGGCCGGGACTGGAGGTCGCTGCGGTACGGAGACGGCGGCGGCCGGGACTGGCGCAAGCTGTGCCGCAGAGGCGGTAGGAACCGGAGCTGGCTGTGGTGAAGAGGTGACAGGAACAGGAGCTGGCTGCAATGCAGTCTGACTACGGGGAGCCGGAGTCGGCCGGGCCACCGAGTGTTCCGCTACCCTTGCATGGCTCCGTCTCCGGCTGAGAAGGTGCTTGACCATATACTCAGAGTTCCCCAGAGGGTCAAAAACTCTCATCAGAGCAGTCACAAAGTCCACATACCCCACAGTATTAGGCTGGTCGCTGCTCACTGTGTACATGGCCCAGTCCAAAGCCCTTCCCCGCAGTAAGCAGACCACGTAAGACACCTTGGACCTGTCTGAGGCGAAAGTCAGGGGCTGTCGGTCAAACACCCGTTGGCATAGCAACAGGAAGCCTTGACACTTCCCCAGTGTTCCATCATAGGGACTCGGAACCGGCACGGGGGATTCCCAGACCGGCGGAGCGAGGACAGGCGGGAATAGTGCGGGTGCTGGAACTGGTGGAGACTTGACTGTCCGGGCTAGTTCCTGCAAGATGCGGCCAACCCCAGAGACCTCACCTGCCATGGATTGCAGGGCTTGACGCATCTCCATGAGCATCTGCTGGGGTGCCTCCAGCTGCGTGCTATGTCCGGCCAGCGTAGCTGCTCCTGTGGTTGCTGGGTCCATTATGGTCAGGTCGTTCTGTCGCGGGAGTTCACAGATAGGACCCAAACGCAAGACCACAGGAGACAGAAGTGAATGTTAAACAGGCTTTATTTATAGACAGGTGGGTGCAGGTGTGGAGCCCGTGGTCCGACACCCGAGTGGCAGATCGACAGTGTGATGTCCCGTGGCTCGACACTGGAGAGTTGACAGATCGACGGTGTGAGTCCCGTGGCTCGACACTGGAGGGCTGGTGAGTTGACGGCGTGAAGTCCCGTGGCTCGATACTGGAGTCGACAGAGTGTAATCCGTAGACCACAACGAGAGCAGAGCGGCGGAGCGCATCCACAAAACACAAGGAGGGCAGAGCGGCGAAGTGTAATCCACAGACACAAGGAGGGCAGAGGAGCGGAGTGTAATCCACAGACACAAGGCGGGCAGAGGAACCACGGGGTTTCAGCGGGAGAAGACGGTACGACCTGACACTCCCAGACTGCAGGACCAGAGTTTATATAGTGGCAGGCTACTCATTAAGGGGCCCTGAGTCTGGTGTGTCAGGCTGCAGGAGGTGATCAGCTTGAGTGTCCTCAGCCGTGCACGATTAAGGGTGCGGCCCTGGGAGGTGTCTGAAGGCAGAGGACAAACAGAGCACATGGCACACCACAACAGACAGGGGAATCCTGGATCCTGACAGACAGAGGTTCATCTTGAGAAGACACTGGAACTAAAGAATGAAAAACTGTCACTAGAAGGGTACGTAGAGCCTCATAGTTTGAGGGTTAGGGACACTCACTAAGCGTCTGTAGTTGACAAGTTGGGAGTGAGAACGTGTTGGTTTTAATAATTAGAAGTACATTCAGAATCAACAGGGAGTTTCATTTTACATTTTTTCGACGCCACAATTTGTGCTTGCGGCAATGAAGGTAGTGGAGTCTTGTTTGCATAGATACGCACATGTACATGCATGCACTCACACCTGGGAGTTGTGAAAGCGATACACTAGTTACACTTCACTGACCCTGGCCAGGTGGCTGTGCATGCAAATCTCAAAATAACCTGATGGCTGACCTTATAAACATTATTGTACACTAGAAAGGACAACATAAGTATTAAAGCAAACCCACTCAACATGTTTCACTTCAAACTATTATGGGAAGACATTTATTAAATTGGAATCTTACAGGAGACTCATATTATCCACTAACTGCCCTGTTGACAGCATGACTTCGGCCACATTTTCAGTGCCAAGCTGCCAACACTGTTTTGAGATGTCTGTTTTTCACACCCTGTGAATTCGCAGACTACAATCACATTGCAACGACTGAACCTAAAAAACTGCAGCTGAGCAAAGCATAAAAGATGTGCGAGCTACGAACAGAGCTATGAAAACATGTGGCTAGACGAATGTAACGATTATAATTGACTTTAGAATGCAGTGTTTCATACATCAGATGTATAGATATCGCTTAGTTGCTGCAGTCTTGAGTTTCAGATGATTTTAGATTTTTTTTCGTTTGGGTTGGTTTAGCCATGATGTTGTGGTCAACATAAACCAAAAATGCCTCCGGTCCTTATGTCAGCAAACATTCCTGTTGTGACAATGAGGACAGATATTTTATTTTCAACACCTGCACCCACCTGGAGATTAGATGTACAAACCTAGTATTACATAAAGTACAATACTTGTGTGTTGGAGCACATCTACACTTAGCTGGTAAAGGGTTTTTAGACTTACAGTGGCACTGGACAGAGAAGACTGGTGTAGCATGGTATGTCAGAACACATCTAGTGTGTTTTGGTGGCTGTGTGACAGTGACGTCCACCCCGGTGCACCTCAACAAATCCACAGCTATTCTCTGAGACAGGCAGAGTGTGAGGTGGTTGGCAGTTTGCCCCTGGCTGATGAGTTGTCGTCATGAGATTTTGTGTGTGGCTCTGCACCTGGAATTCTGCACGTGAGCACACTTACAGCACCCGTTTATAGCACACTTGACTGAGCGTAAGGATCGTGATGGGTTTTATTACATAATAATAACATCCATATTTTTTTCGTGTAGAGCAGTTTATTGCACTGTAGAAAAATAGAGATGGAACAAAAGTGATTTAATAAAACATGCGAAGAATTGTAAGTGTGATGAATAAAAAGATCCCAATCCCTGTTGACCGACACAAAATAAAGCATTATATTTAGTTTTCATAATATTTAGGTAACAATCATAATGTGCCTGTCACTGTCTTTTGGTGCTATGCCTCTATGTCCAGTACTGTAGCCCAAACCTTTGGTATTTGATGGCTGTTTTCAGGTGCATACCTTTTTATAGTACATACTCCAAATACAAATGTGGGATCCAGCCCTGAAGATGCTGCTGCCTCTGGCCTGACACTCAGATAACTGGCCTAGTGGGGTGAACTAATTGCCGTCTTTACGCAACTGGCCATTTTCACAGCAGACATTTTGACATGTCATAGCAGGAAAAGCACAGGTGTAACTACTAACATTAAAAATGGTGGCTGTGCTAATTCCACCACATTGGTTTGGTGCATTTTGGCTCAGTGGGACACACAAATGAAACAGAGCGGTCATTAATGTTATTTGCACCACCTGTGCTTTTCCTGCTAACGAGTCAAAATGTCTGCTCTGAAAAAAATGGGTCCATGCAGGTGTTCAGCAGGTGCAGGTCCAGCCTGGAACTTATATTCCTTGTTTATTAAAGGACAAGAAACCAACTGGACTATAGATCTCTGTTAAGTGTGGTGACCCAATTTCAGTCTTATTTTGACGTTCCTTTTGCACTAGAATCATATCTAGAATCAGAAAGCATGTACATGAATGCAATTATGCTCCATTATGTCAGTTAGCTAGCAAGTTAGTTCAACTTTAGATATTTTTGGTTGCCGGTGGAAACCGTTTTATAATTGGGAGCTAGCTCAAATGTGTTATTACGCATGTGTTTGTATGCAGGTCATTAAATAACATCTTGCATAAAACAGTGATTTGTCCATTCATCCGTCTTTTAGATTACCGCCATGTTTTTATTCATTGACGAAAAAATGTCATCAGAGTTCTCATTTTCATAGAACGCAGTCTTAATCTTGTTTTAAAGAAAAAATATGTGTATATAATATGCTTTTAAGTTTTTTTAAAATTCAGCAGACCAATAGTCTCGCTAAAACCGATGCTGTACGTTAATCCTTTTTTTTATGTTACATGTGTAAAAATTACAATTACAAACATCTCTCGCATATCTCCTTGCTCCATAAAACAGCTTACAGTAGTTCAGGCTAGACAACAATTTACCTCAGACAGACTGCCAGATGCTTCTCTGGGTCAGATGCATCCCGGTAGTTGGTCGTCTGCTTGTGCGAATATATTCAAACTTTTTAATGATCAAGTGGGGCAGGAGTAGCACATCTGCATCACTGCCAGAATGTGGTACTATAGTTCTGATGTGAATGCATTTGTGAGCAGTGCTGTGTGTTCTCAAGGTGATCTATCATGTTCCTTCTATTTGTCAAATCTGCTGAACTTGCTGTTTGCTTTTCAAAGCGGTTTCAAAATCCAAGGAGTTGGACTGAATGAAACAGGCGTTTTCATTTTTATTCTTTATACAAATGCACATGTTCAATGAGTAGTTCTTGCGCTGCATTACTTTGGAAAGAGATTGAAACGTTATCAAACGTTTGGATTTTTTGTACCACGAACCAAGTCCAACAAATGTCATATTTTTAACAAATCATAAAGCAGCATGAGGTTTACTGTAATCACTGTCAGCACTGTTATCATATTTATGTACATGGCCCAAGGCTGGAAGCATTAAAAGTTAGCTGTTACGAAAGAGACAACTATGGGTACGATCAAATATAACAACTCAGCAGGGCGTCCCATCTTACTTCAATGAATCAGCATGAATTTACTTTGAAACCAGCCTGCATGCATGCAAGTGTGCACACACATTGGCTTTTCTTTATTTGCTCTAAATTTAATGAATTCAGTGTAGTTGCTGTGCGCATGAATGGAAAATATGAATTATGAAATCGATCTAATTTTGCACGCAACAACCACAATGAAATATGCTTGAATTAAATCATGACAGCACAGATAACCATACAATGTAATCACTATGTATCATGTATATTATTTAAATTTTGAAATAATAAATAAATACATTACTGTAATACATATAAATATGTAATCGTGATTTAAATAAGAACCTCCCTGAGACAACTCTTCTTGTTCCAAAAGGAAGTCGTGTCCAATCAAACACACTAAAGTCAGAGGCCGTTGATGACATACCACTGCAAAATCAATATTTCAGACACAATAAATAAAACCGCTTTGAATTTTAAAAAAAAGAAAAAAAACATGTCAAGAACATGTGTTATTTCTTTAACTCTGCTTCTAGATGCTTGGATGCCGGAACAGTTCATACACATTCAATGTCTATCCTGCAGGGAGGGAGAGGGTACAAGGTCTCTCAACATCCCCTGTTCTCTCTGCAACGAGTGTTAGAGCCAATTATGTGTGGAAACTCCCTTTGGATGTGTCCTGCTGTCCAAGTCTCTGTGCCCTCTGGCCTTCATTTGAAAGAGGGCCGGGACCTTCAGCCTGATTACTGGACACCAAGGCACTGACACACAGTGATGAGACAGAGAAAATGTTTCTTTAGGATGATCAAATTAACAGTATAAACAAACACAATTAACAAACATATTTCAGGGTTACAACTTGTGTGTTTGGCTAAAGAAAGGAGAAATCAGTGTCCTCAGTGGAACTAAAATAAATGTATGTGCGTGCTGTTGTAGTTTTCTTTTGAGTTGTTTTTAGCTCTTATGATACTTTTGAAAAGGCAAGCCAGGTAGCCCACTGCTCAATTCTCAAAAAGGCTGTCTAATAAATAAAAGGAATGCTCCACTGAATATCCATCCTTTGGATCTCAAATACTCTCCGTCTGAAGCTTTTAAAGGTTGTAGCTTGCTCCGTAACAGGAGACAGCAGCTCAGCATGGAGTCCGAGTAACAATTAATTCCTGTAGCAACCCAGAGTCACATAGCATAAATAAAGCATCAAAATGTCCCAATTCACTTATTGCCGTTGATCTGAACACTCTTTGCTTTCCCAAGAATTTGCAAATCTGCTTCTTCCACAGGAGCTTCTGAGATGAGGCAATAGCATGACATAGAAGTAGTTTATTTAACAATGTCGTTGAGTGTTTTTTGGGGGGGGGGGGGATTTGTAACTGCTGGGAATCTAAGCTGCCATCCTGTTAACGACTTAACAGCCACTTTTTAAGCCAACATGGGTTAAATAATTTATATTAAACAGACAGATTTTCATTTGAGTGTCTTTCAGGTCAATTGTGGACATAATTCCTATAGATACGTAGCTGGTTTGCTTGAGAGAGGTTGATTCAGTCATTCGGGTATTTTTTATCTCAATTCAAAATATTAAAAGTAAAATGTGTGTTTAACAGCGCCAATGCTAAGTCCCGCCATCAAACGCAGACTGGCCAATCATAGCGTAGCATTGGCCAGCTCTGTTCAGGGTCCGACAACTATCCGTCCTGGCGCCATGGCTCTCATGCAATCATTTCAGATTTTAATGTCAGTGAAGGTCTTTCATTAGGAGTTGGACAGTCGGACAATGACACATCAACCATGACAAAAAGTATAGCTGCAGTTTTGCGGCGATTCTAGATGTGCTCTTTTAATATTGAATTAATCGCTTTGTGAGGAGGAGGAGGAGGAGGAGGAGGAGGAAGGTGTCACATTGTAAAACCTCATCACTGAGTCATATGCACAGTTTACCAGCTGTAAGTCTCTCACACAGTTGGTAAGTGTGTTGATGTTTCATCTATATGCCATTTGCAGTTGTGTGTTTATTATCTACCAGCTCTGCTGAATTTGTTTGATGTATTCTGAACATAGCAAGTGAAATAATTCTGAATCTGAAACGGAGGAAATGGGGGAGACATCCCGGACAGCAGCATCTAATCCAGAGGGTTGACAGGCAGAGCAATCAACCTTCTGAATCATTCAGGATGATGGACGGCTAATTTCCTTTTTACATCTTAATGATTAATCCCCCTGCAGTGTTTATTTATATTTTTTAACAGCCATGAGGCATTCATGCTGATGTTGATGGTCTGACTAACAGTGGCACTTATTCAAATGAGCCTTTATGCCCCACTTCGGCACCAGAATCAAAAATAGATGATCGGGGGAATCTGCAGCGGCAATCCAACAAGCTCGTATGCTACAAAACCTACTGAGAGGAGATACAGTTGCTGCCACTGCAAGTCACTGCTGGGTATTTTTCATTGGCAGAGGCATGAGCATGAAGGCAATTATGCAGAGCCTGTGGGGTGAACACTTGGTGTGACCCTGGCTCTCTTCTGAACAAGGTGTTTGTTTAGATTAAACTTCTCCTCTTATTTAAGAATATTCTTGACTGCCACTCACAAAGGATTTTTGTAAACCAACTGTTGACTGGGATGATACAATATTATGAAGACTTTCTGTATGGACATACAAAACTACATTAGCTAGTTCTGATTTGTGACATGAAATGTGTAGTCAATTTCAAACACAAATGAGAATGCATTCTTCATCAAGAATAATCACAAATCTGACATGAATCAGAATTATGAAAAAAATAAATAATTGTATTTATCGTATATAGATGTATTATGTGGCAGAATTAACTTCCAAACTACTGTGTATAACATTTTGTATTTAACGTAATATGCTGTGCTCTTTAGTCCAGAACAGACATTTTCTGATCATATTCACCCACATGACAACTTATTACTGTAATGGTCCATGGTTATGTTTTAGTAACCAAAGTTTGCTTGCAATTTGTTAAGGTGAGGGATATACCATAGTCTTAATAAAGAAGTTGAAGCACAAGACAGTGAAGTGTTAACATAATTCATAAAAGACAAGGTTTTTGCTGTACAGCTGATATGCTTCCCTGTGCCACCGCTTCGAGTTATCTACTTGTTTGGTTAAGTTTTAGAAGCCATATGGCAAAGTTCTGGCGCTGTAGCTCAACATGTTGTGCCTACTGTTCAGAACCTGGTCGTTATTTAAGATCACAACATCAATCTCGAGTCCCATGTTAAGAATCTAGCTCAGTCTTGTTTCTTCGACTTGAGGAACATCGCTAGAATTAGATCATTTCTTACTTTTAATGATCTTTAAAGAGTAATCCAAATTTGTATCACTTCTCGGCTGGATTATTATAATGCCGTGTTTACATGCCTTGGCCAAAACATGATTGCACCAACATGTTCTTATATTGTCAAAAACTGTAGCTTGGTCAGCTGTCATAAGTTTTAAACTGTGACGCTCTAGATACCCCTATGGCATCAGTTTTGCATGCTTCAGAGACGTTATGTCAAACGCTTGTTATATTCGCAGTCTTTTCAACATTAACTTCCCTCTTCACAGGAAGTTTAGGCAACAGGAAATGAACATTATTGATGTCAACTTGTCTAACTACCGACTGTTACGAGTTACGTGACAAAATATCAACATTGACTTTTAGTTACACACAAAACATGAACAGCAATCTACTGGGTGAAAGTCCAGTATTTGTTCGCTTGTTAGAATTAAAGATTCACTGCCATCTTTCTCAAGTCTCTCAAGACTCTTTTCTTTTTTTTTTACTGTTTGGCTTTCACCGAAATATTTCATTATTCTGAAATGTGTTCGTTCTGTGTACTTTCATCCATTATTTTTACTTTTGCTGTTTTATGCATTTTCTTTTGTCGAGTATGGTCTTGCATTTAATTTCTCCTGCTTTCTTTTACTCCTTGTTTGTGAGGCACTTTCCAACAGTAGTTTTTAAACAATATATTCTGTTATAATTGCTCAGTGAACACGAACAAGCTCTTACAAAAGTTTGATGTTTGAAACTGTGAATGCAAGTATCAGTGACATGACACACTAGCAGGGCCCAGTGAGTTCAGCACTTGTGTAAATATTCAAAGCTGATGCCCAGAGTGAAGATTTGAAAGCAAAAAGGGTGCGAAGGAGTGTGAAGGGGACTTGATGGTGCTGCGGCTTTGTCCTCAACTTGTGACTCATCAGTGACATTGTGGTCTGGTTCGATCCCTCTTTGTTGCCAGTATCCAGAGAGCAAGAAAAAACTCCCAGTGAGACAGTAACTAAACGTGAAGATGACTCAAAGGTACGTTGTTATGTATATTCTGTATAATGCATTATATAGCTGCGTTAAACAAACTATAATACATAATAGTATAGCTGGTGTATATTGGAGGTTGGGGGGGGGGGACTTTGGCCTGAAGTCAATTCTGAAACATGAAATAAAACGCTGTACCTTTTTTTTTTTTTCTTTTTTTTAAATATTTAACCAAAACCTTCTCTGGCCTTAGCCAAGTGTGTTAACGGCCCAAAACACGGACCCCAGCCTCAGTTCTTTGGACAACCACCCATCGACCCTCACGTCCCCTCACGCCGTCTGTCCTGTATGGGTTCCGCTTAATGAACAGCAAAAAAATACCTCAAAACAAAATTCAGGCAGCAAAAACAAAGTTCCTGCAAAACATGTTGAACAATTAATACGACTTGTCAGAGTGGGGTTGTGCACACACACGCAGTATCATGCTGTCTTGTTGCAGTATCTAAGAACTCATTCTTGCTCTACTGTAAAAATGCTCAAACTGGAATCATACAGTCGTCTTACAGAGTTCATGAGATGTTAAATCCCTCCACAACCTTCTTCTTCTCAGTGCTCCGACTTTTAAACCTCCTTTCCTCTCTTTCACTGTGAACAATTTTACAAATTTCACATCCACTCATTTGATACGATGTGTTTTGTGGAGATGATTTATGACTCAGAGTCAGACGGATGTAGCTCTGTGTCTTGCGAGACAATTGAATCACACAGCAGACAGTTTGGAAATGCTGTTTTTAAACTCCGCTTACACTAGATTACAGTGTCACCAATTGAGAATGAGTATTTCATTTACATTACAGAGATAAATGTCCTCTTGAAATTCCTGTGCACATTAAAATAACAGTTATTAACTCTGGTCAGGTTAGGAGATATGCTCGTTAAAAGATGAAATTACATACATTCATAATAAATTGCTGCCATTTAAGAGGTGATGAACAAAACGATTATCCAAGTTAAAAAACAATGTTTGTAATAATAACTCTGAGGGGGGAGAAGATGCCTCTGTACTTTTAGTTGATAATTCCCATATTCAGTTAACCCTCAGAACAAGTCAGATAGAGCAAACTGTTGAAATATGGGGATCAGGTAGAGCAAACTGTTGAAATATGGGGATCAGGCAGAGCAAACTGTTGTAATATGGGGATCAGGTAGAGCAAACTGTTGTAATATGGGGGTCAGGTAGAGCAAACTGTTGTAATATGGGGATCAGGCAGAGCAAACTGTTGTAATATGGGGATCAGGTAGAGCAAACTGTTGTAATATGGGGATCAGGTAGAGCAAACTGTTGTAATATGGCAATCATCACTTGTATTACAACACAGATGCTACACAATTCTCTGCTGCCTTTTGATGAAAATCTCCAAGACGAAGAAAAATACCATCTAGCAGCTCATTGCAGAGATGCTAATTGTTGTTCCTAACAGAATGCACTGTGTGTGGGAGTGTGATTAACCAGCTTGGCTTGAGAGCTGGCACAAGGGCCAGTTTTCAGCTCCAATGCTATACAGTACAGTGTGGTTACCAAATTATACCTGTGGAGAGGACACTTTAGATCGGTAACCCACAGCACCTTTTTAGGTTTGCCTACCCACAGCTTGCCTAGACTCTCTACACACATCAGCTCAAACAAGTTCAGTAAATAACAGAAGCACCATTTGTCTGTGGAGGCCATCAATAAAAACAAACCCATACATCGTGACAACAGCTGGCCAATTTTACGTTAAATGAAATAATACTCAGGCGAAATAAACGCAAAGCTGATCACATTCATTACCGTCCTCCTGGTGCTTTAGCATTGTAGTTTGACTGATTAGAGAATGAAACACGAAGCATTCCTATAACAAGAAGTTCCAGAGAATCAGGAAACATTCAGCAATTATTATGGTCTTTGTTTGTTACGAATAACAATAATTTGCAGCTAATACTAGTAAGGCAAAGGGGCTACATTCGGAATTGAAGGTCATGTAGGGCCGAGCATGACCTTTTCCTATCACATAATCTTACAAGAAATCAACATCATTTCGGGAAATTATCTTCTTTTATCTCGGAAAAGGAGCAGGAAGTCCCCCAGCCCAAATTGTATTTTCATGCTTCCTTGTTAAAGATGTTATAAAAATTAGTAGTTACGTGCGACAGTTAAAATGTGGATGACGAGTTGTTTTCAATCCCTTCTAAGCTTTCAAGTTCTCTGTTATTTATACTTGAGAAGGCAGAACCATGCTTCCCGGGCTGCATGGGGTGAACCTGTCATTTGGAGACTTCCTCTTGGCTGTATCTTCATTGAAGGTTTTTTCTTTTGAGCCCGCCTCCCACAGGGGTTGAATGAACCAGTCAGCATGCTTGACATGCAGGTCCATGACTCACGACATGTTAAGATTTGGGAGGCATTCGCTCCTCTGCCAGTCCCCCGCAATCATCTTACCCATTACCCATCTGTAGGTTCTTAAAGACATCCATGTGCATCTTCGGAGAAGCATAAATACAGCTAAAGACCGAAATAGAAATCTTGAGGAGTATGTTTGTTGAAAAATTCACATAATGACTCAGCAAAGAAAGGAAAAGGATGTATCAAGACAGAGGGATGAATTGTAAAACATAGATGCCTCTGATAAAGGATGCTGTAAGACCTTTTCTTTCATTTCTATCATTTGTTCATACGCAAGACCCAATGTTACTTGCTCAAAAACTTTATGCGAAAGACGGGAATCATTACTTCTGACGAACTGGAAATTTCATTCAAAAGACATTTAAGAGTCTCAACTCTTTATGAGGTCTTTCAATGTAATTGCATAAGAATCAAAACTGTCCTTGGGCAAATACTGTATATTGACAGAGGATGATTACCTTATTAAGCATGCTGTATATTGGCCATGGTTTAAATGATTCATCACTCCTCCTCCCCACAACTCAGTTTATCGTAAGTGGTTCCTTTGTAGTCTTTGGATCAGATGGTCTTGGAATTGACCACAGCTCACAGCTGAATGTTTTCTCTCTTCCTGGAGAGATGTGGGCCTCTGGCCGCCTTCCCACCTCCTGTAGGAGTGCTGAGAGATGCACAGGGAGAGCCAGGTGAGACTGGAGCCATCTGGAGGAGCCGCTTGGTTTCATAATCTGAGGACTCTGTTGGACATTAATGACTGCATTGTCTGGAGCTATAATGAGCCCCGGGTCTGGCTTCTTTGGCATCATTACTCATAGGGGTAAACAGTTGGAAACATGAACATGCTTTGAGAGCAAACTTCACCGACTGAAAGAAAAACTAAACTTGTATTGATGTTCTGTGAATGTTTTCCAAACTAAACGTATGGTCACCAAGCAGTGAACTGCTCATTATCCACAATGCAATGCATTATTCCGGGGACAGATACAAAGCAGCGTCACACTGAGACTCACTGTTGGTGGTGATGTGGATTTTATAACCAGTGGACTCTCCATTTACAGCAGCTAAAAACATAAAACCCTGTTTTAAAGAGTTCTCTGGTATGTGTGACTGAGATAAAAAATGTAATATTTATTGCGCTCTTTCATAAAGCTTTTATGTGTCTCAAAAGTTTTGGTAGGGTGTTAAAGCCTGCTTCTGATTTTCTTTCAAAAAAAGACAAAAAGAAAAGTCTCTTCAGTGAATTGTAAGTTTCTTGCAATGCTCCCACAAAACCTCTCCTATGAGTTCCTAGGGGAAAGTGGTAGTCTAAGACCCCACTGTTGCTATGCAACCGCAGAAAACCCAGCTGAAACATAACTTTACTCAAGTTTGAGTCCTATGTTTTGTTTTTTAACTTCCAGCTCAAAAAAAGAGATGTATTAGTGCAGAGTGAGGCCCCCAGCTGGCAAGCAGACATCTGTGTTTGTCTGTTTTTTGGAATATTTTCTGTGTGAAAACAGCAAGAATGTTTCTATCGCTCTGCATTCTTTGTTCCAAATACCTGAAGGAGCCACAAAGGACACCGACACTAGATTTATCGTTTATTCCTCTTCGACCTGTACAGTCAGAGCGCTGCTACCCATCATCAGTGAGAGGAATAGTAATAAATGGTCACGGATGGATCTTGTTGGACAGTGTTTTTTGTTTAAGCCATTGAAAGTTACATGACAACATTTTAAGTTGCATAGGAAGACCAAGGTCTCAACTCTTATACAGCCAACACTATGACAATTTGGGACGGAACAGATAAAAAGATGATTCTTTTAACTTAATATTTGGAGATATTTGGTGCTAAAAATGTTTTTCCTGACAAAATATTGCATGAAAAACTTTGATTCTCCATAGTGAGTCTGCCAGCCAAAGCATGTGTGGAGCTTTGGTTTAGTTGTGAGTGCCATTTAAATAAGTTTTTGCTTAAGGAATGGGGTCTAATCCCATTCCTTGTTGGAAAGCAAGAACGCCTTTTAGTTCCACGACTGACTGTGAGCAGAAATGTACACTGTGGATTAGGATGGGGGATAGCAGGGTGCAAAACAATCACTTTTACTTTATCCCTCATTTACATGACAATGGCAAACAATGTTTGATTTAGCTGCAGTTCAAATCATTTGGCTTTATTCTGCAACTGAAATCGGCACTGACTGTAGGTGGAAAATAATCTTGGTAATAGTGCAATGAAGCGTATCATCATACAATGGTTTGTATGATATCTTATCTTTTCCTGTGTGTTTTCCTACAAATGTCCAGCAACACAAGTCTTGCTGTGTTTGGTTTAAAATAACTACGGGAATGCCATTACTTAAGTACTGAAGTTACGTGACAAATAAGTCAACATTGTTTTCTGGTGTCACGTGGGACATGAACAGTTGTCTCTCGGGTGAAACTCAGGTGTTTATAGACACACCAATTCAGCCTGACGTCGATGTGCAGACATTGTTGGCCTTTATACTACGTCACCTGTCCTGGCTCACGAGTACGTGGATTACATACACATTGATTAGACATGAATTATAGTGTATATTATACGATTACCTTTTACCTTAGGTATATCTACGAACAGCATTGACACATGTGCTACATGGCATCTTGTATGCTTGACAAAATAGCGGATACAAACGTGCTCCAGCATTCACCTCAGAAAATTCTAAACAAAATTTACATCAAATCCCCTACACATCCAAAGTACACCGGCTTTTCCAGTTTTGTTGACTGGTGTTGACTCCTCTCAGGACTGTGTGGGCATCTACACACTATGACTGATTGACTTTTATATGACTCCTCTGTTGGTTTTGTTGTACCTGAACAGAGGTTAAAAAAAACTCTGTGTGGGTTTTTTTTTCAAGGCCTTGAGCTGTTGAATACCCCCTTAGCCATTAAACATTGATGTTCAGCAATGTTTGTCCCTCGATGGCACCAATTTTTCCTAAATCAAGAAGGAACATGTTTTGCCTCTAACAACTAAGCTCCCTACTGCAAGTTGGACATCTGGCACTATCTGGCAGTGGAACAAAGAAGCTCCACCTGTTGAGGATACAGTTCGGGTCTGCCTCCTTTCAAGAGAGTCAGGAGAGGGTTCGACCGCTGCTATCCAAGCAATGCTCAAGGTGTACTACTAGCTAGCAGCCTTTTATGGGCTCCCTCCGCCTCCACACCTCTCAGTCGACTGAGTTCAAGTTGGAAGAAATTTGTTCTACAATGGCAACCTTAGTGCCTGGCAACACTAAGGAGTTATACAGTGAAATTCATTCGTACAATTATGCAGACCAGTTGGCCTGGAAGATCGACGTGGTGGCTACTCGTTCTCTCTGTCACTAACCTGCCAGAAAGTGAAGACTTTATTTTCAGCTAATCAGCTAATATGACAGCTTCATTCATGTTGGACTCTTTGTGTCCCTTTGTACCCGTGAAGTTCAGCACTGTCAAAACATCAGTGTCACTGGATATTAAAGTTCACTCTATCTGGAAGCACAGCACAAATGCATTTTTACTCAGTTGATTGCAGTGACTCCATTTAAAAGAATTGATTTTGGGACTTTTCTGTGCTAAATGTTGGCGTGAACAGGCCCTTTGGATGATTCAGGCCTTTACTATCAATTGCAGATGAACAATGTGTGCTGCACAAATCAACATAGAGGCACACCAGCTGGATTAGGGAACTCTTTACGTCAATCAAAACCTGCAATGAGGAACTGTGTGGGCGTAATTCTCTGTGAAAGTGACTTCCTCGCCACTCTGGGCTTCAGAGAGAAAGGTAAATAGAGCGTCTTTTTCTGTCTGCACTTTAATATAATGGTGACCCTTTTACCCAGGACCCCCATGTGTCTCCCTCCTCGGTGGGAGGAAGACAACAGGTGGGCCCACAGAGCTTTAGACTCCTAATCCCACTGTGCACCCACTTTCCGAGTGGTTAGATGTCTTTGCTCCTCTCTCCCCAGACAGGACACCGATGAGAGGACGTGCTCTCGCATTGAGCTGTCAACCCCTTCCCCTATGCGTCGTGTCTCAAACTATGCTGAGATGGACGTCTCTGTCCTGAGGAAGGAAGTTATTACTGAGATTCCTCCTCATTAGCTGCACTCGTGGTTATGTCCCCAGTACTTTGTGGCTGCCAAGAAATTAAGGATCGTCGTCCTTTCTTGTACTTGCACATTCAGAACCATGATGTTGAAACAATCACGCCTGAGTAGGTCGCACAGTGAAATCTGAAGGGACGTGTGCTCGACTGTACAAGGCTGAAGAAAAAATGTAATGGGTATTTCAACTTGATTAAAAAGCAGGTGTAGTTCTGAGGGACATACAGTACATGACGTGTATAATGGAAAACAATTGATTTTCAGCTTATTGTTACATTCTTTGTTGCTGCTTGAATAGTTGTCCTTGTAACTAGATCACATTCGTATATGAGTTTTCACAGGAAATATCTGAACTTCTCTTTCACACTCAGTCGGACACTCATCACTTATTACTTCCTGGACAACAGGGGCCTTTGGGGGTGACGCTCCAGTGCTTAATAACCTTTTTTGCCCAGACGGGCTGAGCGCTTGCAAATCATTGTGTAATCGGGTCCAGCTGAGATCACATTCTTTATGGCCTTCACCTCTGGTTACGGGGGAAATCTACGAGGGTAGAGCACATATGTATGAAGATGTGAAGGGAATGCAACCACCTGATTGGGCAGTCAGTGCATCTCTCTCAGGTTTCTGAGCAGGGCTTTCTTATTGATGTCTCCTAGTGAGCGATGCACAACTCATTAACTGGAGTGATATCGAGGAAAGTTATTTTTAAAGAAAACAAATCTATTCCTCACTTAATTTTTGACTTTGGGTTAAATTATCCCGATGAACGAAATGTGTTCAGATCCCCTGACAGAGCGAGAGACACTAGACAGCTGTTGAAAGCCAAGTCTTTCTGAAAAACAGGGTTTTCTTAAGCCAAAAACAATCATTGAAAAAAAAGAGACATTTGTTTCTGCTCCCTCGTATTGGCACACGCTGCCAGTTGCACACAGTGACGTGATCTTCAATTAACCCATCAATCAAATGTAGCTTTTCGCCACGCTCAGGAATCATTTGTCCCATCAGTCCAAGGTGAAAGGTCTCATTATGCCATTACTTTCTCAAAAGGCTTGATATGTGCAGCAATTTAAATCCAACAGGCTTAATAAGGGAAACTGAGGACCACACACTCCGGCAACTGACAGTCCCAAAGCTTTTGGTGCTGAAACCATAATTAATTGGAAATAATTATTGCTTTCACAGACTGAATTACATTAGACAATGCTTTCAGAACCGTCTAAATGACTTGGCAAGAGCTTGGTTTAACTCCCCTTTGAATACTTTTTAGATTATTGTTTTGCAGATGGGATAAACTTGAGCGACAGAGCACAGAACAGCACATCACCAGCCTGTAGTGTGGTGTGAACTGCAGCGGAGACTGCGTGGAGGCCATCGGATCACACACACCTCCACGCCTTTCACTCGCCTACCTACATACATTTGTTTGTTTGTTTTTGTGAAAACTTCTGAGCAGAGCTATCACCTTTTCCCTCTCATTTCAGATAAACCGGAAGCAGGAACTTCCAACATGGCCACTTGGCCAGGTCTGTGTGGAGACTGCAAACTTGCATACTCACAGTTAAGGGATGATTTTCACCGCCTGGAGTCTGAAGTCCGGAAAAGGGAACAGCTGATCGACTGATTCGTATCCGTAGCAGCGGCCCAGGCAAAGCATATCTCTATGCCAGCGGTTCCCAAACTTTTTAGGCTGCGCACCCCCTTCTACATCCCGACCGGGTTCGCGCACCCCCCCCCCCCCCCTTAATAATAAAAAAAAAAAGCAACAGAGCCTTTTAAGCCTTTATAGCCGCATGAGAATCGGACCAATGAGAGAACAGTTTGCTTGCGTGTGGCATTTGTTCACAATATTTAGTCCGCTGTTAAATGTTGCAGTGTGAACACAAACCGAACAAAGGGGCAACTGCAACATTGTATCATGTTAATCCCTGAATCAGAACAAAGCAAACAAACTGAAGGTGTGAAAACGCCCTGAAACACTGCAACAAAGTTTCAATAACTTTCAGTTACACAAGGCGTCACTTTTAAAGAGCAATACGGATGGCGAGGACACACGCACAGGCTCAGAGGCTGTGACTCGATGGGCCGATGTGCTCCCGATTTGTCTGTGCTATCCCTTCCTCCTTTTCGGTCTCCTCCGTCTCATCTTCCTCTGACTCTGGCTCGATTTCTTCTCCCGGTCTCTCCCCAACGCACCTCTCCGTTCCCCTCGCCTCCGATTCCTCTCTCTCTCTCTGTCCCTCTCCTCTTTTACGACTGATGGCTTCAGATGTCCCACCTGACAGTTTCCCCGATTTCAGCCAGTTTAGCATATTTGCATGAATGTTGCTGAATGCATGAAGTTCGCTGTTAGCTGACGTTAGCTGCACAAGCTAGGCTGGCTAGTGTGTACGACTGGCGGCAGGTGGCAAGTCTGCCGGAAGGAGCTCAAGTGCATTTATTAACTTGTACGTTTTTAATTTTAAATGTTACAAAGGGAATTTTTACAATTCATGTTTTTATTTTGTGAAAAATCCCACTTTTTAAATTAAAATTACATTTTATTTAAATATTTAATATTATTACACCATCAGACCGCCATTACACGTTTCCTCTCGCGCACCCCCTAGAGGCAGCTCGCGCACCCCCAGGGGTGCGCGCACCACACTTTGGGAATCCCTGCTCTATGCAATCTCAACTGGTCTCGGATACTGCGGACACTATTCCCTGGCTACCCGGCCCTGCGTACGGGGAGTGTAGTCGGTCCTCCGACCACGAGCTGAGAGGACCTGCTATAGACCCGACCCATCTGCTATAGACCCGACCCATAGCTCCACTCCGAAGCCATCCTGGACGGAGGTGGTACGCCGCGGCCTCCTGAGAAAACCAGCTGGGGAGTTTCCATTAACCACCTCCAACCATTTTGCAGTCCTGACGGAGAATACTCGCTCCCGGGCTTCCTCTACCCTTCACCCCTACTCCGGGATCGAACCACTGATCCTCTGATTGAAGGACGGCGCTGCTCTCCACTTAGCCACAGTCGCCCAAATCAGCCTTTACCTTGGCTGGTGGTCTGTAGTCAGCCTCACCAGTCTACAAAATCATTCCAAAGTATTGTGTCAGGCTATATGTTGAAATGACCACTGGTACTTCAGCCACCTAGCATGCTAGCTAGCATGGATAGCGACAACTCTCAAGGCTCTTTAGCCACAGAAGGATCATGAGATAGTGAGTCAGCCAACTGACCGTTGAACTTCAAGAAGACGCTGTAGTTTAAGCAGAATGGCTATTTTTGTATTTCTATCAATATGCCAAAAATAATCTATGTGATTAAGTGCACAGCACAAAACATTATCTAATGTGGAGCTCCTCGTTAAAAATGAAATGTCTTTTTTTTTACTTGGGCACCTGCAATGTGGGCACAGATGGTGTGGCCTCTCTTTAACTCTGTTAGTTGTCTCGCGCTGCTCAGGAAACACATTAACACAGGAGTTGCCTGGCATTTTTCAGGTCCTAGTTCCCCTCGGGGATATGTTGAACAGTGTCTGCATCCTTTTGTTCTCATTATTGGGCCATCAGCACACCATCATCAGTGTGGACTCCCAACCCCCACGACAGCGTAACCTTTTAAATCACCCGTTAAATATGTACTATAGCCTAAAAATATCCCAACATTGGACTTAGCTAAACAGCTTTGTTACTAATTAGGAAAAACACATTTTAAAGAATTAAAGAATGCGCACAGTATGAATAGTGATTTCACAACTGACAAATGGGGCTAATTGGTATTCAACTGTGTTTTTGTATTATTCTATGTAACTAATGTGTTCTAACGTGAGAAATGTCTCATTAGTATATCCATGCTTAAGTATACAAAACACCATTTGAAGATAAATGAACCAGAGAGGTGCTACAGAAAAAAGGTTTGGACTCGTGTGTTTCCACCACTTGAGGCTGGATACACAGGAACTACTCAATTACTTGAGATCCAGGCAGTTTGTTGGCACTGATGAGCTTGTAAGTAACTAGAGAGATGTCCAGTCTAACTCAGGAAGGGTGATTTCACAGGCAAGGCAAGTTTATTTGTATAGCACATTTCAACAACAAGGTAATTCAAAGTGCTTCACATAAAACCATTAAAAGCATCAAAACATAGGCAAAAGAAAAGGAGATTTAAAAACAATTAAAGAAACAGTGTAAGAAATAAAATTCAGTAGTAAAAAGTAACGGGTCCCACAGACACTTTTACTGAAGCAAACTGCAGATCAGTACTGAATTACACTGGGTGTGGTACAACCACCAAATGCAGCTATACGGCAACTCAAATACTCAGTGACCCCAAACAGGAATAACTCTGAGGAAAAGGAGAGTATGTCAAAAAGTGTTGTGTCTGCCATGTTTTTATCTGCTCAAGCTAAAAGTGGCAAACAAGTCAGCCCCATCTCTGAATTCCTTATTCACACACCGTTGCAATGCAAATACAGAATCAAATGAGGTCTTAAGCAAATTAAAAACCAGAACACCAAAGGTCACCAAAAGGCAGGGATTAAACCCAATGGCAAATGTCCTGAAATTGCAAGCAGCTGAAACCAAATGATCCCATGTAAGATTCAATGACGTATTGTCGCACGATCCACACCAGAACTAAAAGCACTGTTTCAGTTTTTACCTAAAGAATGCGGTAATCCAAACCTCAGTAACTTCTGTTTTCGAACTTCGACCTGAACATAAGGACATCAGTCTTTAACGAGACATCTGCTTCACTCATAAAATCAGTCATCCAAGTCTCAAACATAACCAATAACTTAACCAAGTTCCTCGTTTGCAAATAGGGCCCCAGGAAAAAATTAAGTTAGCTGATAACAGCCGTTATAAAAACCCTTCTTCCTGTCATCCAAATTGCTTTTCTTCTCCTTTTCCTCTTTACAGTCTCAGGGGACTGGAGTCCATCCCATCATGAATTGGGTGAGCACACCCTGGACCAGTTGCCAGTCAATCACAGGGCTTACACAAGACATTCACACCTACAGGCAATTTAGTTTCCAATTCACCTAACTTTCATGTCTGTGGTCTGTGGGAGGAAACTGAAGCACCCAGAGGAAACCCACGCAGACAGGGTGAGAACATACAACTCCACACTCTTTTTATTCAAATGTGTGTTCTCAAAACTCACAACTTTCCTATCATTATTTAAATCAGCCAGTGAAAAAACTGGTGTTTCAGTGAGTTGGCTCTTGTGCCATGACTAACAATGACCAAAATTCATGCCGTCTATAGCCATTGTCATTCAGGAAGGGCCCTGTCTTAGTGCTATCACGAGAAACCCTTGTTTTGTAGATTAAAACACACTTGTAATGCAGGATTTCTTATTCCTATTATTATTATTATTATTATTATTATGTTTATATAATGATATGGGTCACAAATATACTGGTATTGAAAAGACACACCTTTTTATATTAGACTGCTGTCTTCGACTCTTTTTGAAGCACATTCTAAATGAATTGGTGAAATGTGCAGTAATATAGAAAATGGAGGATGCGATACATTGAGATGCATCGAGAGCCATTGTGCAATCGATTTGTTGACAGGTGAATGGTAATTGAAACAATCGTGAAGCCGATGAGGATTCACCCGATTGTGCACCCCCAGAAGTCTTTTCAAAGCCATTTGAGAAAATGACTTTGCCAGAGGCAGGGTACGAAAGTATATCGAGACTACTTTTCTTTCCTTTCCCTTGGATTTGTTGACAAAAAGAAAAATATAGAAAAAAGCTAGCCGTATCCTTGAACTGAAAAAAACAATTCATAAAGTTACATTCATGTGCATGCATTTTGAATTTAGTAAATTAGCACTTTGGGGACTTTTACTGCTCCCAGATAAAAGTAGGTTATAATGTACGGTTGTGTTAACTACAATTAAAACCACTTGGTTAAGTTCATGGAAATGTTGTAATCATGGTAAAATAATTGAAACATGACTGCTGATTGTGAGCGAGACACTGGTGTTGAAAGCAAACATCCAGAAACAGGAAGACAATCTCATTTGGACAGACAGGCTCTGAGATGTTAATTATTATGCGCTCCTAACACCCATCAATAAACATTGTTATAACATTGTTAAATCCAAGAGTCCGTTTATTTGTTACTGTACTTCCAGCATTGGCACTGACATTTGCCATTACTTGTAAAAATCTGACCAGGATAGTTACAAATAGTTGCTGCTGGTGTGGCTGGACAAGAGATAGAGAAGGATCGTACGTATGTGTGAAGATAAACCATGGTATATAGTTTAAAGAGCCCAGGAAGAGCAGGTGAGGGAACGCTTGCTATATGGGCCATAGATGCGGAAGATCGCTGGACAATTTGGGTAATGTATCATGCCTTTTTGATACATCCATGGTTCAAACAAGAAGACAAAAGTGCCATGACATTTCCAGCAATTGCACCTATTTTTCTTTTTTGGGACAATCTGCCTTCCTATGTTGGTATTTTGTTTTAATGATAAAGTTTCTTCGCCGCCACAAACAGTGGCAGCAGACCACTCACGCATTGTCTGTTTTCTATAAAACCTGAAATTTCTGTTAATGTCAGCAAAGTGGCAGGTTTGGTGTTTCATCAGCTGCTGTGACAAGTTAAAAAGAAGTCCTGATTGCCAGTGAACTTCACTCGACCATTTTTCTCTCGCCTGCTTTGAAGTGCTGCCTCTCCGGCATATTATTTCTGCATGTTTCCACTACTTTGGCTCCTTCTCATTTGGTGACAAGTTCATAGAGAACACTGTCAGGCTCTTCAACTTCAACAGTGAAGGGGAGAATTAATCTTTAGCTGAGTAGAGCACATCGGCGGGCGACAAACCAGCACAGCCATTAGGGCTGCGGAGGAGGCCAAATGCGCTTGTGGTCGTAGATCGACGCAAATGACTGCGCCGGGGGGGATGAGAATTCCCCTCTGCTGGTGCTTCTGCTAGATGATCATTAGTGTGCCGGGTTTGATTGATATGGCACATTTCCGATGGCAGGTGGACGACTCATCTCGACATGGCGGTCCCCGGTGATTAATCTCATTTTAAGATGCATCTGGAGGAGTCGACTCTTCCTGGATGGGCTGGCGTAAATTAAAGTGTATAATAATGCAGCACAGTCTGAGCTATTCGAGTCAGGCTAAAGTGGAATGTCAGTGTTTCTCATCATTCAAATCAACTGCCAGGGCGGATTGTGGGTCCTGATGAATGTATACGAAGTGGCACAAAGCAAGTGTCAGATTAATGATTCAACCCACTATTGTGACACAGAAGTGTACAGTGTTGACACGGAGGTGCAAACAACATGGGGAATGATTCATTGCAGCGACGCACCCAACACTGCCAGTGGATTGACTAAAGCTCATAATCAGCCATCTTGAAATCCAGCATTTATTAATCACTTTCAGGTTGAAGCTTATGGTTGAAGAGGTGATATGAAGGAGGAAAGCGATGCTTGCAGTTGGTTCACTGCATGGATTTGAAGAAGGGTAGTGCTGATATAAGAGCATGTGTGGTCAGCAAAACAATTAACCTCGGTAAATACAACAGCGGAGGCATAGGCACCAAAGGTGAATGGTTTGGGAGAAAACCATTTCTGCCCACAGGAGATTATTGTAATTATAGGTTTGACAGGATGTAAGTTAAATTTGATGTTTTTTGCTGTGGTCCCCGTAATCGTAGGGCTGTAAAGAGAGGATAGAGAATATATTTATATGAAAATCAGAATGCTCATTTCACACAATCTTAAATGTTTGGACTCGTTCTGAAGTCTTATTCAGTGGGGCTCGGTCAGAGGGCTCAAAGCCTGTAGAGTATGTTGGTAACCATGGATTCCTTCTTTCCATAGTTAATGCCTTTTGCTTGAAAGCGAATCACAGCCTCAGAACGTATTGTCTGCAGCGGATATTTAATTGAAACTGTTGGGGTTTAAAAACCAAAAGGATGAGAGCCTGCAGGCCGCAGGGACTTTTCTGCTACGAGCTTCTTAGCGCGCACGCACATCAGAAAAATGGACTGGATCCGGTTCACAATCAACAGCAATATTTAATGTACTACACAAAGTTCACTTACAAGCTGAATTAACTATCAATAGTTTTGTTCTCGAGAACAGAGACCACAAGCTCGCATCTCACTCACAGGTCTGAATTCAGGTGCTGAAAAACGAGAGCGGACGTGGTCTGAGGAATTCTCTCTAGAACAGTCTTTTATATGTCATAAAACGTGTGACTGATCCCCCCGTTGATCAGTGATTGGCTCCATTTGAATTCTGTCCCCTCCCTGGATCGATACATCTTTGCTCCTTGCAAAACATCTTTCTTGGCTCCACCTCTGGTCAGTTGTCCTCCCCACTGGCCACATCCTCCATTTGCTGCATGTCTCACTCAGAATCCCTATCTGACCCTCAAAACTATTCTTACAGTGTTTTAATACCTTTAGTGACTATACTTTTATGATTTAATACATTCAATGAGTTAATATACTGTAACATATAATATCCTCTATCAGTAAGAATATTGTAAACATATTGTGACTAACATATATATTGTGACACTTCTACTCACCACTAGGGGTGTTATTTAATTTAAAACTAAGTAACTAAATGTCATTTGCAGTCTCGTTCTAAAGACTTCTACCAATATTGTAAAACCTGTGGAGGGTTGATGTGAAATGATGCTCGGAGAATTTTATATTAGGCAAACACATGATAATCTGGAAGCATATAATTGCATTAAATTGGTAGTTACTGGCAGACAATATGCATAAGTATGGGGAAATCAGTGTGATACTATTTCCTTAAAGACAGATGTTTGTATTGGGGTGAATGGTTATGCCAACAAGTATGTTGTATTAATAATGCATTTAGTAGAGAACTGTTTTAACTCTGACAATGAACTGTCTTTCTGTAGCTTCATTTAAATTTGTGCTAGTCATAATACATCTCAATGATAATAAAACATAAAAAACATGAAATGTGCCGATGGTTACT
Source organism: Melanostigma gelatinosum (assembly GCF_949748355.1). NCBI lineage: Eukaryota > Metazoa > Chordata > Actinopteri > Perciformes > Zoarcidae > Melanostigma > Melanostigma gelatinosum. Next base: position 23,605,338 of record NC_136638.1, read on the forward strand.
TTTATAGGCGTGTGCTTGCGTGTGTAGCTACAGGGGAGCTTGGCTTCTCTAAATAAGAAATGAGCTCCCTGAAAACATGATTTGTGAAATTCTGGGGGGTCTCTAAAATATTGAGATACTGCTATTTTTGCCATGCATTTGTATTTTTCTGTATCTTACTCATCATGGATCATTCGTAAATTATTGATGTATGATTCATGCATGAGGAGGATTCATCACAAATTTGCTGTCATAAAGATAACAGCTTGCATACTATTCTTGCCAGCATGGAGGCACAATACCAACTCACTTTAAATCAATGATATGTATCTATATATTGCATTATTAAACATGGTATTAATCAAATACAACTCGTGCAAAAAAAAAAATTTTTGTATGCATCAATATACATCGTGTGATAGCTGGTTCAGATTTTCCTTTGAACGTTGTTGTCTGCATCTCTTTATATTGGATCAGAGAATGTGCTTTCAGGTCAATTGTACGGGATTGCATCAGATTGTACGGATGTTCTTGGATATGCTGACAATATGCAGATTATGTCCATGAAAAAGAACAAAATCTAACAGTTGTTCAGGGATCGAGGAATTCATTTTGAATTGATGGACATGAATTTCTATATTGATGTAATGGATTCAAAATAGGCCTCATGTGTCCAGAGAGCCCAAAACTCCTGCATCACATTCATGACAATGTTTAATTTGAATTCAACATTACAATATGCAACTTTTCGCCTTAAGGCAGAAACCTCCCCTCCCTTCTAACCCCCCCCCCCCCCCCCCAACCCTCAGTGGGGCAAGTTCATGACCCTGATGATCACAAAAGTAGAGTGTAGCTAAGAGACTCAGAAACCAATACTTTAAAATATAATCTAACAATAAAAAAATAAATAAGTCAGCAATACGAGACAAAGTATCACGGACAGCATCTTGAAGCAGCTTTCATTTATACCCACAAGCTAGAAAGTAAGCAAAGATTTCTAATTGATTTTAGGGAGCGAACTAAAAAGTTACAGTCCCTCTACAAGAAGAGGTCAATAGGGGCTAAGATGCAACATACAGAAAGTGCAAAAGCCCTTCCATCATGCCTTTGGTACATAATGGTAATCAATACATGATGAGTAGGGAAGGTGCCCCTGATAGATCAGGTGGTCAGAGTGGATGTAATCTACCGGTATACCAAAGCTGGCTGGATCACCAACTTTGGAGAAAATCACCAAAAAACTAGGTCACGTATTTGCATTTCTTAAATCCACAAGGGATCAGATATATCATTTTGGAATCAATCACTTGCATTGCCTTAAACAGTCAATGAACAGGGTTTGACTTTAGTGACATTGTTGTCATATCAACGACTGACATTTCACACTTTTCAAGGACCTCATATGGTGTCAACAGACAGCCGAATGAATATCTAACTATAAAGCTATAACCGCTCATCCGATCGACTTCACACTTGTTGGGTGTAATGCTGGGGACTCCATGGAGCTTACTTTGTTGAATTTGGTGCAATTTGGACACTCACCACATTTAATGTTAATAACCTTTGAATAATCAAGCCAACAGCGTTTTATGTAGCAAAGGGGGTGGAGCTTCAGGGCTCTGTGGACCGGGGCTTTACAGGCTCAAGCTCATTGACTTCACTTCTGCTGCTGGATGCTTGATAGACGTTACAACCAAACTCTTCTTCGCTTGCCGGCACCATGTCCTGGACCAGAAGCCTAGCAATTCACCAGCTCCGAAGGGCCAAGCGTTCTGGACGGCCACACGAAACAAACGGCATGCCCCCTGACAACGCTGTAAGCAGCAATACCAGGAGCCAAGCAATAGCCCCGTTCCAAATGTGATATATATAGATAAAAGCGCTCTATAAATAAATTTCATTCATTCTTTCATTCATTCATATATATATATATATATGAAAATACTTCTGTGTGAATTAAAAAGTACATCGTGTTTTCTCATTTAATTAAGAGCTCGAGTTCCAAATGACCAAATTATTACATTTTAGAGACAACACATTTTCACCCAGCCCTGGTATTAGGCATCTAGAAAGATAGTTTTAAAACATAATAAAGCTTAGCCTCTATATTTATTTCCATGCTCACAGGTGGAATAACTGCCCTGAGTTGTTCTGACCCATTGCGTATTGTATTTGTTCAGTTGGACTGGATGCTTATCAAATTGTGAAATAGGATTTTTGGATCAATAAACAAAGACATCCTAAATGTTTTCCGTAAGAGTGCACACTATTATAGCTTAAAACCACTTTGATTTTCTGGAATCATATTTTATTGGAATGTTGAGTAGGTGAGATTTCCTCTCTAAACCGTTTCACTTTTCTGCTCTCGTTCTTCCTCTCTTCTCCTCTCCCCATACATCTGTATGGCTCTCTCGCTCTCTTGCTCGTACACAAAAACACACTATACACACTAAAGTGTAGTTACTTTACAAAGGAGAGAGATCTTTCTCTCAATTTCTCTCTGGGTTTCCTCTTGTGTGTTTTCTATCCTTTTCACGGTACGTTGAGCTTTTCATGCATTGTCAGGCTTGTTTAAATTTTTAACAAGGAGGGGAAAAAACAAAGAGACTGAGACGAGGAGTAAGTCCCTCCTCTGAAATCGAAGGTATATTTCCCATGAAATGCTGTGCAGTCACGTGGAATAGTCTTTGCTTTTTGTGCCTTCTGATGCCAATGGCCCCTTTAAAGCAAGTGGTGAATGCTATGCATGCTTTAGCTTTCACAGTGCGGGTTAGTCTACCAAGAATAACTATGCTCAGGTGGTTTGATAAACTTTAAATCAGCTCCAAGTTGGTTTCTTCTGTAGTAGTTTGAGGAGTCTTTTACCGAGGGGGAACCTCCGGTGAACTCAATGCAGAAATGCCTTAACATGCATTCTTTCTTATTGCCATCATGGGGTGACTCATCTGGTTGCAAATATAAGTCTGATTGTATAGTTTGTATATAGTCTATGAGAAAACGCCCCAAATCAAGTGAGAAGTTATATAAAGCAGGGTATGCTTTAAGGCGTGGCTACCTTTGGGTGTCTTCTGTGTTTTTTGTCTTGAAATATTAACCTTTCACACTGTTTTAATTCATCAAAGATAATTGGAAATATATGGTCACCTAAAAATATCTTATTCGGCAGTACTTAGTTCCAGCACGTCACTTCGGGTTCCAAAAACCAAGATGGCGACAACCAAAATGTCAAACTCTAGAGGCTTCAAAACTGCAATCCACAAACCAATGGGTTATGACTACCTCCACTTCCTATATATAGTCTAAGATTTGACCCCAGCTCTAGATGTGCAGTTAGTTTTTTAAACTGGGTTTACTCATGCACTCATGCGCGCACCCCCTAGAGCTGCCTCTAGGGGGTGCGCGAGAGGAAAAATCGAATGGTGTTCTAATGGTGTAATAATTAATATTAAATATAATTTAAAAAAAAATGTAAGTGGGATTTTTCACAAAATAAAACATGAATTATAAAAATTCCCTTTGTAAGATTTAAATATAAAATTAAAAACTTACAATTGAATAAATAAATGCAATTCAGCTCCTTCCTTTTACGTACACACTAGCTAGCACACAAGCTAGAAGAGTGAGTTTTACTCTCTGCAAGTAGACGAGTCTACAGATGTGGCCAATCTGGCCACTCTTCTGGTGTACGTCCGTTACCTTTTTTTATGTGGCTATAAATAGGCTCTGTTGCTTTTTTCTTATTTAAGGTGTGGGGGATTTGGGGTGCGTGAACCCGGTCGGGATGTAGAAGGGGGTGCGTGGCCTAAAATGTTTGGGAACCGCTGCTCGAAATCTCAATAAAAAAAATGATGCTTGTCAGAAACAATTTTCAGTTTCGCAACACACATGCTTTCCGTGATTGAAATGTAATTTGCGTAAAATCATCAGCAAGGTAGACGGCCGTTAGGACTTTGTGCAATGGAAGACAAACACCTTTGTTGTGCAGTGATTTCCAATCATGACTGCTTTATTGCTTCAGAGTCTTAATTGCAGCTAAAGGATCTTTGAATATAAATAGAACACAAGTCTATGATCCTTATAAGATGCACTTGTGAGCATGCCAATGTCAAATGACACACAGGAAACCAGAGAGAGTTGGCAAACTGGCTCCATCTCCTGGAAGAGACAAGATATGGGGCTCTACTGAATACACCCCCATCTTCACATGCTTTAATTAAAGTGTTTACTGAATGCTTATGGAAGGCCATGGCATGCTTTCCTATGACGAATACATATAAACATAGCAACCAGGGTTTTGCTATGGCAACTCTGTACTCACACTAATGGGATTTTGTGCATCACATTATTAATGAATGTGAAAGTGTTTCCTGCTGGAAGCACTTATACTTAACATTTAGGCCTACTGTGGTCGTGGTTTTAGATGTTGTATGAAGGGATATGAAATTATACACAATGCTGTATAAATGTGGAGTAAGCCAAAATCCAACAGGCAATCCACAGCAAATTAACAACTTAAGACCCATATTAAATGCAGAGCACTTGACACCCGGACATGCAAGTAATATTTTGCTGACCTTATTTATAAGACTTCTGCTTGAAAGGTTGCGCTGAAAATGAATACTAATAAACGATGGTGCTGGTCCATTTGTTGGGGATGTCTGCAGGTGCAGCAAAGCATGAATTGGCCATCCATGACCAGCAATCATGTCCTGTCTATTAGACTGTGCTGCTGGGAAATAACTCAAGGAATTGAGAATTGCCGAAACTCACTTGTCACAATCCAATTACTGTATCTATGTTTGTGGCGGATCTCCATCGCTACTCAATTTCAATTAATTTCCAAAGGTTAATACCTTGTTATTTTTTACCACACATTCTGTGACCACGCATACGTCGTTACCCTTGCACAAAACCACAAATGGAGAGAAGAAAAAACTGAAATGTTAAATTCTGACACATTAAAATGTCAACACTTTAATGCATGAAATGATATATGCTCCACAGTTCCTGTGTGGCTTCCAACATATTGGATTTTTCCAAAGGGGAAGCAGCTTTTATTCAGCTGTTTGGTGGGGTTTGGAAAACAAGGACGGATCCTCATTGTGCATCTTAAGACGGTCTTTTAAATGAATTTGTTTAACAAGCACTTCTCCGATGTTTGTGCGCCAAGAAGCACTGAGTTACAGCTGCGCCACAATGCTTCTGCTAGTCCGAATTTAGCTGAATTGCTGCAAAGGAAAGTGCTCTCCAAGCTGGTTCAGGACCTTACATGGAGGTGCACCTAACAACATAGCAATACTACATTTTCTCCCCTTTAAGAAACAAAAAGTATAATACTTACTCACCCAAGACACAAAATGACTACACTATGTCTGCAGGGGGTTGAAAGGCTTGTTAATCAAGTCGTATTGATTCACTTTTTTTGTTTGGTGTTGAGACGTGTGATATCCAAAGCTTACTTTGCAGCCTGTATTTTGTAAGAAATACTCTTCCCCCAACTGTCTTGAAGCTCCCTTATCATTTGCTTACTGATGTCCAATTCACTTGTGTCACGATTTGTGAGCATAATGCATAAATATCCTTCTGTTGTGAAGTGTTTTTCAAAGACCCTTGGGTCTGTCTCACTTGCACAATTAGCATTTATTTCATTCTTTCAGTTTCATGTACATGCAAATAAACTAAACTCAATTAAATATATTATAATGGGAGGAATAAAGCACAGACTTCCCATCAGCACTGAACACCCGCTGAGTGTTCATTCCAGCATGTGGCCTTAGCTTGTTTGCTAGTTTGTTGTGTCATAACATTTTCTGAATCAAATATTTACATGAATTGCCTGAATCACATGTGCAAAGAAAAAGGGGTGCTGTGTTGTTTCTGACAAAGTGAAGCCACACGCTGTATGTCACACGAAATTGTAAATGACTGTAACCATGAGAAACTAGCTTGCTGGCACACTAGCTACGGGGGGGGGGGGCTTGATACTTCATTTGCCTCCAAATTTCACTTGAACCCACTAAGCTTTCATGACTGTCGATGTCAAGCAGCTAGTTCCATGGCTGTTCACCTTGAGGGGTCCCTGGGATATTGGCTTCTCTGGAGCTAACAGATATGGAGTGGAGCCCAATTTCCTTTAGGCTAATTAGCTTGGCTACAATACCAGTGGCAGTCCTTATCAGCCCCCAAGCCTTCTGCTCTGTCTGTTTTTTTTTTTTTACTTTGTTTTTGTAGGTCTGCAGCACAGTAAGATAGCTTTTCCAAAAAGCTCACACTGACAGGTTTATCTTATGTAGCAAAGGATATATATGTTCGTAAAACATACAAACTTGCACTCATGTCTGTCTCATATGTCACCAAGGCACATTGAGGGAAATCGTTGTATAAGATATAAGCTAGCAAAAGCCTCAAGCTCAGTTCACTCTCCAGAGCTTTACTGACTAAATGTAAAATATGAGCAGAATGTTAATTCAAAATATGAAACACACTGGAATAGACATCTCAAAACATCCCGACACAATTCTCAGACTGGCAACAGAAGGCACTGCCAACTAATATAAATTCCTCTTTAATAGATTATTTTCATTAAGTGTGGGCAGGTGAGGTTTACAGACTTACTTAAGTTGGCATTGCTACATATATTGTGCATTAGATGCACATTTAATGAATGATGTGCTTTGTAAAATGGTTCAACAGTGTTTGAGAAATATGCCTGTTTGCTTTCTTGCCAGCAGTTTGATGAAGAAATCAAGACCACTCTCATGTCTGTCAGTTGAATATGAAGCTACATCCAGCAGCTAGTTAGCTTAGCTTAGCATAAAGACTGGAAACAGACTCGGGGAAGTCATAGCGCCTGGCAAAGAAATAGTCTGGCACATGAGAACCACATCTTGTAATTTAAACTTCAGTGTTTGTATGGATTGAACACACTGGTAATTTGATATACATGCAGTATGAGATATATTGTGTTTTTATGAGCATGATAGTTGTTTGTCTGGGGATTTTGTTACTTCTGTTATAGCCAGGTAAGCCGTTTGCCCAAGTTTCCTTCTTTCGCGTCATATTTAGCATACAGTTATTGATCTTCTCATTTAACTCTCAGCAAGACTGAAGTCATTCTCACATTTTCCCATTCTCAAAATTTTAATTTATTCCTTTAAGAAAGATAACAGAAGATGTTTCAGTGTTCGATGATATCTGCTCTATTGTTATTGTTATTCAAACAAAAATGACATTTCAAATCAAAGAGTGCCTTTTATGTTTAAAGGGGAGTTACCAGCTTCTGTCTCACATTGAAGCTAGGTTTGTATACAGTACGACCTCCGATTGGTTATTTTAAGCATGAGAGTCCCACTCGTCCTAAGGCTCATTTGTCTTTCACTGACTGGTTGCCATCAATCTCATCCACACTGGACTGAAATGCATCCACTCAGCAAAAACACGTATTGTGTGAATTTTCTTCAGTTTGCAGGATATCCTCAACAAACCTTAGTCTAATTCATGTAATCCTCAGAGATGGCACATGCCCAGCATTCAGCCATTCAGCATGCACCAGTGCCCTCAGATGCCTGCTCAGCACCAGAACACAGACAGGAAGGGTAATTTCACACTCCGTTATGACTTTGTTCAGAAATAACATGGGTTTAGAGAGAAGTTCGACTTGACTTCGAAGACAAAAAAACAAAAAACATACTGGTGTTGCTGAATTTGTACTTTATATTCAAATAGTTCGCACCCATGTGTTTTTTTTACAATTAATATTCAAAGGGAATTTTTTGACAGCCCTAGCAGCCGGGCCCCTGATAAGGATATTTCAAAGCTAACGCTTGATAAAGCTAATGCCTGGCTACATTGATCCATCACAGGTGTGGAGAGAAAACAGACGGAAGGTTTTTCTGTCCCTTTTGTTTTTAAGTTAGCCTGTAATTGTACATTTGTCCGTCAAAACAGATTGTTACAGCTAATTAGATGAAATTAGGTAAGAGGGACACTTGAAGATAACGTAACGTTCATGCCATTAGTCCAAGACAGTCAGCAATAACTGATCAAATATATATTCGTTACATTTCCATTTGTTTTCTCTCAGGGCATAGCTGCATATGCAGCACTAGGCTACTCCAAAGACCAGTACCTGTCAAATCAATGCAAATGCATTTGCCTATTGAGTGGAAAAATATCAGCAACAATACAACTTTATTCTTAGTATTAGCACAATCGAATGGAACTAAAGACACGGCATTCTAAGAGTCAGTTAGTGTGCTGCATGTTTCATGACAGCAAGAAGAATGGACGAAAGGCATTTGAAGTAAAGTACCTGACAAACACAGACTCTCTAATGTCTCCTTAATGTGTTTCTTTGGAACATTTGGCTGCAGGGAATCACAGAGTGACACATGTACACAATAATAGCAGGCTAAAAGAAAGAACCATAAGACCACATAATAGCTTCCATGATCATTAAACTTTAATAGGCACATATAACTAATGCAGTTAAACCTGCTCCAGGTTTACCCTTGTCCCAGACCACCAGACTCACAGATTCAATTTCAAAACTAGATTGATTTCCACAGACATGACCAATGGCTTTAATGTAATAATGCATTATAGGTCAGCGTACTGTTATGGCGATGGGGAGAATGACTGTGGTCACAATTACGTGACTTGCTTGCAGCACGCCTGGCAAACAACACAGAATTACCGCCATGCAAGGGATGTCAAGGCAACCTAATGCGCCGTCATTGAAACCCATCTCAATTAAGCCGAGGCTGGACAGGTGCCTGGGAGTTGACCGATTGGTTCTTCCCTTCCCCTCTCAGTGTGGTGATGCTTCTGTTTTCCCAGTGAAAAAACTGAGGATGTTAAGGAGCTCTACACAGAGTTTCTCTGTGTTGTTCAATAAAAGGGAAAGACAGTCACTAATGTACAAGTCAAGACCTCCCTGCAGTGTTAATATCTTCACTATACTATACAGTGCCAATTCAGAGGCATATTAGTTCTGTAATGGAATTATACTGACAAAACATAAGTCTTTCTTCAACCAAGCAACCAATTTTCTCCGCTACCACCAATAATATGTACATCTTTAATCAACACACGTGGAGAATTACAACGTGGGCTACATTTTTATATCTTTGAGTTATGATAACATTGCACTCACCAAAGGTTTGGCCAGATTGTTTGGAGGTGAAATAAGAAGAGTGCACACTCATAATGTCCCTAAAATAATACTGCGAGTGCACACAACAGCAGCAATAGGTCAGAACCACAAAGTCTGTCTGTAAACTGTGATGGATGTCCACAACAGGCGGTTTGGGTAATATTGTTTTACAGTTTGCCGATAGTTTTGGACTCATCAACAAAGCCCGGGACCCCCACTGACTCTGTCATTCCCAGGACAATTTCAATCCCCTGCACATGCCTTCTATGTTTCCTATTTAGATACACTTTTACACTACACTCACATCTCACTTGTTTATAGTCCTTTTATCTGTTTGTTTGAGCACTTTATTTTATATTTTTACTGTCAATTTGAATGTTTCTACTTTTTGCACTGTGTTGATTGTTGTTGATTTGTTTAATGTTGTGCACCACCCGCCATGTCAGATTCCTTTCATGTGCAACATACCTTAATAAACGGTTCTGATTCTGTCTTCCAAAGATGTTTGACCTGCATGGTTCTGTGATAACTTGTGTTTGTTGCCATGCTGGACCTATTTTCGAAGTGTGGTGTGAGATTTGAAACGATTATTAGGGTGACATCAAAGAATCTTACGATATTTCAATTTTTCAACCTTGGAATTTAAAATGCCTTTACTATTCTGAAAAGTTGAAGCCATTACCAAATAAGAACTGAACAATTTATTTCCAAGCTGTAAGTATACATTTAAAATGATGATCAAACAGCATACGATTACCCATCTCTCAATAATCATCTTGGCCATGGTTTGAATCCAGATTTCAAATTTAAAGAAGTGGAGACTTATTACATATTATGTCTTATATTGTTTTTGAACACTTTGCTTTTGAATATGTATTTACTATCTTGTTATATGTTAAATGTACAGTACATATTACTTTATTTGTTATGGTATAGAGGTTGTTTTAGGGTTTTTTGTGTCAGGAAGTTCAAAAGAGTTTGATTTTATTGTTGATTAAACACATTTCCTCATGACAAAATAATCAAATAGTCATACAACTAATTCCAAAGCCAAGAATGAACTCAAATGCTCAACAGTAATTATGCATATTTATAAAACACATTACTGAACAAAGATATAAATATCTTCATACTAAAACAGCAAAACTGTTACTTTGAAAGGTGGCAGTGGGAATGTGGTTTCATATAAAGATGCCTTTAAAGCAGGGGTGTTAAAGATTATACCGATTTGGCTCCAGCCTGAGATGCTGATACAAGGAGTCCCAACAGCGAGGGAGACATGATGACTCAGAATAATTGTTAACAACGTTCACTCTGCCATGAGTCAAAATAGAGGTAATGGTGTGGGGAGATAGCAGGAACCTCCACATGTGTTGCAGTCTCCCAGTGAAGCTCCCCACTGTCAAATGAAAAGCAGCGGATAGCATTAGAGTCCACATGCATTAGAGGAGGCAAATGGCAGTGCGCAGAGACTGAGCTTCACACTGGCAACGGCTGACAAAGATCTTTATCATTTATTTACAAACCACGCTGTAACTGAAACAAATAGTCGCAAATTGTCGCATTTTCTCCTTCAAGATGTTGAACACTTACTTTGGTTAATTTCCATGAACGACAGCTGTCATGACATGCCGTCTACTGATTATTAACTGCCAACAAAACATAATGACTCTCTCTTGCATAAATCATGCAAATGTTGAGGTACTAAACCAGATTATTCAGGTCGATTAACTATAGTAATCTATATACGATTCAAATTGAAAGTATGACTCTTCATTTCCTTGATCTCCCGTTTGACCTTTTTTACTCAAGGAATTTCTACATCATGCTTTACCAGTCTGGTAATGGTTTTCAAAAGGACCAGCAAGGGCAGAAATGATGTTCTTGTAATGGTTTCGTTGGAGAATAAGTGAGGAAGGGTCAGGGGAAGTTTTACTGGAACTGGAAGCGTAATATCATCAGAAAGCAAAACCGTCTAATGGGCTCTATACATTTCAGGCAAAAGGCAGAGAGAGGATGTGCTCCTCGCTGGTTCAACAACTGCTCAGAAGCTCTTTATTCTTCAGTTTAAACACAAGCTCCTTTTATGTCTTATGTAACATTGCTCTTTTTTGTTGGGCAGATCCAGAAAGCCATTCATACAGTAGATTCATTTATATTCCAGACACAGATACTGTTAGATACTGGATTTTAGGAAATGTTAAACCCTATATTTAAGAATATATGGCTCTCAGAAGCTTGTGTGTAAAACCACAGGATGAATTGCTGCCTCTTGCCTATTTACAGCTCAAGTTTCATTCATTTGGACCTTAAATTACATTGTTTTACTTTTCTTTATTGCATGAAGGAGGCAACCACTTGTTAGGAAGAAGCGCAGCACGTAATTAAATGCTGCTACCTCTTTCTATTGGCATATCTGTCGACTCATGTTTGTTAAAGAACATGCATGCATATATATATATATATATATATATATATATATATATATATATATATATATATATATATATATAGGGGAAAAGTGTAAAGGTTAGGTTTCAACAGAAGCCATGAAAAGAAACAGAAGCCATATTTTCTTCTAGCTGTAAACCGCACAGACTTAATTTTAAGGTGACTTATGTAACATTTGTTTATTATCAAAGGGATTTTAAATGATTTAGCTGATTTCTGATTATTTATTTACTCATGAGCCATTGCGTGACTTCCAAAGGAAAGGCTACCAAACTGTACCTCGTACTCCATTACTCCAAACAAAGCAACACACAGAGAATCCTTGAACTCAGATGTGCAAAATACATGTTTGTTGCAGTGTTGAAGGAAAGTCAACAACCTCAAGTGGCATGCACCTGACCACCTGCCATTGCAATCCTGTTCATCCTCTCATGATGGTTTTAATCCCAGTCTCTTACAGCTGTACCTTCCAGTCAGTCATACGGTCTGTTGCCCCCATGGGATGGCAGGGTGACCTGGTGGTTAGCGGCCAGGCTTTAAGCGGCCTTGGGTCCCCTGAAAGGCGCTATACAAATTAAAGTTATTATTATTATTATTATTATTAAGTGAAAGGCCAAGAGACTGAACCGCTGCATCCATCTGTGCCTATGTGTCAAAGTGGACCTGGGTTAGACATTGACGTATTACTTACTCCTGTGGCAAGGCATCCTGCTGATGGCGCACTGTTCCCCCTGCGATTTTAATTGTGTCCTGTGTTAATTTTCATTACGAGGTTTAAGGAAAGTGCTTGCTTCAAGTAACTTTTCTTCGGTTTTGAAATGGGTTTCAACAACACATGAAATAAAATCTCTCTTTTCTATTCCCTCCTTCTCTCTTCCACTTGTCTTCATTTGTACTTGCCAAAAGAAGTGAATCGGATTCTTGACCACAGTGGACTTTTACTTATCCCTCTTATACCCAAGTGCATTTGTCATTAGAATTGCCTCACTTTCCCTGCTTTCCAGATTATTTTTTAATTCTAAATATGAATCAAAGTAAGCAGAGTTTTGTACTTTTTTCCTATTCTGCATTGTAAAAAAAACCGGGGCAAATGATGCTGGAGGCAGAGCTTGTGTTGCTTTACGCAAATTCAATTGTTCTGGCCTGAATCCACAAAACCTAACAATAACAAGTGAATAAAATGCTTGTTGAGTATAAGCAAACTTCCTGTAATTTCAGCTACCCCCTTCAACACAATCAATTATTTTCACTCTTATGATAATTCTTTTTTATGTGAATAACGGCCCATTGTTACCACATCAGGCCCAACCATGGTGCTTTCCTGAACGTAACTAAGTAGGTTTGTTGCCTAACAAAAGCAAGTGCGCTGGGCAACGCACTGCGATAAAAAGTGGCACCAAGATGTATGACAAAACCTCAGTATGTGACGAGTTGGGAGTGTTAGTACGTAATGAGTTGAAATGAGAACGAGTTGGACATTCACCGTCAGGAGATCTGTTTTAATGAGGTTTTCCCCTCACTGGCAATTGTTCTGGAACCTGAGAAAATCGATTGTGAAGTACAGTAAGTGTTTTGTGTGAAAGTGGGAAGCAAATCTTTGGATTGTAGAACAATAGCCTGCTGGAAGTGACTTGTATCAGCTGTGACCACAGTGTATTACCCCTAAACTGCACAGCAGATCCAGCACTTAGCGAGTTCTGTGCGGCCTCAGGTTCAGTAACAGAATTAAGGCATAGCACAGAACCTTCCAAGCCCAACACAAGCAGGCACGTTTCACCTGCAGAACAGCCATGATATACTCATGAATGGTCTTTCATGCTCTCACAGCTCCGTAACCTTCACCTCCCAGAATGCCTGAGGAGGAAGGACAGTGTTTCATGTTGACAGCCAAGCGTTTAACTGTATGATAAATAAATTTAAAAAATCAAAAGACTCCGAATCCGAACACATGCATTCCTCTCTGAAATCGACTCAAAGGCACCGGGTTCAAAAGTAAAAGTTAATGTTTGAAAATCTTGCAAAATTGGGGAAAAAAAGCGAAAGGAACAAGTTGGTGGGTATATAACATTGCAGGTTCCTCGTCATTGAGTCATTTTTTTCGACTCATAGGAAAACTCTCGTAACACACACAGTATATTCTAGTATTGGACAGTTCAATTTATAATTGTGTGGTCTGAAGTTAAATGATGTATAATATCAATAGAACATTTTAAAATAGTCCCACTGTACATGCATTAAATAGCAAACCTCCTCCTTTGGACACAAACTGGCTTCAGGGGGCTTAAATGGATATTGTTTTCTGATTGATGACAATGTGTCTCATCAAGCTCATTTGGGTGTGAATACACCACATCATTTCATCTTGATTCAACAAATCTACTGCTTCAGTGAGCTCCAGCGCCAATAGAGCAGATCTGGGTTTACTCTCTTCATCACATCACAAATTAGAGCCTCGGCTCAACTGAAGCTTTAGGAGTCAATTGCTTAGGCTCAGAAATATCATAGAAACTCTGCTAAAGGGTTGATGCCTGGAGTCAGGATGCTGCTCCTCAAATATTCTCAAAGCAGCGAGTATCAGGACCGCCTGCTCTTGCCATGAAATAGACTGATAAGGTGAATGTTATGATCTTTAATTGATTTCACTCCCATTTCACTCATGAGGGGAGATGTAGACGGAATAATTTTTTTAAGCCTGGTGACATGGTGGAAAAGGAGGGCAATGTTAGCTCGATGTGTTATATATTTAGTGAACTCAGGGTATGTGAAATCAAATGATTAGAGCTGCATGGGAGGAAAAAGCGCATGGCAATTACAAAGAATTACTCTTTGGATTGTTGCAGCTGTCTATCTCAGATTAATTTGTGCTATAGAGTACTGTGTGCTAGACTACAATATGCAGCTCACATTGAGGTATTTGAGGGTATTACAATTATTAGAAGTCACAAGGTGAAAAAACTAAACTTGACTCCCAACCTTTAAACACGTGCAAGGTACAGTGAGTAGGGTGGCCGTGCCACTGCCATTTAGAAACATACCTTGTCAGCTGATACCAATGTCAATATTGTCTGTCAATTGCATGGTAATCATGCCTACAAGCTATTCAAATTGATGTTTTAATTTTAAACATAAATGACGGCCCATTAGTGCCACTGCCATGCCTAAACACACCTGTTATCTTGCATACAATACTGAACTATTAAAATAATGGACAGAAACAAAAATCAACCAACAATTTCGTGGACCCCCTGCAGTACCTTTGTTGAAGACCTCTGATCTATGGAATAGAAAGGCTGTCTCATGCAGTATTAAGCAAATAGTATTATATATTTTTATTGCATGACAAATACAAATTGTTGACTGAAATGTCTCATAATTAGTTGGTTGAGCCATACATATATAAGTTAAAACCAACTCAACCTAGGGTGCTGTCTCCTTTATACACCGTGAAAAGTTCAAGTGTCTACAACCTTCCCAGTTAAACTTTACCCAACATAACCAATTTGGAGGGGGCCGAAAAATGACTAGGTGTGGCCACAAGGCAGGGAAATGCCCTTCCCAAGGTCCTACAACCTCAACCCTAACCCTCACCCTCAGGTCCTAGCCTTAGAAGTGGGCTTTACCCCCACTAAAGCGGTCATTGCAGTTCGTTTGGTCTCAGTCCCGAGTGTCTAGGACCTTGGGAAGAGGTAACATATTGAAATCACGAATGTGATTTTAAGTTAGCTCACGAATGAGATTTTGAAGGGCTTTCATTTTGAAATACTACATCAGAATGTGCTGGTTCTGTCTGAGTGGCACCTTGAGGTGGTCTGCCATTAAGCCGATGTTGACAAGAACTTCTCAAAAGAAAAGAGTCCAAAAAGTGGTTGGCATACTGTTACTTCACTCGGACGTTTGACCTTCACGGTGCAAAATGATATGCGCAGCGTTTGACACTTGAAGGCTATTTACGTTCATCTGCTGAAGGGTGAAAGTTGATCTGCGCTCATCACAAATCTGAGCGAAAGACGTGTATGCAAGAGCATTTTTTGTGACATCAAAACGAGTTTGGTCAATCCTGGTCCAGTATGCAACTTGCATAGAGGACATAGACAGAGAATGGACTTTACAGAAGACATATTGTTTCCAGTTAAACTTAAGCAATTCAAAGTATTTGCATATGAACAGATTATGGATTTTAGGAATAAGGGAGAAGCAATAGTTTTTTTTTTATCGAGGTAAGTGAACTGTTTTTGTGGAATGAACACATCAGATATAAATCATTATTCAAAGTAGAGTCATTTTTGATGTCTGGAAGAAATCTCCAAGCTTAAGATGTCACGTGTGGCATCTCTCAAACATGTCATTTTTAAAGAAGCCTGCTTTGTTTTTCAAAGCACTTCAAGTTAAAGGTGCCATTTAAATTAAGGTATCATTATACAACAGCCTATAACAGCTTCATTATACTTTTTAGCTGAGCCACCTCTTAACCATGAAGTCAGAATATTACTGAAAATGAAAAAAATTGATAAACACACTGGAATACGCTTGCATATCACTCACAAAGTAAACAAAACATTTTTTTGCACCATGCAGCAATAGATTTGTGAAACGGAAAAACAACAAGGAAGCTGTTCAGCTCAGTATGAAATGTCCCACTGTACAACAAAACCGTGCAACTTAGTATGCTGCATGGTATCTTTGTGGACTTCCTCATTATGCCGAATTCATCGCACAAACACAGTGCTTCATATTAAACATTCCAAAAAAGAAAACAAAAGAAAAACAAGTAGTGGTTGCTGCTCGCAGGCAACATGAACAAACTCTTCATACACCAGATGCACCCTCAAGTGAGTAGAGACATAATCAGTGAATGTCCCTCCCCACACACACTCTTTCAACACCACCATCTGGCTGATGCGACAGGTGGTTTCAGAGGGAAGTCAAAATATTTCACTTCTTTACCCCAAGCTGTGCCAGTCCTCATCTGTCATTTCAACATTACAATAACGGCAAATGGTTGATTGTGGGTTGATTTTACCAAAACAGATTCTACAAAAGAAGGCAGGAATAGATGGCTGTTGTGGTAAAACCATATGCACGGGAGACCACTTCTGTCAGAAGACACATGTAGTCTGTCCTGGCTCCCTGGCAGGCATTGCATTGAACGAGAAGTGATTGCATCATTGCTCGCTTAACAGCTGGATTATTTTGGCTCAAGATGATATTGGAGAATTGATACAGTCTAACATACATAAAGTCAAAGCCCAGAAGTACGAAGAACTGGCTAGGGCTCAAACTGAAAGTTATGTTGGTACAATTATATATAAAGTAAAAAAACAGAATGGCTTTTTGATTAATGTTTTAATATATGAAAGTTAATGATCTATGTACGTTTTAAAAGTATTATGTCTTTAGGGCATATTAAAAATGTATTAGATCGCAATAGGAACAGGGAATGAGGTAGTGAGAGATGCAGCAATGGATTTAAACTGGTGATGTTGCAGATCACAGTTGGGTCAAGTGCATATCGTAGTACAATCTAATGTTTGTAATTATAAAAGGTATGCCGTCACAAACAGCAGGCATGGTATTCATGGCAAATTTGTCCATACAGTATATGTAGTTCAGTGCCAATACAGATAAAAGCATGTCCTTGATCTAAAGAGGAACACATTTAGGGTGTAGATGTCAGGGTGGTCGTCCTACAGTACTTTTGTATTTCAAATCTTAAGTTTCTCTTCATATATACTTTTCATGAATAGATAAGCAACAATACAAGTCATAGTTTGTTTAAAAAAAATGTTAGGTATTGTTTATCAAGGGTTTTAACTTTCAAAAAGTTAAACTGCTACATCAGGACTGAGTGGGTGTGGTTCGATCAGATAGAACCGAGAGTAGACTGGAGACCAACAACCCCACAACTGTAATCAAATTTTGCTACATTTTGGTTGGTGCACAAAAGTATGAAGCCTCCAACTGCCCACAAATACAGAAATGTTGTGTTCGTGTAGGACCCTTATATGCTTTATAACAAGACATTTAGTGAGAAATAGGTTTTCAAGTCCTTCAACAAAGTGTTGTACTTTAGTTGCCTAACCTTAACCATACTGTTATTGTAATAAGTATACATTATAGAAACCAAACATTTTTAAAACATTGGCCTTTTATGGTGAGAAATGTTGTCATTTAATGCAATCTTGCATAATTGCCCAATATCAATGTTTACCTATGGCATAGATTTGACAACAATTACAGACACTTAAAATTTAAGATGCACTTTTGAACTCTTTCGGTAAAACAGCAGATTTAAAAATGGACTGAATCAGAGGACGCCATAAGATTATGTACAAGGAAACAAACAAATATGACGTGATGAGGAACAATGCTTAACAGCCGTCTGTGTGGTCCTTTAAAACCAGGCAGTTTATCCTCTGTAATGTGTTTACAAAAGGGAAGTACAGCGTTACACAACCGAACAGGCCCACACACAAGCTCAGATTGACTGGGGCTGAATAGTGTCACTGGGATTTATTAAACTGCAGCAAAGTCTGAGGGAGGGAGAGAGAAGAAAGAGAGGGGGGGGGGACAAAGAGGAAGAGGTCGCGAGAGAGAGAAAAGAAGGAGCAATGATTGTGTGAGAGAGAGAGAGTGAGAGATTTGGAATTGCTGCCTACTACATTGTGAAAGATATCTCTCTATTAGCATACAATTATAATGGTGAAGGGTTTCCTCTGCTTGAGGGATTGTCTGAGATCAGCTTAATCTCAAAGTGCCAGCAAATCTGATGACTCCCCCAAAGTTTAATCATGCCACCAGGGCAATAGAGGACCTGATGAGTACCAAACGACGCACTGGGGTACATAAAGAAACCGGGTTCTTTATGAGCACCGCATGATCCCACAATGTCCCGCACAACAGGACACCAAAGTTTTAATGCGTCGGGTGGCCAAAGACTACCCTCATAAATGTAATAAGTTCCATGACATCAAGTGACACTGTGGAAAGTTATTCTTCTATCTTGTCATTATCATGCCTTCCAGGGCTCCTGCAGCTAACTTGTATAAAGAAGAAGCCGAGACAGACTATCTTGCATGTTTCTATAATAAGCTACAGTGGCTAACCCAAGATGAGGTACGACCGTTTCAAGGACGGCTTCAACCACAGGGGCTCTCACCGTGCCGTTCCGTTTTCTGATTCCGTCACGAGCAGCAACGACTGTCTCCTTTTTTGAGTAGACAACAAAAGCTTAAAACTGTGAGCTCTGTTGGCGCTTTTACCGTTGTTAGTGCTGTTTGCACTAAGAGCTGCTATTCATCAATGTATGGGCTGTAGCTGCTGCAGTAGAAGGCCAATCACACGGCACATTACTTCGGGGTAAGCTTGTGATGATTGGCTGCTACCAAAAAGTAATTTTTACCTAGATTTGGGCACAAAAAGGATCGATAGCAGGTATTGTTTGACTGACTTGTATGCTGAAGCATTCTACACACAAATGTAATACCCCATACAAACTTTTGCATTGGCATGACCACTGATTATTTTGCAAACAATGCAAAGGCAGAGTACTTTAACTTCTGATTAAGGTTGAATTGGCTTTCTTGAACACTCTGTCTGGAGTAATTAGCTGTTTGTGAGGTTTGTAATCAGTATGTGTCCAATTATGTAACCTCACATTACAATTGTATGACCTGTCTTGCTTTTTTGTATAATGATGGTAGTTAGTTCCAAAATATATATTGATCAGATATTTTCTTTTCTATTTCTAAGAATTATTCGACATACCAACGTATTCTATCATCTAACAACTCCCTCCCACCACCTAACAAATGTCTGAAAAGTTTTACATGCAAAGCAAATGTTGGAACCATTTTCCGATAATTAACAAAAGTGCGAAATGTTTCTCCCTATTTACAACATCTTTTTAAATACATCCAGCATTTGATAAAAGATACAAAAGTTGATCACTCATTTGTTAAATACTGAAAAAACTCCAACTTTAAGCAAACGTGTGAATTATTTTATTATTTCCATGGCTTATTTGTCACTGATAAAATGTCTGTGCCTCAACATGCGGCCATTCATAGAAAGGCAAAACACTGAAGAGAAACTGACATTTTCATTTCACGTAGCCCATTCAGACTCAGTTCTTACGACGAGAAACTTCGAAATTGCACACAATGTGAATTTATCATTGAGCTAATTATCTTTTTCTCAGTGCTTTTCAATTCCATCGAACAAGAAGTGGAGTTACATCAGAATGATCTACAGACAAGTCAGCATGAATCCCTTTTTTCCCTTCATTCTGGCCTAGGGGGTTTTCAGTTTGTATTCAAGGTCCAGTAAGACATGTTTGATCTTTACAATACAAGAGCCAGTAAAAGTTGAGCCGAAAGATTTGAATTCACTCTAAAATTCATCCTCACTCCCCAAGAACAATACCTCAAGCTCCAACACTTTGTGCACTTCAAAGGTCTTAAATACGGGGCTTCTTTATGCTTAAAACAAAGAAGGCTCATGCTTTCTTTCAGGTTTTGGAGGGCAATATCAACAGAGAACCTCTAAAGAATTACAGAAACCCGAAAGGAATATTCACCTGAAAAAAGTTTTCACCATATTGTTTTTCTCGGTTTCTCCTGCAAAGTTGAAACAAACCACTGTTCGGCTTGAGCCTAGACAAAGCTAGAAAGAAGCGCAGGGAGCAAGCGAACGTGCCCCGTTATCATCTGCTGCCACTGCACAGATTAGTGCTGAACAGAATAGAAAAAGGTTGCAAAGAAGAAAAAAAGGAATAAAAGCTGCTCTCCAGTATTAGAACAGACAGTTGCATTAGCTGTCTAATAAAAAGAGACAGAGCAATACTGAGCCGTGAAAAAGGGAGAGAGAAGTGTTTCCTCGCAGCCCCCCTTTCTTGTTTCCACCCACCCACAGTGCTTTGCTCTCCGCCCACATTGTCTCCTCCGTCCTTTCTACTTAAATCAGATAACAGTGGAGAGCAGGAGAAGCGTGTCATAGGTTTAACTCATACAGTATTAATTATACCCCCATCCCCTGACCTCGCTTGTACCGATAATCTACTTCGCACAACCCTGCTCTCTGAATGGACGCTCTTATCTTTTACTGAAGTTCAACCCTTTGGCATCTTCTGCGCTCCGGTGTCATGTGATCCCCATTGTCCCGTAGGCCCCCGATGATTTATGAGGCTTCCAGCTGGTATTCGTGGTAATATTCTGGATGCATCAGACAAGGCGATGAAAAACTCCTCCTCACTTAGATGATGAGTCTGCAGTCCCGCAACGGTGCGTCCACGGTGCAGCACATTCATAGTGGATTCAGATGGACTGCTGCTGATGTACTTTTACAGTGGACCTCGTATTTACTCAGTATATAACATCCGCCAAAGACATGAACTTCCAGCTGAGGGAGTTAATGTAATATTCATCTTCTGCTTCCTGCTATCACTGAGTCAGCACAACAGTTGCCACTCATCATGAGTAAAGGATTGTCATGGTTGTATATGTAGTAACTTTGATTTCTAACTTTATGTGTCATGGACTTGCATACAGCACAAAAAGAGCAACGGTTAACAAATGGAAAAACTAACGATGGCATGACTTCAGAGAACCAACACGAGCATCCTCTTTCTCAACCAAGTGTTGCTGCGGGGACTTCGTAGCATTGCCCTAAAGATTTCATTCATGAAACGTGACCACAGCAACGAGAACTGATTTTTACAGTTCTTTTGGACAAAAAAAAAGTGTCTACATGTGTTCAGGACAATGTTTGCAACATGGTGGCTGCCTACTCTCGCGGACGGGTGGACTGGGGAGTTGCATGTTTCGCACATGCACTGCAGCTGGCAGTAATGATAGACTTTGACCTGTTAGTGCATCGTTATCGTTTCAGCTGGGCGGCTTGTTGGGCACTTAAACCTCAGCAGCCCTGCATGCACTAATCTTGTCGTTTAACAGTTATTGATGTGTTCAGGAGGGTCAGCTCAGGAAGTAGTGATTCCTTATGTAGCACAATGATCGGTAAGGTGTGGTGGTTTGAGTTGTCAGTGTGTGTAGAGTACATCACATTTTTATGCCAGCGATGTTCAAAGAAATCGCTGAAGACAACTTGTGGTTTTACAAAATCACCCAATACTTTCCCCTCGTTTGACAAGTGGATTGTAAATATTCGAGGCAGTGTGTGGTTGTTGCCTCTTTCATGGGCATCAAAGATAATTTTAGGTTTCTACCATACAAACAGTCTCAGTGAAGAAGCTAGTTTATTTACCTGCCCACTTTATATCTGAATGAGGTGTTATCCACGGCACTTAACTGTCCTTTAAAACCATAGGACATGGCTCTATGAATGCCAATGTTGTTCTATCCACCACTTTGGTCAAGTCGGAAATATCTCAACAATTATTGGAGTGAATATAATTTCATTTTGCACAGACATAGTACCGGGACTTTGATCGCCTGATTTTCCCGATAGCACCACCAAAAGGAACACAACTGAAACCAAAAATGTGTGTCGTAACTAAGGAATACTATCGCGAACAACCTGATTTTTACTGTTAAGTAATCGCTGAGGACAATATAGTAGATAATGATGCGTTACCTTAGAACAGACTGGGAGATACATTAATGAACCATTAGAGGATTAGTTAGTAAGAATAACTACTATGTCCTTTGTGAGTCGCTCCCGATTAACTCTCAATCAGCCGCTGAGCAGCACAAACGAGTTACGTCCCATACATCACTAATTAATCATTCGCTACTGTTTTTTGTTGCTGCCCCCAAGTCAAGTGAAGTGAAGCATCACACTGAGTAATTGCTCGCTCCTCATTATCTCATGTTTATTTGACCATTACCTACCATTCTTGTGCCACTTAAAGTAAAGAGGTACATTATACGGAGTAGTAGTAATATCTAGTTTGGTGTGCCAAAGAGCCACAAAGACATGGCCTCTACAGTAACTCCAACATATGTGCCCGCTTCCAAGGCTGGATACTCAGTTTAGTTGAAATTACTGCCATATGACACAAAAGACATTGCTTGAAATATGTCCTTGTTGTGTGTCATCCGTCCTTCACAGAATATAAAGAGCCTTACCGCTACATTTGCTGAATCACAAAAAAAAGCAGACCGTTTCATTTGACGTCCTTCAATGTAGGCCAAAAGTTCAGCGGTGCACTTGGGTAAAACGCAAACGTGTTTGTGCATTTTCCCTGGACAGGATGACCAGTGACTGCAAAACGACGGGGCTGAGTGATGACAAAAATATCTGAGAGCCTTCAATTACCGTCACCACAGGTGTCCACTGGGCTCAGGATGAGAGAAAACGGAGCAAACCACTGTCAGGTTGTCAGGTCTTTGTGTGACAGCATGTACACCCTGCAAAAGGAAGGAATAGTGAGCTGAATCCCAACCCCTGGCTCTAATGAGATTGGCATGCACACCTCGCAGCCATTAGCTGCAACCTCAGCCGTGTGAAATGTAGATTCCTAGAGATGGCAAAACCAATGGGATTAGCCTCCAAGGTCTTTTATCCACCTACTGCATTTCTCATCGCTGCTGTGTATTGTCCACCGCACACAATCATAAAAATACCATGCACACAACAGATGAAACACTGTGTGTGTGTGTGTGTGTGTTCACAGCACAGGACCCAGCCCTGTCATTCTGTAAAGAAATGTGGAGGAGTTACCTATTCATGGCCAATTATGGAGACAAGCTGCCATGTATTATTTTTGTTTGTGTTTGCACTGCTCTCTCTGATTCTTGGTGGGCCTAATGGTGAGTCTGTTTCTCGCAACATGCCGTGTTATACGGCATCAAGCAATTAAAACTTTAATTTGGCTGAAATGAGAAACTGTCTCTGTTGCTTAATTTGTCATTTACTCATGGAAGAGTAAGGCTATGAAGTTTCATTAAGCGCAATCCACCTGGACAACCAATATAGATCTGCTAAGAGCTGAAATATCTGTAAATTCTTTGATTTATTCGAGCTTTTCAATGAGAAATGAGAGCATCGATTGAGAGAATGCCACATCAGAGATAGTTATTTTACACTGCTATGTGATTAAAAAAACATTCACTCATTGTGGTAATGTTTAACAATTGTAATTTCTATCAGGGTATACATAATATGCATAAAAATGGACACGTGGTTCCTGGTACATCACTGGAAGAGACAGTTTTCTTTTATGATTTCAGATCCTAAATATTCTGGACCTTTGTGCCTCAAACCCAAACCCTCCAAAAGATAGCTTTTTTCATTTGTCTGCCTTGGTGCATTTACAATAATTCCATAGCCCTCCATGAATTTGTAAAACCATTAGGAACTTCATGGGGATTTTTATTTATGTTCACATTTCCTCTGTGGGATACTTAGACTGGATTCTCTCCTTTTTTCAGGCTGGTTCTTGCGAATCAAGTTCAAGGACTGTGCCTACTGTTGCATAGCTCCACAGATTTTAGGACGGGATGAAAGTGATGATCTGCTTTCAAGTCACTCCCAATCTGTGCTTGCTTCTTGGGCCACACAGAAACCCTTGGAATCAGAAATGAGGGTAGCCTTCCTGTGAATATCTGCCAGTCAACATGGCAAAGCGTTTGCCTGATTGGACGACTCTCTTACGACTACGCAACTGCAGTGAGGTAAAACAAGCCAGCAGCAATGTAAAGAGTCAATCGGTATTCCCTTCTCTAAAGTAAATGCTAGGCTGTTCCCACTGTCTCACACACAATCCACTTCAGCGGTTGTACCGGTTTACTTTTTTAAAAATTGAATATTACATTACATTACAGTCATTTAGCAGACGCCTTTATCCAAAGCGACTTACAATTCAGATTCTATCACACCGTAGGCACAGCTACGGGAGCAATTTTGGGGTTAAGTGTCTTCCTCATAGACACATCGACATGCGACTAGCGGAGTGGAGGGTTTAATGCTTTATTCCATTTACCCTAACTTATATAAAACATATTAATCTACAAGTACTTAATGCCTTGCACTGGATACCTTGATCCTTCTGGCAGCTCCGTCTCAGTCTCAATGAATCTATTGAGCCTTGAACTTATAGTCTATGTTTTTCCCGCTGAGGAGAACACTAAACTTTTAAAATGAAACATTTACAGATCTCCGAAGTGGGTTCACAATTTCAGGCCAATGAAGTTACAGATGGTAACATAATGTTCATTAATGCAGTCAATGTTTTCATCTGTATCCATCTGGCTTATCGTCAAACAAAAACATTTATTTTGGTTGGAGACCGCTCCTCTTGATGAATGTTAATTGATTTGTTTAGTTGGCACCTGTGCAGGTTGACAACCCCATCTGTTGAACCAAAGGTTTTACAACATAAGCCCAGAAAGATTACTAAATCGCTTGACAGCACATCTTCTAAGTTTTAAACTGGCTGAGTCAATTCTTCGACAGCCGCACAACCATCGTTTTTGTAGTGCAAGCATCCTCCCACGTTCATTAGCAGGCCTGGTGTGGTATATTATGAATGGAGAGTGAGCAGCTCTGCCTTTCCCAAATGGATTGGGCTTATTGTGAATGGCCCATGGTGGTTTATTTTAGCCTACACAAGGCATTACCATGTTATTGCATTTTAAAATCATTGTTCAGCCCTGCGATGTCAGACATTATTCAACTTTCACTGGCCTCACCGCAAGCAGCAAATATATAAACCACAACATAAGAAGAGCTTAACGCAGATCAGCTGGATAAACTTGAGTTGTGTGCCTATTGACCTGAATCTTGTGGGTCTATCGTCGACTTAGTTCTCTTGGCCTGATGAGCACAATGTCAGCAGTCAAAACTGAAAATGAGACAGTACATCTCAATAAGGAACTTTTTATGAAGTTAGTGTAAATATTTTGTGCTGATACAGTTTGAAGATGATTTGGTTTTGTCAAATAGAAATCTGATGATCCTCCCACAATTTACCAATAATTACAAAACATGAACTTCCATGTACATTCAAAGTACAAGTAGAAAATGGGCCAATAGGCATTCACAGTTGCATCAACACATACTGTATGGATGATTTAGATTCACCAGATAACCTAAAGTTCACCTGAATGTTGAACACGAATAAATACTTTAATTTAAAGTTTGCAAACAAACCTTTGTGTGGAAAGTGACAGAGAGACTCTCAAGCCCCAATCAGTGTTGACAAATAACAGCTGCTAACCCAAGATCAACACAATTGTAAAAGACGTTTGAATATGACTCATGTCAAGGTTGAGGTGGGATATGGAGGCGCACATTTCTCAACTTTTATGAGTTACGTATAAAGTTTAATTCAGTAATTCCTCAATTGGCCGTGTTTTCCATTGCCACGGACAGTAGAATCATGTCAACTGTAACTTTTTTATTGTTGAAGCAAGGTTGTTGTGACAACAATATGTCTGTGCACACTGCGAGGAGAATATATGGAATTGGGCTGTCAAGATCACTGAGGCAGAATGATAGCTGTGTGTTTTCAGAGAGAAGACTGTCTAACAGCCAATTTGTAACTGTGACTGTTGGAACCTTGCCTGTGGTTTGTGTAAAGAGGGTTTTCGGTGTATTTTCCTTCTGATGCAAGATCACAAAAGTCACCCATAGGTACACTAACTGTGATAATTTAGGAGCTGGATCAGCCAAGAGATGAAGCCTGCGAAGGCATGAAACAGTGTTAACGGAGGTCCAGTGCTAAATGGAGAAAGGTTTTATTAAGTTCTCGCATAAATGCACTCCAACCAGGTCAATGAAATATATTTCTATATATTTCTATTTAGTATTTTGACATGTCTCAGTAAGAAACATTAGCTGCTTTGGTTTCAGGGTCCTGGTACTGTGCATCCTGCCTCACTGTCACGGCTTACTGGGACACTTGGAAAAACAAACAGTTATTTTTAACATTATTAGTAACACCTGTGCTTTTCCGACTATGATAAGTCAAAATGTCTGCTGTGATAAAGACTTATGGACCGATGCATAAGCAGACCTTTTTCACGCCAAACATTTTGACTTAACAGGAAAATAACTAATACATGCAATAACATGAATGATACCTCTGTTCCATTAAGCAAGCACAGCACCGGGACCTCAAACTAAAACACCTAATTGCAATGGTTTTGATACTAATGCTATTATTAACTTTTCCTGCTGAAGCATATTAAGATGTCTTCTCGAAAAGGGTCCATAATGGGACACTGGCAGCTGCAAAACCATGCTGGTTATGTCTGGACGAAGAAAATGTTTATGCTGAACCCACTTACTATGAATATTTTCTGCTTCAGGATACCATCATTTAATAAGTGATAAAATATGTCTTATATTATATTAGAAGACCACCATGGCCATTGCAGTTGCACTCGACATACCTCAGCGTTTGACAGGATTTTATTTGAGGAGAACATTGCGTATATTTTCCACCACCAAAATTTCAAAGAATAAACACTGTGCAGATATGGAACGGAGGAAATTAGTTAAATCAAACTTGCTTAATATGTGTAATAGGTGTTCTTCTTTGGGGTATTTTTTAAAAACTGGAGGAATCTGGTATTTCATGAATGCAAGGAAAAGCTGCCTCTGACTGTGACAACTTAATGTGCGTTTAGATTTTCATGGAAAATGAGGGAGACATGAAAAAAAACATGACAGAAATTCCACTGGTATGACCCAGTTTATCCAAGTGGTAGCCTAGGGCTCACCTTTGTTTGGAAAGTGGTTGTTGGTACAGTCATTGAGAAATGAATGCACTTAAATCTGTCTCCTACTAAGCCGGCACATTTACCTCCGTTTTGTTCAATCGTTGGCCTAATGGGTTAGCAATATAATGTTCCTGTATTGAGATGTTTGACATACATAATAGATCAGATCCATTTTATAACCGTTTTTAAAAGTATAACATAATGGTGTAGTTGTAGTTTTCAATTATAGAGTTTCAGGGGCCATGAAGGGGTTATAAAAACAAAAAATGACCATACAGTAACACATTCAGATCCAGTGCAGCGTTATGCTTCGTAATCACAATCAATGAATTGATTCTACCGAGTATTGTCATGTGTATTCAAAGCTTGATACATTTTATTCCTCTCTGCCATCAAGCCCCATTGTTGTCAAAAAACACATCAATGAGCCACACTGTTACGCTGGCTGTCATCATTCGTACCTTCATTATAATGAGCATGGGCGCTGCAGTGCATTGAGTCAATCCCGTGTCTGTATTGATCTGCTGCTGATGACAATAGTCCCCAATAAATGCACTATTTCTTCATGTTTGGGGAACGTTTGCGAAAAAACAACAGTGCCGATTGTTTTGGGAAATTACTGCACCTTTTTAAAAAAAAAAAGTATATATCTGTGACCTCTTTGTTTTTAAAGATTTATTTCTGTGTGCCACAAAATGATTGCATTTGAACCAACACACCCCTCTGTGTGGATTTATTTATTCTTTGATTGCAAGAAAAATAATGACAAACTTATTCTTAAGGGAATATAACTTGAACCACAGAATTGATTGTTTCCTTTAATATTTTTTAAAGTGTCAAAACGCTTCACTCTCCTTGAAAACAATTACAAAAAGCCACCCATGGTCTGCTCAAGGCCTGAACATCTGAAAAACTTCAAATGCTGGGAGATGTTCAACTCAGACATTAACGAACAGAAGCGGATGTCTTTTTCCACATTTGAGAGCAGCTACATTGGAATATCCGGTTATTTTCCACAACATTGCACATTTCCCCCGGAGGCGAATGCTGTACGATCGTGTGCAATGAGCTAATGAGCAGTGTTTTTTGTTTAACGTCTTCATCTTGATGATTTACTGTAGCATAAAACACTTAAAGGCATTAAGGGCACTTACTGTACATAAATAGTGCAGAGCTATACTTTATAGAAGCAAAATATATTTAGATTTACGTACAGTATGGCTGTTCTGCTAATAAAACATTTTAGCATATAATATCAACAATGAATAAATAATCAGTTCATTCAACCAGAATATTGCTTCCTAACAGTATCTATCCTCGAAGACTCAGATTTCAGTTCCCAAAGGCAATCACTACAAGTAAGGGATATGAGATAAGACAGCACGGTGTTAATCAACTAGTATTGATTAAATGAAGCAACTAAGAAGCGTGCGTTACAAGATCGACTTCTAGTTGTAATGATATAGTGAAAGGAATAAACTCAGCCTTTGAAAAACAGCGACAATGGCACTAGTGTTGTTTGTCACGACAACTAATGCGTCCACTGGGAGTTGAAGAAAGGATGAATAAACCGCCCGCAGCCCAGGCAGGTGCTTGTCATTTTGTATCTCATCAAGTGCTAAATTCTTCTGCAATATTCTAATGTGACTGCAACAGAGTACCACCGCCCGTTTCAAAACAAACCATCGAGTTCATATTTGAATATTGGGTCAACAGTTGTTTTCAGTAAGATGGCATGGAGCCTTTCTTAAAATAACCGCACGTGTTTTTGAAATATGTATGTGCTCATCAAAATGATTTCCACCCCCCCGACAGAATGAGCTCGTTATGTGCCCTCAGGCTACACTGAGGTTTTGCTCTCATCAAGCCAAAGACTTGATGAGCAATTTCCTTCAACTTCACTCAAAACAGTCGTTCCTCGCTTCTGTGCATTTACAATGTGACCAGGATGCAGTGGCGTCACAACGTGCGTGGAAGAGGGAGTTGGGAATCGGGGAGACAGAATCAGCACTCTGCACTGCCTTGTGTTTTCCCCTCAATTAACTGCCCAAGGTTGAGGTTGCAGAGCATCCCAGGGTGCTTAACCTCTCTCCTAGCTTTCGTTTTCCGGGATGCAGTGCTGAAAGTGAGGAATATTAATGTTCGCTGATACCCTTTAGCTACCAATTAATTAACCCAGCTCATTTATAGTTGATTGATAAACTGCTCTAAGTTGTTACAGCGAGGGTGCAGTTACGGCTAAAAAGGGTGTTTTTTTTGGGGGGGGGGGATTGCATTGGCTTTGTATTCACTGAAGGGCTCATTAAAGGCTGCATGTCAGGCTTCAATGATCCTATTCTTAGAAATCTCAGTATTGGACGTGATCGCGGTTTTAAAGACTTTTCAAATACATGGCAAAATGGAGGTGGAGAAACATTTCGATACATGTCAAAGAAAGCTTTCATAAAATAAAGCGCTAATACTCCCATGAGAAATCCCCATCTATTTTTCATCAGGAGTTCCATTCTGCACCCAGTACATTTTCCAACAGCCTCAAAGTGTAGTTCATCCACAGGTCTAATTACAATTGAACATATGGGAGCTGATGTGTTTCTTGAACACATCAGCTTCAGCCATTTATTACGAGATCATATTTGGTGTTTTTATCACATTGTATTTCTGTAATTGAAGTACCTTGTGAACCAACCTTTAATTCTGAATTGATATACTCGTACATAAACTACTGGGAGTATTTCTATTACAATTGTGCATAATGTAGCAGAATACACAAGACATTTAACATAGCATGTAACTGCCAAGTGCTAAGGTTTACAGGTCAATAATCAAATAGCATAAGCATAACATAAAAGAAAAGGAAAAAAGTAGCTTACAGAGCCAAAGGTCCACCATTCATGAGTTGAACGGCCTCAGGAATTGTTATGTGGCCTAGAATTCTGACCCAAATGAAACAAGAATGAAATGATGTTTCCTTTATCAAAAGCATCTCTCGTGGTTTGCGTGCGTCACATACTCTAATTAAGCATATTGGTTTGGGTTAGTTATGTGTCAACACATGCTGAGAAAGAGAAGTGTGTCAATCGTGTTGATGTATATTTGTTATAATGTATTAGCCCATATTTGTTCAAGAGCTTTTTTATCGAGTGCCCTGGAACAGGATTGTATCTGTCACTGTCACACACAAACAATGTGTGAAGGCATTTTTCTCCTCCTTAAAATGAATCTAATTTACCTTGTATGTCTCACCGCTTCCCTTAGAGAAACAAACAGAGTGAAATCCGGTATGAGTGCACCTGTACTGTCAGTGGGTGGTGACACCAGAAGAGCTTTCCATATGTTCTCAGTTGTAGTTATATATATAAATCATTGAGGATATCTAAGTAAGAACTTTCCATTCATCTTGAGGCTGTTTTTTGTTGTTGTTGTAATTCTACACAGTTCTTTCCGTAAAGCTTACATCCAGCCGAGCCTGATACTGCTGCAATGTACTTATTCCTCCTCAGTTATGAGTCTTTGCGTTGTATCGATTGTTTGGTATGAATATTAATCAATCGGCTGAGCAAATCTGAAGGAAATTGGTGTCTGTGCTGAATGTTTCGGGAACAAAGGTCTGGTGCCGTCATCAGGGTTTACTTGTAATGCATGTTGAAGATATCGACCTTCCTGCAGATTGCTCAAGTGAAGTAAAAGGTAATGAAATGACGCTGACCTTTACCGTGAAAAAGAATTGAAGTCCACTTACAAACAAAGCAGCAAAGGAATCCATTCTCTTTTTTTACTCATCTTTAGAATACAGGAGGCCCTGTTGTCTGCACATTGTCCAGCACACACCCAGCCCAGAGTATGACTCAAATTCCAAAAGAGTAGAAGCATACATCTTAAACTTTCCCTGCAAAGCCTGTTTCATCAGCAGCAACTCACCATGTTTAAAGGTTATCTCTCAACAGCCTTCAACATCAGAAATGTTCAGTCTATTAGCTGACTGAGAGAGTAAAGTTGCCCTTTAAGCAGGTGCATCCAATAATGTTTGATTTTACTCTGTTCATTATTTGCAGAGCAGCAATGACTTTAACAGTCAAGCTATTGGTTTGAAAGAGGAAACTATCAAAAGGCGGCCTTGTGATAAAAAAATCTGTTTTCAAGTAAGCCATGCTGTGTTCAGACATGTTCATCTCCTGCATTGACTTGGAAAAATTCCACTATTGTCTAACTGGCTTTTGCAGGGCATTATCGACAGAGCTGCACTCTGGGCTTAATCTTTCGAATGATTTTCTTCTGAAAATGTCATGGATTTGAAGAGAGAGGCAGCTAAATCTCCAAAAATCAATAATGAATTATGGCCAAAGCTAATAATAGTTAAAAATACCTTATTGTAAATAATGTATGAAAAGGATGATGGGTCACACAGCAGAGGTACACTTGTCTTAAAAAACAGAATACATTAAGTTGCCTGAATATAGAAACATAATTATTTATTCCTTAATTTCTTTGCTGGAAATAGTTACTGCAGCTTATGTCACATCAATTCAATTGATTCCAAGTCTTCAGTTGACATCAAATTTGTGAAAGAGAGCCATGGTAGCTGTTTACTCGCTGAATCCTCAGTGTAATTATGTGCAGCAGTCCCTTTAGGACTGCAAGATACAATTATAGTTTACAGTTTGTCAGAAAATCAATGAAACCAATTCAACAGTCACATAATGTGTGTGTGTGCATGTGTAATATGATAATATGTAATATGACAACTGAGACTCCCTTGTCATTGAAAGGCAGGGTTTAGTGTTCCAAGTGACAGCCACAGACATTGTCGCAAACAAATGTGAACCTGATGATGATTTTCATGATGATGACTCTAAAAATGCAAAAATTGACAACTGACCCTTCGTTAAGCCCCGCCCCCTCTCTGTCAAGCTGTCAAAGCCTTGATGGAGCCCACACTGTCACCAACTGCACTTACTGACTCATCACATCATGAGGGTGTCTTGGTGACAGCAGTAATCATTTAATATCAACCAGTAAAAAAATGGAATTCTACCTTTGTTTTTCCATTGGGCAAGAAAGCGCAACTTAAACACCGTCTCGCGTCTCCACTCTTGCTTTATTTTGTATTTTTTTCTAACCAAGATCACAATGTTTTCCTGACCATAACCAAGTGTTATAATTATCTAAACATACAGGGATTGTCGTAGATTTCTTAAACATTATTTTGTCATCATGTTAATGAAATTGTTATATTGGCCACGTTTGTATTCCTCTAAAATAGAGGATGAGTATGATGAAAATAGCTTTAACGTCTCCCAGGCATGTCTTTCAGAAAACAATGGACTAGGCTGGAGGGCAGGGTTTTTAAGAAAGTAATGTGTCAGCATTGTTTAGTCATCACCACAGCACTAAAGGTCCCCAAATGACGAGAAGACTTTCAGCTTAAGGGAAAGTTAACACCAGCTAAACAAATGTTATGTCCAACCTTAAGTAGTTTAACTTCTCACCTTGCTAAAGTGATGTAAAAAGTGTTCTCCAGGGATTCATGACATGAACGCACCAGCACATTTAGTTCCTACGAACGTGCGTATGTTAGTTTATCAGAATCAATATAAATCAACAAGCTCATGCCTGTTTACATATCAGCATACTGCCATGCCCCCTAATATTTTTGCTTTAACCCACATTGGTATGTTGGTTGGCGTTCAACCTTTCAAAAACAACATTTTCACCACCGTCATAAAGATGTTCTATCTTCCACTTGTCGTCCCACTCTTATATTAACGCGGCAGTCCAGCTGGACATGCGTCTTCTCATTGTTCATTTGCGTCACTCTCCGCTTGTCATACACCATAAAAAATATGGCGTAATTTACCACAATGGTACGTAGTTATTCAGGATCTTACCGTCCCTGCACAACACTGATCTCCTTATAAGGAAAAGAAAACCCTTGCTGTTACGTTAAGCTGAAAGAAACCAAAGGGATGTTTGAGGTGAAATTGAACTCCTTGGACCATTACACACTGAAGTAGAACACAGGACCCCATCCATGGGTTTGCCAGGAACACACTCACTGTCGGCATTATGCAGGAATTAGGCCTCTAACTGCAAACGACTAAATGGGGAAATATAATTAAATACAGGATTTGTAAAAGTATCTGTGCTGAGGATTACAAAGGCTCACCCTCACTAAACCCACAGAGTGATATTTCTCCAGATGGCGGTTACATAAACCGACGGACAAGGCGGACCTCTCACAAAGGGCCAACACTCGCACAAAAAAGGGTGAAGTTGTGTCAAAACAGTGTCGAAAGAAAACTACTCCTCAGGTCACTCAATCTTCTTCTTACTACTACATACACTCAAGATGAAAAAGTTTGCGGGGTGCTATTAAAAGGAAGGGCACTCTAAAGGAGAGATCTGATCTGATGAATGGATGTTCACTGTCTTTTGATGCACTAAAAAAAAAAAAAAAACTTTCCCAGTCGGTTTATGAGCCATAGCTGATCAAATTGACTGAGCTTACTGTATACTACTACTGACTGCACTCTTTAACCTTAGACTGTAACCTTGCAGCCATGTCACCCATGAATGTATTTCACGTTGCATTCCTGCAAAACTTCCACTGCCAAAGTGTTTCAGTTGGTTATTACAACAACATATGTGTGAGAAACTACATTATACAAGTTCAATTTTGGCCACTAATACCAACTGGTGACAGTAGAGAAAGATTTGCGATGCCTTATTCATGTACCATTATTTTTTTTTGCCAAGTACATTACATAACAAGACCGTTAATGTTAGGGAAAGATTTTGTTTAAATGTTAGCAAAGAAAACATGTCCTATCTCAAGCTACGTGTCACTTTTGACTATATATTTATTCAAGGCCACAATACCTTCATTTTGGCCAAACGCTAATTATCCGTCAGCTTCCATGAACAGATTTTGTATCTAAAGAGCAAATATTGGAAACAATTATGCTCTCAGTGAAAGCTTGGCAAAGAATTTCTGTAGGAACATTTTGCGACTTGGCAGATATGTTAATAAAAAAACAACATCATCTCATTATGTTGTTTGGAAAAAAGTAATCTTGGTTGACAATACATTTCTAGTAAAAGTATTTTCTGAAGCAGTAAACGAAGCCTACAAGCTAGTTCTGGCAGGCTGGAATCTCTCACAGCTTTTCAATGCATCATATATCCACCACACGCGTTCCATCAAGGAGGTGCTGGTGTACTGAAGCCGTCATACTGCTCACCTAACAATCATGACGTCACTTACTGCTCCTGCTGCCGCTATTCATGTGGCATACTGCTTCATCCCAGCATCCATCTGTAGGCTCTGACTCTCCGTCCCAATTACCCCAGTTATTCAAGGGAGGAGGTTAATGACTCCCCACTTCCGGCTTTCCAGAGTTCACACGGGAGTGATGTGCTCAGAGCCACTATCAAAACTAGATATCCCACATTCACACAACAATAATCCATTCCACGTGAGTTGGCTGTCCGAACTGTATTGTGTATATTTTCCATTTGATTGAATTAAAATTGGTGTAATTCGTAATGTATTTTTAAAACGCAGCAGTGAAAAGATGCTCTCAACACTGCACACTCCTACTACTCTGACCTCATTCACCCACTAACCCAAAGGCCCTTTTCCCACAATATTCAAACCTATGAACACTCTCTCCCACTCCTTCATGTCGTTTTACATCATAAAAAATTGAGACCATACACAACCAACTGGCTACCTCCAGCCCCGCCGCCACTCTTACCTTGAATCATTCGCTCCCATCCTAACTGACCGGTCACTCTCCCAATTCTCCCTTAACTTTCCTTCCAAACTCAATAAAGCACTGTCTGGCATGGAGACTCTGACCTGTCTACTGGCTCTGTGCCTATCCTCAAAAAGCCTGGCCTTGATCCTGACATCCCCAACAATTACAGACCCATCTCAAGTCTCCCCTTTTTGTCTAAAGTACTACAACGCATCATCGCCTCCCAACTCAAAACCCTCCTGGACTCCAAACAACTCTATGAACCATTTCAATCCGGATTCAGATCCCACCACCGTAAAGCCGCCCTAATCAAAGCCACCAATGACTTCCTCCTGTCGTCTGGTGAACAATCCCTCAGCATCTTTGTCCTTCTTGAGCCCTCATTCCGTATCACTGGTACTGCCGTCTCCTGGTTGAATCATATATTCCCAACTGCCAACAGTTCATCAGTTTCAACAAATCCAACTATAACACAGCCCCAGTGTCTCAAGGTGTCCCCCCAAGGTTTGGTGCTCGGTCCCCTCCTCTTCATGCTTCTCTTTCAGTATGAAAGATAACATCTTATATTTCCTCCATATCAAAAAAAGATGATAAGTGAAACCTTTAGCCCAGAAAATCGAAGCGCATTTCTGCAATGAAGAAGTTAATCTCATGTAAAATGAACTCATATCAGATGTAACTCAAGTAGTCATCTAAGGCCTGATACATGCTTGTGTGTGTGTGTGTTGGGAGGAGGGAGATTTTCCACATTGTGACCCTGACAAGGTGCTCTGCGTCCCAACAAATTACTTCATTCCTTCAGGGGCTTCGGTCAACCCATGGAACGAATCCATGTCCAATTAACTGCCTCGGAAATTGCTATGACTTCCCTAATTTATGCCGAAGACGCCCTCTTCTACACACACACACACTTATAGACCCTCTTTTCTTATTAAATGATAATGTAGCTGTGCCCACCCTAATTTAGAGGAGCTATTATATGCTATCATTTTCCTCAGCTGATGGGGGATGATTGCATCCCCACTGTAGTCTTTGATGACTGATAAGAGCATCTGATCACAGAAAGGTGCTCCCAGTGTCATCACGGCTCTCTCACCACACTGACAAAACACAGAATGTGTGAACGAACAAAAGAAACGGGTAGAGAATAAAACTATTTGACTGAATAGCTTATGAGCTCAGGCCTGACGTAAGGTGTGCTCTAATGCTCAAGACTTCCTGATAAACATTAAACATGCATAACAAGCATAAAAACTTGCAACTGAGCGCTTTGAAGAAGGTGCATCATCGCCCAAATGTCAGCTTATGGGATGAAGTCTCCACTGCATCTCTTATTCTAAAGGGCTGCTCCTTCTTGAAGTTATTGTATTGTGCATGCTGCTTCAAAAAAATAATTGCAACTTTATACATTCATTATTAAAATGGTCACAAATGGAATTAACTTTTAATGTTGTTCTTTTACCTTTTGACTGTATTTTGATAAGTGATTTCATTTCTTCAATCAATTCTGAAGCAACTGTGCTAAACTGGTCCTAGCCTCTAAAATATGAGATTCAGTGCTCATCTCCATTTTAACATCTTTTGTACGTTTTATATCTGTCGGTTTCGGTCCAGACGGCGTTCCTTGGAATTATGTTCATACCGGATGATTCTGCACCTCACGATTTATGTCCATTGCCAAATTTCAGTGCCAGTGACAATGAGTTGAAAAGTAAGGGTGTGGAGGTCGGGGAAGTAGCGTGTCTGACATTTAAATCAGTGGACCTAATTAATGATAGCCGTTTTAATTCATCTTAACCAAGTGTGGCCAGTTGCTTAACCCTCAAACCATAAGCCGTGTGCAGATTTTTTTACGAGGCACAATTTAAAAATGTTTTATTTATAATTGAACGCAATGATTCATGTCGATTGTCAGTGACTGCTGATTGGACAGCCCAAAACCAAGATCCCACCTTGGGACATTTTTCAGTATTTCTGCCATTTTATAGACTAAACTCTTAGTCATTCATTTGACAGTACAAGTCCAGTGCTGCATGTGTTTGCTGGCACATTCTTACAAAATCAACAGTCTCCTATTTTCCATCAGTGCGATGGTGTGGAGATAAAGGGCTTGTACACTTGACATGGCACGTTTAGGAAGAAAGGATCCTACCCAGAATAAACCTCCTCCCAGCTCCTGTGGGGGTTTTAAACTTAAAAATAGGCTCCCCTTATCTCGTGCCTCCCGTATCTCAGCCTTTCATGTGCTGCATCTTACAGCAAGGTATTTTTGAAAGGATAATTCTGGAGGTTATGGAAACATGTGGAGCAGGTCTCTGCCTCTGAGGTGTAATACAGTGTCTGTACATGATGATAGCATTCAAACAACACTCCTTCAAAGGAGATTGACAACTCAGCACTGCTCGCTGGTACAGCTGTGGGATTCCGTAATGGCCATCTATACTGAGACTTCTCATGCAGTATACAATCCGGTTTGTAATAATTGATGACGTTTCCATACACATTTTTTATTATGCTGCTCTTCGTCTACTGGTGGATCATAATTTGGTCCCTATAAGTGAGCATTTATGTGTTCAAATACATACAGAAAGACCTGCAGTTTCAGGAAGGAAAATAGAAATGAATATAAATTGTTACTATTATTATAGTGCATTACATTTTATCCCAACGCTAGTCAGGAGGAGCCAGTAAAGGGATTAAAAAGTGGTGAAAAAGAAATTAGCTTTGCTCATGTACTGTATCATAATTTGCATACTGTATATATAACACCAACCAAATCAAGTGTTAGGGTTTAAACAGAAGGGTGCGAGGCTTCAGCAGGCTGCAGGGAGATTTCTGCTTCAAGCTTCCTACTGCGCACGCGCATCAGAAAAACGGAACTGGATCCGGTTTCAAAATTAAACAATATTTAATGTACTACACAAAGTTCACTTACAAACTGAATCAACTATCAATAGTAATGTTCTCGAGAACAGAGACCACACACACGCATCCCCCTTACAGGTCTGGCCACTCCAGGTGCTGAAAAAGAGGGGCGGATGCGGTCTGAGGAATTCTCTCTAGAACAGTCTTTTATATGTCATAAAACGTGTGACTGATCCTCCCGTTGATCAGTGGTTGGCTCCATTTGAATTCTGTCCCCTCCCTGGATCGATACATCTTTGCTCCTTGCAAAACATCTTTCTTGGCTCCACCTCTGGTCAGTTGTCCTCCCCACTGGCCACATCCTCCATTTGCTGCATGTCTCACTCAGATTCCCTATCTGACCCTCAAAACTATTCTTACAGTGTTTTAATACCCTTAGTGACTATACTTTTATGATTTAATACATTCAATGAGTTAATATACTGTAACATATAATATCTTCTATAAGTAAAATATTGTAAACATATTGTGACTAACGTATATATTATTGTGACACTTCTACTCACCACTGGGGTGTTATTTAATCCTACTTATAATGTGTTTAATACTGAAATTCTCCACACAAGCAACAGCATTTTTTTAAAGGTGTCTTTGTGTGACAGACGTGTAACCCTTTTAGCAAAGTATTTCTCTCAAAACACTCGTGAAAATATATGTGCAGATTATTTCAATAGACGGTGCTTGCATCATTGCTAATGTGATGTGACCACAAAGTTTGTCATTTGTTTGTTTTGTGTTTCTGCCGGTGATGACACAAGCACTAACCTCGAGGGGCTTTACACTGCTATCAACACAAACCTGCATCACTCCTCACATAATTCCTCCAGAAAGTAATTAGTCAGGTGGCCTCTGATCGGGCGGTAGAGAGAGTTTAATTGGCTAGTCTGACGGTCATGCCATCAGAATTACAGGTGAATCATCTGATGTTATATTTAAATTATACTGCAAAGTGCTTCGAAGAGGTTTTTTCCAGGCCCTCATTAATCATGCGTTTCCAAAGGATCGTTGTAATACGACAAACAAGAGGAATAAAATCATTAAGAGTCAGCTAAAACAGACGAGAGATGATTCGGATGAGTACATGAATGGGAACACAATGAGCAGATACCGCTCGAATGAATGGATGGATGGATGGATGGAAGAAATGAACAGATAAACGGACAGGCAGACAGATGGAAGTAAGTGATTATTCTCCAACCCGCAGATGGTTTCTGGTCTTAGCCGTGGTGTGATGACAGCCAAACCGCACACGGATCCGCTGAGCATGACTTCCTCTGAACAAAGCCTTCAGTGTGGACACAGCAGTTTCTGCCTGGCTAATTTACTCGGCTTACTCAATCATGTTTAAATTCTGTCATGCACTGAAAATATAGCTCGGAATAACTGCCATAGGGTTTGAGACTTTGTGACATTAAAAATCCCTGCGGCCTTTAGCTACAGTGCACCTTAGTGCACCTTGTCTGTTATCGTCTGTAACAGTATGTGAGGATTACCACCTGATGGTTAAGCAGGAAGTACCTCTACCACCCCCCCCCCCCCCCCCCCGCAGAGACTTGCTGTGACCCCTGCAAGTGCTGTACACAAACAGAAAAGAAAAGTCACACTACACAGAGTCTATCAAGCATAAATTCATAACTGTAAAGGATATTGTGTATATGTGTGTGAGAGAGAGAGAGAACAAAGGCAACTCACTGTACTTGAACTAACATGAAAAGAAACAAACCGCAGCGTTAAGTTGAGTGAGTTGACACTAACAACCTGATGCACTTCATCACAGAGGAGCACCTCTCAACATCCCTCAATCCTTTTTTCATTTCAAAGTCTCCTCCTGTAGCGTTGCTGGTTTTAAATCTACAGACCTCTGGCCCTGAGTGCAGACACACAGAAAGCATGGAGCGCTGACATCGACCTTTGTCTTTATCTGTGTGTGTGTGTGCGTGTGTGAGTATGTGTGTGTTTACAGACGGTGCAGAAACTACAGGGGGACTTCCTACACTGAGCACCTCTCTCCTCCTCTTCTTCACCTCCGTCTGTATGCATTGATGTCCCATTAATGCTCATTACTAACTTTACTTCTTCCCCGGAGTATTTGTGCTTTCTCGCCTCACAGGATGACCGCAGTTTTATCTGGACACTGGTTCTTCAACCAGCCATGGCCCTGCTGACACCTACTACGATCTTCATTATTAACATTATTAATCCTATTACCGATACCATTGATGCACAGTACTGATTTTGTCTCTTCCCCGGAGTCCTTGTGCTTCCTCTCCTCACAGGTTTCCATGGAGCATGGTTTCATCTGGACCCTGGTCCTTCCTCCTACCATGGCCCTGCTGACTCCAACTGCTAATATCACTTTTATTATTACGCACATTACTATTTCATATTACCGATACCATTAATGCACATTATTGACCTGCTTCTTCACCAGAGTCTCTGTGCTTTCTCGCCTCACAGGTTCCTGTGTATCCGGGTTTACCTGGACCAGGTGTTGCCTCCTGTCGTGGTTGTGTCATACATTGAATGTGCTGTAATTACATTGAATGTGTTGTAATTCACTATCCTGTTCTACACATGACATCATTGCACTTCTGTCCATCCTGGGAGAGGGATCCCTCCTCTATTGCTCTCCCACAGGTTTCTTCCTCTTTCCTCCCCGTTAAAGGGTTTTTTTGGGGAGTTTTTCCTGTTCCGATGTGAGGGTCCCGGGACAAGAAGATGTCAAATGTGTACATATTGTAAAGCCCTCTGAGGCAAATTTGTAATTTGTGATTTTGGGCTGTACAAAAATAAATTGAATTGAATTGAAAGACAAGAGAGATTAGGAATTGGTGCCTTGTTGCTAGCGATGTCACGATACAAGATATTAGGTAGTCGATAACAAAACCAGTGAAATTCCAGGATACTCAATACCATGTTTGATACCACGGTACTGAACAAAAACTAAACGGTAAATCCTACAAGAACATTCACTCCTTCTTACCGTTTGTGCTGCCCACTGGCTGCTACCAGCTAATGTTACTCCTCCTGCCAAATCCAACACAGACTTGTCACAATATCGCATAATCAGGTTAAAATTGTCTATCGTCCCAGGATGACAGGACACCATTAGTCTCGTGCCCTGATCCTCAGTAACTATACGGTGCCTGCAGTATTGAAGAAAAACAAGCACAGTCACATTTTCAGAATCGATAGTTTCCGTTCTCGTGACATCCCTACTTACTAAACGCATTATGTCTCTCTTGTTATTATAAAATGACAAAGGCTTCAATGAACATTGGTCATGCAACTTTTATCACACCCCGAATCTTTAAGGGGAAATTCATTCCCAAAGGTTGGATTTTGCTCACATTGCAATACACTCTTACCAGCCAGATAAAGAAGTGGTCCATCTGAATGGGATTGGTGTTTTCAGTCTGGATGCAAGTCATCTGCAATGTGCATGCAAGTGAGAAGACACTGGGTTCAAGCGTAGATAAGCTGCGTGCATGTGATCTCATTGAATTACATTTTTCTGAATCAGGTTTCAGCAGGATGAAATGATATTTGTAACCATGCAGTAAAGCTTCCATGTGAGAATGAATGTATGCCTCATCATGTTTGTGAGCAGGCACGAGTGACTGTGTGAAAAAGACATACAGATGAATAAGCAGAGGGAGTGAAGTATTACTGTACCTATTCCTGCAGCAGTGTGAAAAAAGGAACTCGCAAAAAAATGACAGTTCTAAAATTAACAGTGCAAGCTTGTGTTAACTGAATCCCAGCAGTTAACATTAGCGTCTGAAAAACACAGACATGGCTGATACGACCAGGATTCATGCACTGAACCTCACTAACGCTGTAAAAGCTGAAATCACCTGAAATAACCTGAGCTTAGAGAAAACGATCGTGTTCTTACAGCGGCTGACGACATCCTAAATCATGGAACGGACAGCACGGAGGTGGCAAAGTTTACAACATTACATGAAGCACTTTTAAAAAATATTTCCCGGAAGAGAAGTATTTTCTTCCTGTAGGTATCATGTGGCTGGCAGTGAGTGGAGTGTTATGTAACGCAGTACCGGGATAAAAATGCTCACTCACTTTAAAATGAATGGTGAAAAAGAAAGTTGACAAAAACAAAATCAGCATTTTCAATCAGTGTTTTGTCAAAACAAGAGGCTTGAAAGAAAGAAAACTATCATGCTCTGTTTTCATCAACATAACTATATCCTCATGGTAATATCTGAAACCAAAATGTCACTTAGACATACAGGGGGATCTTCAAGGTCCCAATTAGAGAAGAAGGGACACACTGTTTTCTGTTGCAGACACAAGCTAAAAGCGCCTTGTGCTTTCGTGGCTGGTCTCTGTGGTGAAGGATTCGAGCACAGCTGTGGACACTGAAGCAACTCTTAGAACACTGAAGAAGTGGTTGAAGACTTTGACAGTTTCACTGCGCAGCACCATACAGCAGCTTGACAAGAGCTGTTCAGTCATTGCAGAACATCATTTTACAAAGGTTTTGTGTAATTAGTTCTGAATCATCAAGCTGTGCCCGCGGTTCACTGGTAGATATATTTGTGCATGAGCTTGTGATTAACGGCATGTTTGTCGAAGGCCAATATGTAAAGATTTAATGTCTCGTACAATCTGTATATGTTAGCAGATAGTCAGTCAATCGTGAGAGAGGAGCCTTTTATAATGTGACAGACAGCAGTGTATGCAATAAATGAACAGGAAAAATGCCCTTTTATTAATATTGTTGGTACACACAAAACCAGACACCAGCCACACTACACTTTGTTATGAGACCCATTGTTTGTGCTTAATTGTCAGGCATAAAGAACCTACATGTTCAACAAATGTTTCACTTGTCTTTACTCTCCACAGAGAACGGAGCCTTGCCCCATTGTTAACGCTACACCTGGCCTTGCTTTGTCAGACCTGGATACTGTGCCAACAAGGGGGAAGTTCTGGCTGAGCCTGCTGTCATTCTGAGCACTGGGTTGAGATTTGGGATTTTACATTTCTTAAACCAATTAAAGATGTCAAGGTTGGATATAAAGGTTGGATTCTTTTTTTTTTTTCCTACTTCGTTAACTTAATACAATTCTATTCAGTGTATATATTGTGCATTTTTATTACTTTGTTTCTTAAATTGAATAGGTCCTGCTCTGTTATTTTATTATATTGTACATAGTGTGCATTTTCCACACCCAATATTTAATTGTATTGTGTAACCCTGTTTGCTACTGCCACAGACAAATTTCCCCTTGGGGATGAATAAAGTACATTTATATTCTATTCTAAAGTGCTCTTATTAAATACAGAGCAGCTGGTGTTGGAAGTGTGTTTTAGGTACACTTTGCACATGGCTTTTCACCTGCCTTTCAACTTTATTTATTTAAGTTTTTCCATTGCTGACATGCAGATTAATATAGATGGCAACTCCTTGTCTTTCTTGTTTTTTTTGTTGGAGAAAGCGACATTCATTCAGTGGTAGGTTTTATCTCCATATCTATTCAGTCTGAGTGCCTTGATCGTGACTATATTGTTACATTTGTGAAGCCACCTTCACTCTATTTTTAACTCAAGCACGTAAAAATGAAAGCCGAAGCCAAAGGAATGCATTGTCCGTAAAAATTATATCAGTGATTTATCCAAATATGTCAGGAAAGTGGCTGGTGCAGTATGTTGAATAGAAAGGTTCATGGTCCCAACAGGACAGGACATTTGTCTTTGTCGAACCAATAAAGAGAATAAACAGTAAAACCAATAATATATAACACAATAAAAGTAAGGAAACATGCATCAAAAATCAGCAATACAGAAATATATGTGCAAAAGCAATGAAGTGCAAAAGATTAAGGCATCAAATCTTGATCTTTTCACTCTTAAAGAAAACAATCAGGGAATCGATTCTATCCTCTTTGAATTTAAAGCACGACAAAACTGAACTAAACCAAGACACTGTGTAGACCACTTTCTTTGTTTCCCTTTACTTCTGGTCATTGAAGCCTAACAACTCTAGTCATGGGCACCTTGGAGGAGTGTGTGTGTATATA
Source organism: Melanostigma gelatinosum (assembly GCF_949748355.1). Taxonomy (NCBI): domain Eukaryota; kingdom Metazoa; phylum Chordata; class Actinopteri; order Perciformes; family Zoarcidae; genus Melanostigma; species Melanostigma gelatinosum. The sequence continues at coordinate 23,649,334 of NC_136638.1, forward strand.
TTGCTTGAGTTGCATCTGATGAAGGTGAAAAGACTGCCATGCCCCTTGTTTTGTTTTTAAATACATTTTCCATTTTTGCCGCTGCCTCTCGTATCATTTACAGTCGTACTCCAGGCAGATTACGGATTATGAAGTGTTGCATATTCAACATATAAAAGCACAAAAACTGACGTCTCCATCCTCAACAGCTGGTGCCGAAAAAAAAGTCGGGGACATAAAGAATGCAAGAGTGTCCGCACGCCGACTCTGCAACTACTCCCAAACCGTAGAAATTAATTAACATCCAGACACTCAAGTTGTGTTTCAGGCATACTGGATGACTGTAGAGGTGTAAATCAATTCATACACTTGAGGCACATCGGTGTACACATTCCTCAAATAGTGCTACAATAGCTCTCTCTTTTCAAACTGAGTCAGTTATTTGGGATTACCGGCATGTTTCCCCAGGAGTAACAGTTACCCGGGATTCACTTCAAGTCTGACTTTTATTTGGCACCGTTTCTAGCAAATTAACGGTTTACTTGACATTCCATACTGGACATTGTTATTCAAGACATATTTGCGATATATCGATATTTTTGCACCAAACAGCATCTTATTATGCCGACTTTGTAAAGTAATGACGCATTTAAATCTGGAGCAGTATATGCCTCTATCAACCTATTTCTGTGTTATTGTTAATTCGTCTATATTATGCTATTATTCCTTTAAAAACAGTTGAAATCCATTGCAGCAGTTGATGAACATTGTGAGACACACCAAGCAACAACAAAATAAAAAAAACTAATTAGTAATTGATCTTCATGGTACAAGAGCAGTGCTTTGAGTGATGTGCATCATCGCAAACTAATTAAACCATTTAATTGCCCACTTGACAAATCCTTAATGGCTCGCACTGCCTGTCCTTCGGCGAACACAAATGTGGTGTAAAACATGAAAATCACGAGCTTAGATCAACTTAAAGTACATCAAAACAAAAGCCATCACATCAAAACAGCATATCCAACAGCTCAGTCATTAGGCAGATTGCTGTTATTGTATAAGCTCCCTTCAGCAAACAACATGCCCCCACTGTTCCTCGGAGTCGATGACTCACAGCTGCACTAAACATGGGCAGCAGTGCTCACTGCCACTATACTCGAGCTGTCCATCAATATTCTTTTCATGCTCGTGATCAAAGCAGAAGAAGGGGCAGCACGCTCGACATTTATTTGTGGCTGCATACGTCTTACCACAAATTATGAAAGAAGACTAAAACTCTACCGTCCCTGTGAGGCTATAAACACTCATCCCACACCAGAAAACATCGTCGAATGGATTCAAAAACGGAGAGGAAACTTTAGTTATCCTGAAAATGTTATTTAATTAGCTTAAAAGAACAGCAAACACTTCAGAGTTAAGATTATCATTTGAAATGTTGCAGTTTTAACATGTAACGGCAAATGGCAAAAATGTGTTCTTGAACTTATGCATCAAATGTTCACTGACAAAATATTTCATTTGCTTTTTGACAAAATATCTGATCTTGCAATGCAATATGCTCGTATTGACCAGAATACCAATTGCTAATTAATCTTTTATTTTGGTGACTTATCATTAAACCAAAACCACAAACGTTTCCTCATCCTCACCAAAGTACTTTGACTTAAAGTCAAAGTTCTGCACTTTGTACACTCAGCATTAGGCCTGTGTATCGTTTAAATACCAGTGCTCGTAAAGCGATACTAATACCAATGGAGTACTCTTTGACAACTAACCGCCGCCGCGCTGCACTGGACTCATATGCCGGTTACCTTTGACCCGCGGTGGTGGGACGCTGTTGTCATCCCAACGTATTCTGGAAAACAATTCGATACTATCAAGTACTGAGGTTGGTTCTAAGTGAAAAACCATGTCGGGTCTGTACAAAATCTTTTGGTAAACAATCCAGTGGGTGCATGGATTTAACCTTGGATTAGGTGTTGGTTTCTATCCAGTAATGTTGTCATTGGAGTCAGAATGTACCCACAATGCTGTGTGTCTGCAAGAAGTAAGAGGGGTGAGATGTTTCTATGCCACAGTGACGGCATGGCATCTAAAATAGAAGCTTTTGAGTTCTTGTGTTTGCGTCTGTCAGCCCAAACCAGTTTTTTTTTTTGAGTAACTGGGCTCTGAATGTAATATTCTGTCCATCTACATGCAGCCAATGTCATTGATTGAACGCAACACGCTGTGTATTTTATACCTTGTCACTTGTAACTGTGTTATCAGAGGCTGCTATCGGGTGTCTCGGCCCCCTGACGAGACGACACACTTGTCCATGAATTTATCACAATGTCACTTCTCACTTCTCTGAAGGACAACATCACGTCCAGGACGCTTGGAGGTACATTCCACATATTAAACAGTGATTTTGCTCAATACCAATGGATAGATTTATGAATGTAAACGCACAAAAAGTAATTTGAATAGGGGCAAGGAATCATCCACTTTGTCTGCAGTGTGCAAGATTAAAACAGCCATTTATTTTGTGGGAACTTTAATAGCACATGGATAGTATCTAGTGTTTCCTCTGTGGCAATGACTCTCTCATGAGGCTCCTTTGCTCTGAAAAGACAGAGGTTTTACAATTCCAATGTCAGACGATTAAGTGAGGCATTCTTCTTCCATGCTAGGCTCGGGAAACACATGACTTTAAAGAAGAAATCGAATACAGCTCTACGTGTTGTCACCTTTGACGCAGCGGCAGCTGTTCAGCAAAGATGGTGGATTAGTCGTGCTGTTTATACGACTCGCCTGCTGAAGAACTTCAATGAAGCTCCAGCTGGTAAAATGGCATACAACTGATTGTTTGCTATATGCCATTTATTGTCATGCATACAAATACAAACATGGTGTAAAATGTGCACTTACTCAGTTTTCTCACCTACAGAGAGCTTAGGTAAACCACAGGTAATGCCGATTTGTTGTTCAAGAAAAACATGACATAACTAGTTTTACAGAAAGGGCAAAATGGCTACGGATATATATTCAATGTGCAGGAGTCTTACTTATGCTATGCGTTTGGCTGTGGTGTAGATATACCATGGCCACAAAGTTGTCTCAGGGGGAGAAGATCATTTTTTTTAAAACACTGCAGAACTTGCGCTCGAGTTGTTCTGTGCTTCGAAGGCTGAGAAAACCGCTGTAGTGCGACAGTACAGTAGGCTTTTTGTTGCAATTAAAAGGAAGCTGTTCATTCAGTTATTTCAAATTCACAGCATGCCAAAAGTTAAACACAAGTTATTTTTTGGAAGTGGAACAACATGCAGACAATGAGGATACTGTGCTTGGGATGCGGGTGCAGGCTTTTACACCTCCAAAGTGACACTCTCATACACCACACATAAGCTTTTGTTCTAACCAGTGGGACACAAAATTATTTTTGTTCGTATCTCACTCTTACCAAAACAAGAAAAAAAACATCTTGTTTTCACTGTCAACAAATTGTCTGTCCACTGCAAGGAAAGAACATTAAAATGCATGAATACCACAATATTACATTTTAGATTTTAGATTCACAGATCGATTTGATGAGGCGAATGAATGGTTTAATACGTTTATCGAACAGTAACTCTATTTTACTACTGCTTCAGTTGTTATTCTTGCTCTTACAGCCTTTTTTTGGCAGCGTCTCTCCAACACTTTGGTATGTGACAGAGTATTGGCACACAACTGCCCTGATATACTGTCTGGGGCTGCATTAGCTCTGCAAAAAATAAACTCGGCCATGCCCCTCTTATTTTTCGATTAAGTGGAATTCATCATTCCAAACACACAGGAGAACAGACTGGGAGACATTATGTTAGTGATTCATTATGTAACAATTAGTTGATAATTATGTGTGAATCCACATAACGACCACATGAGTTGTTCCTGATCAACTCTGAACCAGACCCCGAGGGACACAAAACTATGACTGGATGATCTCAAGTCAATTAAAACAGAGACAGAATATTTGGTGAGATGAAAACATGGGTTGAATATTTTCCAAAATTCACAACATGTTTTTTCAATAATAATTAACTAATAATTAATAATAACTAATTTAGACACGCACAGCTTTATAAATCTGACAAATATAATGTGTATGCATATTTCTGTCTTTTTGCAAACAGAGTTCCAGTCGGCATGAAAGACAGCTGACGAGGAGGTTACAGAGGATGCAAGTAAGTAAAGATGTGGTTACGTAACCCTTTTCAAAACACACGGTCAAAATGTGCTTCACACGTACATTGAAACATATGAATTAATGAATAAAAAAAGTAAATTACAAAACAAAACAGCACGATGAGAGACGGACCAAAACGAGACAGCGCATAGGTCAGCTCAGTGTGAACTGTTTTAGAAGCACCTCAAGACACCTCTCTGCAGACAGAATGTCCCATGCTGTTTCTTTTACAGAGACTCAAAGGTTGTCTGCTTTTAGACGTCTTAAGGAGACTCTCCTGACCCCTGCTTTATTCACACAGGAGTGATTTGGAGTGCTATTGATTTACAACCATTCTTTAAAATAAGGTGCTGACAACAATGAGAGGAATACAAAAATGTTATTTTACCTTATAAAGCATCGTTAATTATTTTATAGTTTTTACAAGGACAAACAGTTATTATAAGCTGAGATAGTCTTATTACATGGGCATCTCTCAAAGGTATTGTCTTCTTAGTACAAAGTCCCTCTTTGTGTTGTATCCCTCAACAAGAAAACACCGTCAAGGGAAATATGTTCCGTGAATTTTGCGTTGTACCCTTGGAAGATACCCACTAGACTCGCATGTGAATCACGTAAACCCTGACGGATGTTATGTGTCATGTTAACAAAATATATTAATAATGAATTAATCATTAGTATTATTGTTATATACTTATAATATTTCCATTCTTATCAATACAAATTATGATGAATTAAAATCTACCCTGAACAATCAGTACATACGAGCAGTTGTTGCTCTGGGGGGGATTTCACTTGCATCCATTGGTTGGTTTGACTTGCAGACCAGCAATCATTTTGGGAGAGAAGTGAGTCGTTGGAGTGCAACACTTTATATTTTCCGAAAAATTCAGCTTCAAGAGAAGCCAAGAATTGAACATTCAGCATCAATGACACAACTTCAAACAGGTCACTGCCCTTTCTCTCAGTCATAAAAAGGACAACAGCTTCCACCTTTGCTCCCCGGTGTTCATGTCAAGAGGTTTGTCATTCAGCGGACTGCCATTCACCGCGATGGCTTTTTAGTCTGTTAATGATCCGTCCGGAATATTCTGTGGCTGTCGCTGCCTGTTTGTCCACAAAGTGAGGATGATCCTCTTTTTCCCCCTCCATCCATCTTCCCAAGGGTTTTTAATGATGATAATGCCACCCAGGCCCCCCTCCCGTGTTGCCATCAGACTCCCTAACGGCCCTCCTGGAGCACTGTTGTGAACTTCTCGCCACTTTGTCAGAAACATGCTTTTTTCTTCTTTTTTTAACTTCTCAGCATCATTCATTTGCAACTGAATGCTTATTATCCATTAATTCACAACACTTTGTTGGATATCATCCTTTTGTGCATTCAATATGTTCGCTGAATTTGTTTTTGACTTACTCAATTTGAGGTTATCAACATGTGCACAAGTGATTGAAAGCACTGAGCTGGAGATGCTTTTCTACACTTGGAATGGGAACGACGCAAAAAACAAACGTGACTGTGACAAAACTACCCATTATAATTTCACGCAATGCAACACCTCTCCTGCGGGGAGTATTGAATTATTCCTGATGGATAATACTGACAAGAAAGTCACGTAGAGCCGCTGAGAAGATGAAAAAATCAGACAGAGAAGGAGCTCAAAACCTGGCAGGAGGAACAGACTCGATGTGTACGGTTGCACTGGCCTTTGGATTGCCTACATGGAACCTCGCAGTCTCCCGCCTGCCACATTTATGCAACAACACATTCTCTTTTGTTTGTGGAGCAGCCCAGGCAGCAGAGCACAGCGCTAACACTGCCGGGGTCTGGGGTTTGAGTCCCACTAGGATTACATGTGTACTTTGTTTTTTTAGCAATCACTAAGTTATGCTTGTGTAAAAGAAAAGTAGTGATCTCTGTGATGCACAACATTGTCGGGGAAATAGTTTAAGTGTCTGTTGCTAAGGGAAAAAAATGCAGCATGGCGGGCGGCGTCATGACAGGCTGTGTTTGTTGGAGTTATTTATGAAGGCTTGATTGCTCCCCGGGCAGCTAAACAATGATGTGAAAGTTATTTATTGTGGCTGGCTATGTATAACAGGCTTGTGATTAATTAAGGTAGGTTATGGTGGTGTAGCACGATGTTGCTGTCAGTAATTGCACATGTGAGAACGGCCTCCTGTAATTCACCAGGCCTGAGCATTGAGCATGCGTCCATGCTACTGGCTAAATGTCCCGATCATAGTGTCCTGTATTGCTTCTCCACTCTGTGTGGGTTCCCTATTGATTGAAAAGATGTGCTTGCACGCGTTTTCTGAATCAGAGTGTCGTTAACCACCAAGTACAATAAAGGTGCAGGAATTTTCCCTGGTGGCGCAGGACATTTGATATATTTTATTTACCAATACATATGGACTGTTAACCTTTATTTGCCAAATGGGTGCAAGTAGTGAAACATTACTGTAAATTAAGTGGACACCATATATTCAATGATTATCTCATGGCACCATTCCAGCCCAAAATCTAGTCCCTCTGTTATTCCCATCATCCTATTGATTTACACATGGTCCTTCCATACTGTATACCAGATCAATGTGCGATTTAATTATGCCATATAATACCATTTAATGATATTTCACACCCTATAACAAACACTCTGCAGTAACACAACCCACAAGGAGATCTGCAAGAAACCTGCTGAGCCTATGGCAAGAAGAAGTACGCATTGACGTCACTTTTGCACACACTACCGAAATCCTCAAACCCAATGACAAACAAACGTGCTATGGCAGCTGCCGACGGGGAGAGGTGTGATACTTGGAGGAAAACAAAAATATCTTGAGATAGTCAAGTCTGTTTGAAGTGAAAATATCGTCTACTGTACATCATAGTGGACAGTCAGGTCTGTGGATGTTGAAATATAGACAGTATTTCAGCAAAGTTACGACAAGTTCAGCCAGAAATGAGGTCAAGTTGGAATCACAGAGTACTCTGAAAGTGTCTTATTTACAATCGTACCCTTAAATATAACTAACATAAAATGGCAACGATGTATTTCCGTTTTAACAACAGAATTCTATTGTCTCCCTGAACTGCAGAAGTCCATTTGCAACACTTCTCTTCAGCTTTCGGCAGTCTGTAAAAACTTAAGCCCCACTTCCTTCTGAATCCATTTGTTCAGTCAATTGAAAAAAACAACTCTTCAACATTTAAGCACTGTTTTGTTACTACCACTGGCAAAGGCTGAATGTTTTGTATCTTTGTCACACAGGAAAGAGAAACCATGATGGCATCTGAACTTTTTCCGCCTGCTTGCCTATAACAACAACAAGCCATTATAATAAATGCATGCTACGTGCCTTCTTGCTTAGTTCGTTCAGCTTTGTTTATTCAGGAGATGGAGCTCTCTTTTGCGAGAGATGTAATAACAAATTCAATATTCACAAGATCACAACAAGACGAGGATGCCGACACAAATGTGAAAGGTTTCTGGACTATATAAAGCAAAAATGTGCGTCAAAATTATACAACAAAATACAAAATTGTATTAGATTTCTATTCAGCAGGTTTTCAAACAACATGAGTGAAAAGTAACTTCAGTAAGCTAGTGCTAAGTAAGCTAGCTTCCACCTCACAAGTGAAATTCAAAACCGGTCCTAAATCTTGCACGTTGTTGGTGGCTGAAACCGCTGACGTTACATACTGTACGTGCTTGCTGAAAAAGTGCCCGTTTCAACGTTTCTCCGAGCAACACCCGCCCTTAAATGTTTGGCAACTGTTGCAAAGGGAAATACCCCCCCCCCCCACAGGCCTGAAGCTTGGATGCAGTTTCCACAAATATATCAAAAAAATGCATTCTCTTTTGAAAAATGTATTTAAAAATAAAATGCACAAATAGCTGCAGTAGAGTGAAGCAGCATTCAAATTTTAACTTTAAAAGCAGAATTACCTCCATGGTGGGATGTAAAATGCTACTCGTGACACCACGCACATATTCAAGCATGAACACAACAAAAGCACATACATAAGCACACACACTGGATGGTTATATATCTACACACAAGCTTGAATGCCACACTGAGCTGATCGCCCTGTGCAAACAAACCTTTGTCTGCTGCATTAAAATGTCAGATTGTCTCACCGGGATGCTCTCTGTAACTGACATATGTTATGCTCAAATTTCTTCTGGCTTCTGGCTATTTTCTCTTCTGTTAATTGCTTGAGGCACTCGCTACCATCTTGCTTCTTTTTTTTTCTCAGGGATTAGAGGGGCACGGGCCCTAAAGATGTCCCAGCCTCCCCGAATGAATACACAGCAGCTAGAATACAAAACAGACACACCAGGGAGTCCTAAGTGAAACGTTCATAAATGTCAGAAAAGGATTGCATCAGATAGGTTTAAAATTGCAGTTTTTAGGCATCAAATGGGACATTTTATGTGTTCAATACAAAGGTAAAATGTTGAGTCTTCAGCTGATACTTTCTCTGCACTTTGCATCTTGTCTGGTGCTTGTGGGCAACCTTGATCAGACAAATGATTTCACCCCGCTACCGCTCTGTGCAGTGACAAAAGAACACAGAGGTGTGGTTGTCAAGGCAACATGGTTACGGAAGGCAAAAAGGCAGATGTGTGCGTACACACGTACGCACTCACTCTTTGTCAATGACCGCTTTGTCAGGCTTGAGGATATTCAATCTGAGGACTCTGGCAGCGTTACAGTATTGTCATTAGAGGCGACGGCAAGGGCTACGTGCACAAAGAAACGGCCACGCAGCAGAGAGACGTGACACACAAAGGCAACAGATCTCTACAGCATGTTGCAGCCCCCGACGTAAACACGCGCTGCACAGACACCTACTGGGAATGATGGACATCATGCAATTAAAAGTGTCAGTTCACTTACATCACAAACCCTATTTTTCTTACGTACTGGTATAAAGCTATTATTAGCATTATTATTCCGATAATTAGATCATACACAGCCAAATTACTTTCGTTGACTTGGCAAGCGCAGCATCTACACACCCCGATACAGTAAGAGGTGCAATGCGCCTTTCAAGTTTGTTTGCGATCTGCCGTTAAACACGGAGAAGAGGAAGAACAAGAGCAGCACAGTGAAAGAGTGTTGATGTTTTTCAAAGTTTCAGAGGAAGAGAATGACGTTTTTGGATGTACTTTACTATAAAAATTAAATGAGCTTTCAGAACAGGATGTTTTTTGTTGCGTTAACAATAGTGACATTGTGCTTTGACCCCCAAAATCGAATCAGTTTGTATCTTGAGTCCATGTGGACGTTTGTGCCAAATTGGAAGAACTTCCCTCAAGGTGTTCCTGAGATATAGAGTTCACAAGAATGGACCGGACAGACATCCTGAAGACATAATGTGCCGGCGGCATTGTGTCTCTCAAAACATATTTGATGTTACAAATTAGCGGTGTATAAACATACTCTCTAGCAGACATTGGCAGGTGGTGGGAGACGGGACACAAACCCTTGGTTCAATCTTTCCTAAGAGGTTTAAAGGCAATATGTCAGGCTCTTTAAGCCTTTGCTACTTAGAGAGACAGTTGTTATTTGCATGGCAGCAAGTAGTGGCTTTGAGAAAATAAATAACATGATGCAGAAACACAGTCTGCTGTCCACAGCATGAGTAAGTCATAATTGACAATAAATAACTATACTTCTATACACAGAGGCATTGTTCTTTTTCTCAGTGATCTGGCTAACCTTACGGTCTTGCATGAAACACCCCAGAGGTAAAGTTTTATCAGCACTCAACTATTCTCTTGCTGCCAGTGTGCTTTTCCCCTCATAGCTACTGTTTCACACAGCTACTTTGACCCTTGCACTGTTGGCCGTTTGAAATGTTAATGTGTTGCATACTGTTACAGGCGGTGGAAGTACCACTGTTTAAGGGCAGCTAAATGTGTTATACCCCATTAAAATACAGATCCTTCAAAACTTTTAATCTGTCTTTTGGTAAATTTTAGTTTGAAGTTGAATATACTTTGATTAAATGCTGGTCCACATTATTGAAGTGAGTCAACTTGTGAAGAGTTCATTCAGTCCAAAGGGCAAGTAAGCAAATAGATTGAGCTGCGCTCTCTCATATCGATCTTGTTCATTTGGCTTTTGTTACACCACTTCTAAGGTGCATTGTGAAACACTCACACATATTGGAAGTTTGTTTGTTCGGTACTTCATTGTGCACAATGTGGAAAATTGACTTTGGCTTCAGCACACAGCATTAAAAACAACACAAGACTTGATGGAGACGGACAAAGAAAATAGCTTCATCAAACGCATTATTTTAAGACTTCAGAAGCTTTAAAGAGATGGTGTGCATCGTCTAAACAACTATTGGGAAAGAGAAAGGGAGTGTGTGTTGTCTCAAACAAACAAACTTACAGTTTGTTGTTTGATACATTTTCAACTCGGGTTCGACCTCCATCGTGTAAATTAGTGGATCATTCTGATATTTTCTCTTGAATTGAAAAATTAAAGACAGAAAAAAACAATACATTATTTTGTCTGTACAATATCAGAAAATAGTGACCAACAACCAAAACTAACCAACCAAACAACAAACTAAATAGATTTACTTCACCCTCATTTATGAAAAAGAAAATCCTCCTTTTTGAGCACCTGACCACTAAATGTTGGGCATTTTTGCTTGAAAATTGTTTTGTATGTATGTATTTTTGAACGATGAATCTATTTATTGACCGCTTGTTTCGAGTGTGAACATATTATGTTGGTAGGTAGCCGGGCCAGTGCCGAATCATCCAACAAACACTAAATTAGGTCATCCAAGAAATCAAATAAGAATACATTTGCATTTTAAAAGGTATTGCACACCATGGTTGGAAGCACATGTGAAAAACAAATTACAAAACCCATTATTGTAAAGAAATATTATATATCTAATGACTTTCTTGCAATGACTTCATTGTATTTTGGAGAACATTATAAGAATATAATAAAATGACATGTTTTTCCATTCTGTAGGTTGCAGCCTACTGTCGCCATAAAGCTGAAACAATGTTCTGATGTAACCTATTATTTGACTGTGAATAATTTAGTGGCACAGTGTATGACTTGGCTGCTAAATAATGTAGTCTGGGCATTAAGGTGAATTCATGGGCTTGACATAGATATAAATTCATATGGTGAAAAGGTTAATGCTCCTGATTAATAAGATCGATGGTAATAATGGAGTTTTTTTAAATATAATACCGCTCTATTATATTGAAGGTACCATCCTAATTGGTTAGTGACTAATTGCTGAAAAAAGTCCGCTGCAGTGTAGCCTAAAATGTTTGAAGTCTACAGTAGAGTCTACGTAAACGATACATAATATCATCTGTAGAATCAAAGTTAAATTGAATATAAAAAAGCAGTCTTTGTTGTCTGCATGATATCAGTTCAAACCAGCTTTACAGACCTTGATGTTCATTCCAGTTTTTTAATCGAATCATTTTTACTGCTGTTTAGACCTGACTTATTTCCAGCATCACTCTGCAAATGTACTACAAGCATCAAGTCCACTGCCGGAAACATCAAATTAGCACGACAGTCTGTCAAATGAATGTAACAGTGGTGCAAGTGCTCGTCTCAAAGGTTATCTTTAGTTCTGGTTGAATGACAGTCAGGCGTTGAAGAGAAGGTGCAAAGGGCCAAAGGCAGAGCGGCGGCCGCACTAGCAGCGACTGCTGGCAGTGAAGCCCCGGCTACTCCGAAACGGACGCATCCACGGACAGCTGCAGACACCGTCGACTCGTGGTAGCTTTGAGGACGTATTCTACACATTACAGTGGATCGTTACGCTAAAATTTGGACATTGTCTCTTCGACGTCACCCAAAGGTTTCTGAAGAGCCGTTGTGAAGCTCAAAGAGGCAGCCTAACTCCCGGCTATTTCCAAATATGGGCAAAGAGTTTGAATTGTCCGTGGCACCCATCTGTCACTCAAAGTGGCCACGGCTTCAATTATGCCTAACCTAAGCCTCAACATAATTTAAACACAAGTGTATTTGAATTCCCCCCTCGTAGAGTTATAATGAAGGGGGAAATTAGCTATCGTGGCCAAGTGGCCATTTGAAGATCTGCAGCTTTTGGCACTTCCACGTTGGCTTCATTTCTCACGTCGGAGGTTGCCGCTTGGCGAACACTTTTAGCATAGTGTTGTGACCTTGCCGACACTATGCTAAATTGTGGTGCAAGGACGTCCTCACACAGCCTGCCCGTACAACGTCTGCTGACGAAACTTACATTACACGGACAAATTAGTTTGTGTCCCAGTTATATGCAAGTCTCACCCATCAGAATATGTCTACAAAGTCAAGACAAGCATGTATACCTGATACATGATTTATATATTCAGTGCAGAAGTAATGAGCAGATTTGTCATGTGTGTCTTGTGTACAAAAAGTCTTCAATATACTGTCAAAACAAAAATGCGAAGGCTAGGTAGAGATATGCTGATGCAGATAAAAGATGATTCTTGGATTTTGTATGCAACCACTCAAACGACAAATTCAAAAGAAATGCATGTTCTTCTTGTACAGTGAGGGTCAATTAATCATTGTCATTGTGGTGAGTGATATTTATCAGAAATAAAAGTCAAACAGCATCCATTGCTCTCCTGTGCACCACATTTCTTACGTTTGTCAAGCTTCATTTATCTCCCCATTCAATCGCATCCACTGCAGTCCTTGAAAATACTTTCCACTTTCACAACCGGTCCTTGGAGGCACAGTGAGAAACGTAGCGGGAGATGAGAAGGCTGGGCGATGGTGGGAGAAAAAAAAAACACAACCTCATTGATTTTCCCATCATGACTTGAAATATCATATTTATTGATTGCTTATATAGGGAAGGGGAGGTGTGAAGGGTGAAGGTCTCTGAGGAATGGTGTGATGTTGGTAAAGGCAATCAGCCTTTCTTCTCATCTTATTCAGGTCAGCTGAAAGGTTAGGATGCTGAACCTTCTACCACAAACATGCAACATAAAATGTTTTAAAATCTAAATCAGTTCATTTAGCAGATCAATATTCTTATTCTGTGCAACCTTTTTAATATCACTCAATCTTTTATGGCTGTGATATAATCATACTACATCAGTTTGAAGGTGTGAAAATGTCTTCTTGGTTGGACGGAAAATGCCCCAGGAAGCACTTAAACTGTCATTTATTTTCTTAATTAATTGTCTTTTTTCTCAAAAAATAATCAAAAATAACTGATAACCGTATGGATAAGGAACCGGACCAATAAGCAGTATCGATAAGAGTACTAGTATCGATAAAATCCCAACCATACCCATCCCGAGTGAGCAATCTAGCCAGCCAGCTTGCAAAGCAACAGTTAACCAATAAGCAAGCTAGTTTGTTGGGAGAGTTATTGCGACTGCTTAGCATAGCTAGCTGAGCTACTATATGGTGTGACCAGATAATGATGTAAAACTTTACTGGAGAGTTTGCTAATTCCGTAAAGAATATACAAGGTTATTTTTGTAAGAGTGAACATTTCACAGTGCTGTCTGCACATCGTCTTTGCTCTGCAGGGAGAAGTGCACGCATATGGCGCTGTGACCATAGAAACCTTTTGTCAGCTCTGGACAAATGGATGTTGTCGACTGACCAACACTTCCACAGTCCTTTTTAAGTAATTAATCTCTGACATCATCCCAGATTAAAATAGAAGTCTTTTTTTATTTTTTTTACTTTTTACTAAACCCTCGTTAACGTAGCCATTTAAGTATTTGAAAGATACCATTGAGGACTTAAAAAAAAAAGTATAATTTCTCAAAACTTGAATAAAATGTGTATCTGTGTTTAGGTAGCATTATCTCAGCTGCTTTCCTGTAATTTCAGCAGGAAAGGGATCAAATAAATGAACTGGCCTCCCACTCCTATCAGCTGTTAGCTGTTGGTAAAGTTAGGTAAAACTGAAATGACGCACCATGTGCAGAGTGAACTTGGACTGGCCCGTGGCCATTGCAAAAGAAACTCCACTCGTGAGGATATTTGCATACTGAAATGATATTATTGGTTGCCCCGATGCAGCGGACTTAATGCTGATCCTTTGACACCGAGTGAAATGTAAAAATAAAATGTAACTCCCAAAAAGGATTTCAAATATCCCAAAGCAACAGAAAACACGATTCATAATCCCAAAATAATTTTGCAGGATTCAAATTGCTATTTTAAGTTTATACGACTCTAAATTCCATCATCAATGAGGACGTTGTTCCCTGTTTGTGCATTCCTGAGGCGTGTTTGTACACAGACATCTTTAAAACCTTTTCTGTCCCAGGCAACACAGTTTTTAGTATCTCAATATATTGTACTTGAAAAGTCTCTTTGGACATGCAACTAAGGGTCACAATCAACAACAGAAAATTGATACACTAACTAAATTAAAACAAACATTTTCTCAAAGCAACTTTACTCAAATTATGTCACTACCTTTCTGACTTCATTGGGTCAGTGGTCAGCACCTTGAGTATCACCGAACAGCATCATAACCAATAGGTAACAGTTCCCCGTTGTGTGTTGTTAAGTCGCCTCTCTGCTCATAAGGAACAGCACAATTGATATGCAGAGAGTGAGATGCACAAATCAGCTCACATGTAAACTTGCAGTAGGAGCGGACAGGTGCATGTGTGTGTGCGTTGTATGGTTGGCTACGGCTGGAGTATTTGTATATACGTATAATCTCTCTTATTTGTTTTACTACGAATAAAACTGACTTGATTTCAGTGTTTTCTTAGTTTTTGGTTCAGTTCAAGGTTGAACATGTCCTTCTCTTTAACCCGGCGTGGGTTTGTGATGATTAAACCACACATACTCACACCCATACACCTCTAGAAATACTGGACTGCACAGCGAAAATAATATATAAGTACATTGAAAGGAATACCTGAATCCCATGTGTCCTGACTACTCCAAGGAAACAGTCAAGCCTCCCTAATCAGGTACCTACCGAAATATATTTTATAGCGAGTATACTGTAGCTTGCATTTGGTTCTCTTCCTAACTGCTTTCAAATGCTTTGATTGTTGACCTAGAAGTAGTGTCAATAAAAGAAAGAGTACTAGCCTCAGTGGCTCGGATAGCTTGGAGATAAAGATTCATTGTACTTTAATCAACTGCCTGCTTTTATTCACAATTCAATACTTCATACTGCTTTATGCTGCATGGGACATAAGTTGGCACAGGAAGAGATTGTACAGTCTGTCCTTGAACATATAGCTCGGGTTAAGGGCCAATAAGTGCAAAGATCTGACCTGCTAAGATATTGGATCTTTCCCTGCTGCAAGCAGCACTTTGCTGCTGACCATGTGCTTTGACCTCGTTATGGGGAGAGCAGGCGGTTGACTAATTTCTCCCATGGGTGATGAGGGAATTAAAAAAGCAGGGACTAATTGGCAATTGCAAGGTCTAGTCTGAAGGCCGGAGGCTAGTGATGTGCGCGTCGACCCACAACCCAAATCGGGCGGGTTCGGGCGGAGCTTACGAGAAAATATCACGGGTTTGGGCATGCAGGTCAAAAAGTGACAATGCATCGCTCTGAGTTATTAAAAAGAGAAACATTGCGTGCAGTGGTTCTCTCTCTCTCTCTCTCTCTCTCAATGCACAGCGGGTCTGGTGAATTGCTTACTTACTGAGTGTTGTGTTTTTGTACTTTGTTCCCCATTTTGGTGGAACATTTATTGAAGCTCACAGTATCCAGATTGTTTAAGGACTTTGATACATGAATTACCATAATGCTAAGATATAATTACAGTATGTCAATCATTCAGTTACCTTTTTTTAACATTATTATATTTCAGAATGTAACCACCCATTTGTTTTTACGTCTCCATTGTTGCAGTGCTGGTTTTGGGTTTTGAAGTAATCCATTCTCCAGCTGCCGGAGCCATCTTTCCATGTAATGGACTTCTGTGTGACTTTTGAAAGCCGTAGGATTTAATCCTCACCTCACAATCTCTTACATCGAGTCAGCTCACAGGTCTTCCCCAGTGAGACGAGGACACTAGTTGGTGATGGACACAGGATCTAACACAATCAGGCTGTGGTCATGATTCCCTCAGGGACCTGCTTTATCCACTTGTTTTCCTCTGTTTGGACTCACTGATGTATGTGTGTAGCTGTGCCCTGGGGGGGAGTCATTCAGAGAGGCCTTCTTGATATTCCACTCGTAAAGAGCCCAGAGGTGGAGTGGATAGGTGGATTGGTGAGAGGGATGGAATAGTTATTTGATAGACGGGTGTTGCAGCTCTAATCTTTGCGAGGTGAGAGGCAGCTATTTCTGATGAGGGGGCCGATTCCCTCATTGGAAGTCTAGATTTTCATTTAGAGCTCCTCTATTCAATAAATGGACCACAGCATGCAGCCTAAAGCATCTGAAATAGCATCTCTGAGAAAGATGATTACTCTCACAGGAAGAGAGATGTGGTCCTGTTTTTTTCCCCTGTGACTACACTGATGCTTGTGTGTTCATACTACACCTATTTCCTGGAGCATGTGTGTCTTAGAGTTCCCTTTAAGAGATGGAAGACATTACGTTTGGAGGTGAACATCACACCTCGCAAACAGAAGGTCACCGTGAGCCGAGCAGTCAAACGTCATTCCACTCGGGTGGAAAGGACTGTGCTCAACACTACTAAATGCTGCCGGTATTAAATGGGTGTTCCTCTTATCGCATTATTCCGGCTACAAAAGGCACAGCAGAGATAAGAAATGCTCAAATCGGACTGAGAAGCAACGATGCCGCCTTTGTCTTTCGAGCTCAACATGTCCAGCTGATCTGATGGTATTACACCTATGGTATGGGAAAATTCCCCACCCCTTGACTTGCATCTTTCAGCACATCGGATGGCCTTTTTGGGGGGGGGGTAGTAGAGAGACAAAGTGGAGGTGGAAAATGACAATATAATATGATTTGATTTGTGGGGTAGAATGGATTCTCAGTGGTCATTTTTTGTGAGAGAGGAGAGGGGAAACGGGGAGAATGAGGGCGAGGAAGATGGAGGAGGTGGGCGGGGTGTGAACAGTAGGGCCGTGGAGTTCATTTAGCACTGGGGCTGTGAGATGGCTTGACAGCTGCTGGTGGAGGCATTAGGCTGCTCACTTTAGTCCACTTTTGCTCTCTATTTCTCCCTGTATTCCTCTCTCTTTGTCTCTAATAGCCGTCTTCGTCAGACCTGCGGTGTCCATCACTGCTATGGGCCCAGCTACAGATTTCAGTGGCCGAGCTGAACTCATACTAATGACAAAAACAACATTACAATTCATTAACGGTCACAAAATAGCTGCAGGCGAAGGGACATTTTAGAGGTCATGAATTAGGGAAAGTCTGTTTCCTGAAAGAATGGCGCTCACAAAGTTTGGTGCCAAAGCGAGACACTTTATCTGTCATTTAGGAAACATGACACCTGCTCTCGGAGAATGATTGACAGAAAGAATTTGAATACATTGAGGTGAATTTAATATACATATATAGCCCTCTGAAAACAAGACACCTGATCTTGCAGAGTGAGTGGCAGTGCAGAAAAAAAAAGAAATTTTCAAGGAGAGTCGGTCACTGAGTTGACAAAGTAATAGCTGTGTTTGTATTGCCGTTCATTAATTTACATTATGTAATGATTCTGTTGTTACGTCTTGAATGTAATATAACCAACCAAATATCATAATAAACCTTTTGAATTTGTACAAATCATTCCCATTATGGAATAGAACTGTGCTCTGACTCAAAGTGAATCCATTTTCATGCGTCAACCGAATGTTTTTTACTAGCAGCTCTAAGCAGCCATAATTACTTCTGTCAAGGACCTGAACCCTCTCAGAGAGAAGCAAAAATTACCTGTGAGCAAATCTGTCTTTCTCCGTTTCCATCACTGTCTCTATCGCTGCTCTCGATTCTCAGTTCAAAGAGCATCAGTGGTGTTAAAAGCAATATTTTCAGCAATACTCAAAGCATAAGTTTAAAAATAACAATATAACGCGAATGAAATATTAGTCCTTGTAGAAGTGTTAGGAAATGTGTTACCGTCACAACGTTTGATTTGGAGCCTCGTCTTTTTCCATCCATTCCACTACAAAAAAACTATATGGTAACATTTGAATCCCATCAATGTCTTTTTTGGAGCAAATAAACTTGGTAACAGCGTAGTTTGGTCAGAAGTTAGCGCTACAGGCTGTGGCTGTAGTTGGTCAGTAAACAACAGTAGCAGTAAAGGTTGAAAAATATGCAATATAAAGATGGAGAGAGGTCTTCAGGAGTTTGTTTCAATTGCTTTCACGTTTTGATTGTTCTTTCATGTTGGCTGTTATTAGCCACATTTCATGTCCGGAGATGAAGCATGCACTCGTTATGGGAATATCTGGGGACAGCGACTGCAGCAACAGCTGATCAGTCATGTGAGTTAAATGTTTGTGACGTCAGAGGCGTTTCAATATCCCATTGACAACATCAACTCTTGACATATTGTTTGCATACAGCTTGCGATACTATGCATACAAATATATGAACTGAAACAGCTCAAATCTCTTCATGTAATGCTGCTCACGAGTCTGTGTTGTCCTACATGTCAGATTGTGTTCAATTAGGTCTTGAGAGCATAAAGGTTCTGTACTGACAGACCGTGTTGTTCTACTTTGGTGTAAAAGGGTCTTGTCTGGCAGAAGGAGAGGCTATTATGGCTCCTTTATGGATTATGAGGCAGGAGTGTGACCCTTATCTGAAGGTGAACGTCAGTAGCTGCCCTTGTCGCAGTCCATCACAACACTGTTCCCGATTACATTACAGGCGATGGCCTCGGCGGCACTTCATTGCAAACAATATCCATCTTAATGAGTCATTTCATCCAGTAATGACACATACAAATCTTATTTTCCTAAAAAAAATGTGAAAAATTCCACAAGCAATGTGAGGTGATTTTCTTTTCTCTGAATGCAGACAGTGTCGGGCAATGAAGCAGGTCACTCAGGCTGGCTACCAA
The DNA here is from genome assembly GCF_949748355.1 of Melanostigma gelatinosum. Taxonomy (NCBI): domain Eukaryota; kingdom Metazoa; phylum Chordata; class Actinopteri; order Perciformes; family Zoarcidae; genus Melanostigma; species Melanostigma gelatinosum. Next base: position 23,668,525 of record NC_136638.1, read on the forward strand.
AGACACAACACTCATTGATCAAAATGTTTGACACAAGATGCCCCAGCAGAAAAAAAACTATCCAGGTTGTACTGCTGTAAGAAATTTGAGTAAAAAAACTGTAGTTAGTAGATATAATAAAAGTGTTTAATAATTCATAATTAATAATTAATAATTAGTCATAATCATAAGGGTTTTGGGAATGCATAATTAAGATAAACATAAACATAAACATGCAGAAGCATGAAGCTTCTGCCAAGTTGCAGAAGTTTAACTTTCATACTGAAGGATTATTATAGATGGGATTAAACAATAACTGACAATCATTGAATGTGTTAGCTGCTCAGGAGAGAGAGAGATGTGAAGACAGGCGTTTACTGAGGTGAGGGTAGGTAGCCAATAGAAATTGAGATAGACGGAAGGGAGGAGTCGCGAACGAATATGTGGGCGGGTTAGAAGTGTTTTTCTGCCTCTTTTAGCGTGTGGATCTGCAGGACGGCTGTGTCCTGGGACCAGAGGTAGTTTTTTCCAAAGAGGGTTTTATTGTTTTAATATGTCATAGGAGTATATACTCCAATGTGTAACTGTAAATGTACTTACATCAGTGGAATTAAATTCCTTATAATTGTAAACCAGTTTTGGTAGCGTTATTATTGCAGCGTGTGTGTCGACGGCTCAAAGCCGGCCACATGTTCTCCGGCCTTCTCTTTGTTGTGAGGTAAAATTCTATCATAACAAATTTGGCAACACACGAAGGGACAGTCTTACCGGCCTCGCTGTGTGTGCTGAAGGCGGCATTGGTCAAGCAGACATCCTGGGCCCATAATATCGGTAGGCAGAGCCGTTTCATGAAATCTGTGAGGTAGCTTTAGGACGTTAGAGGTATTTCTGCTTGGCTAAGTGTGCTAACGGCTAGCGCTGCGTTGCCGGTGAGGACGTTCCACGAGGAGGCCACGTTCCACTGAGGTAAGCTACGATTTACTGTCTGAAGTATGATGAAATAAGGGATTAGTCCAGAGTATAAGGATCCTAAGAATCAATTAAAGACAGACAGCGCTGTAATTAAATCACCACATTGGAACCAAACAAACTATGGAACGGGCGAACTGCTTTGCTCATGCTGGGAGCCTCCTTCGGCCCAACATAAGTATTGTTAGGCCTGCAGATAGCTAGTTTAAAGCAGGTATGTAGCTTGGCGGACTGAAATATTGTGGCATTCCGGCTTTGGCGTGCAACCCTTAGCGGGTCTAGTTCATGACTTTTCAGGTCTCGACGCATACGCTGCTTAGAGAAGCTAGGCTAGCGGGAGTTAGCTTCTGAAGCTGCGGCTCCGGGAAAGACACTCTCGCTTGTTTTGGCCGTGAATGGATAAATAGAGGGTCGTGTGGGTGATTCGGAAGAGGTAGAATGGTGGGCTTTGGCGGTGCTAGGCGGACTGGGCGAGTGGGTGACGCTGGAAGTTTCTAACTCGTGATCAAACGTAACGATGAACTCAGGTCTGGAGGAGCTATTAGCCTGTTAACCGGAGGATTTAAGGTTTAATAAAACCGGACAATAAGTCCAATAATACGTGTGACTAGTCTGTGTTTTAGCAGCGTGGAAATACGTTTAAAATGATGAATAACATTGCATGATCTGTAGCCGCGCTGTGGGGAGCTAACGCTAGCTACGTGTAGCTCCGGTGTTGCGGTACTCTGTATGTAAAATAAGTGCTTATAAAATAAAATAACCAGTAGAGTGTGAGAGGAGACAGAGGGCGTACCAGTGGAATTAAAGTGTGGGATTTTGGTGATACTTGTGTGTGCGTATGCTTTATTAGAAGCTCCGTTTTTTGTCGTTAGCATAGCGGTTAGCATATCCGTTACCACAGCCAGTTTCAGGACAACTTCCGGTTCGGTTTCAGGGTAACTTCCGGTCCGGCGAAGTGTTTAGAATCTGTAAATTTTTCAGAGATTCATTGTCTAAGAGCTGTGAGCTTATATCCTGACCTTAGTTTTAATTAAGCATTATAACTTTAGTCGTTGACTTTGGTTTTAATTCAGCATTTTAACAAAGATTAATGGTTTCAGTTGTTCTTCAATTCTTGAACTTAATTGTGATTCATTATTGTGCAGACCAGAGTGTAAGTGCAGTTCAACAGTTTGACTTGCATTGGTATTTCTGATTGAATATCTTTGAACACAGTTATTGATTTTAAAGTTGAATTTAATATTTAATTGATTAATTATTCATTGTTTTTTAATTTCATTTTACTTCCAATTTTAAACCTTTCGAATTCGGATTTGGAACTGGATTGTGATTGTGATTCTGATTTAGATGTTGAGTTTGATTTCGGAATTCTAGCTTCAATTTTGGATTCGAGATTCCTTCACATATCCAGTATTGACTAATTTTGGTACATTTACTATTTTACATCGTTCCTAAGAATCAATTTTGACACGGACGGCGCAAACATATTTGAGAGATCGTTGACCTCTCTTACACTACAGACGTATGCTAACATTTACTGCTGAACTTTTGGCAGTTTTGTGTTTGTTTTAGTCAAGGTGCGTGGTTGAGTGGATCCAGATCTGGGAAGTGGAGCAGTGGATCCCAGTTTTGGAGTCAACGGCCGCACGCCATACAGCACAGAGGGTGAGTTGACTTTGATTCATGTGATGACAAGCATGCACATTTAATACACACATTTGAATACTCCTAGGCTGCATAATGTTTACATTAAAGAAGCAGAGTAAGGAAGTAGGAGAACTGGTAAGAAGACTAAAATGTGAAGTAACAGAAGTAGAACGCATCAGAAAAGATTTGCAACAGCAGATAGAGGAAAGACGAGCAGAAAGTAAAGAAGACGAGGATATAAAGAGAATGCAGCTGCGACTGCTGAAACTGCAAGTAGCAGAGGTCGACAGAGAAATCAGCAGAAAACATCTGGCCAAGAAACAGATGGCCGTAGCCAAGGCTCAGGCCTCACAACAGCCCCAATATCCAGCTGCACCCCCGACCTCATACCAACCAAATCCAGCAGTACCAGCCCACACAGTGGTGTACTACCAACCTCCACCACATTATAGAGGCAGAGGACGTGCACGAGCGTCCAACAGAGGGAGAGGTAACTACAGAGGAGAGTATGAAAGACCTGTAGGTAGAGGGAAGTGCTACGTATGTGGGAGAGAAGGTCATTGGGTGAGAGAGTGCCCACATAAAAGAAGAGGAAGACAGCCCAATGCACCACCACAACATGCTCCGTTCCCACCACAACATCAGCAGTACCTACGACCAGGTCCAGCTGGACCTCCTCCCATGAGACATCAACAGATGCCCATGCTGTCACCAGGACCATGGGGAGGTTCAGTGTATAGCCAAGATACATAGATGGTTGCCATGTGATCCCTTACAGCAGAGATATCGAGGTGAAGGGGGGATATGGTAAGGTGTCAAACATTTTTGTAGATCCACATTTAGAATAGTTTTCAGTAAAAGTGCTACTCACAATTTTTGAGATTTAATAACGTCATGATAAACCACAACTAGACTTGCTAACTCTAGAAATGAGAAATATACGGGAGCTCTAACTAACATGAGCCGAGTTTTGTTTTCTCAGGTGACAAACGCAGAAGCAGCAGCTGACGAAAGGAAGCAGGCTGACGTGTCACCAGGCAGTCTGGTGTGGATAAAAGTCCACGAGCGCAGGTGGAGTGAACCAAGGTGGACCAGTCCATGGGAGGTAGTATTGGCAACCTCACATGCAGGAAAGGTAAAACTGGAGCTACTTGGCACCACCTCACTCACTGTGCAGCAGCGAAGGTAACGAGTGAGACACTCGCAGAGACAGGATTGAACATCAGACAGGAAAATTTGAAGCCAAAGACACCTCAAAAGAGGGGTTTAGACAGTACTGAAGATGACGTTTCCCCCACAGTTTAAGCGAGGGCGTCCAGTAGGAGACTCTAGCTTCAGTAGGTTATGGAAGTCTGTAATTATTTTATTCCTGAGTTCAGTAGCTTCCCTCTTAGTATGTGGAATTAACCACAGACAGGAACCAGATCACATGCATGACTACATCAGGATTCGACATTTAGCCTCAGTAGCTAATCAAACCGATCTCAGACCACGTAGAGAGGCTTCTCTGACGACACTCACCTATGAAAATGTAACTCTCACTCTTATGTTCAAAGAAGGTACAACATCAACGGTCCAGTTCGACTTCTGTGAAGTAGTCTCCTGTCCCAAGTATGAACACACCTACGGGTGGATGTCCAAAACCTTGTGCATCATAACTGACGAGTGTGGGCCTGCCACACATAAGTATGGGAAGCTGTTATCATATTATGCCTGTGATGTGTACAAAGGGGGTGGGTAGATGTAATCCTTTAAGAGTCAGTAGTACAGATTGTATTGTGTGTTCAGGACCTAGCAACCCCTAGCAACACCAGTTCCTTCAAGATTCAGACTCATAAGTCCTGAATTTAGTTGTATTTTAACTCTGTTTACTGATGACACTTTGCCCCTCCATCACACTTGTCAGAGGCTGCACTGGGATTACCCACCTGTATAATATAATACCCCACCTCTGTTCAAGGTTACAGAGGGTCCATTTGATTGTAGTCTCAGATACAGCTAAGGGGCCCAATGTAGGTAGTATTATTGCAAATTATAGCAAATTGTAGCAACAGTCACAATGCTAGCGACTATCTATATAACAGTGTGTTAAGACAGACAGCACCTAGAGCTGATTTATGGTGGTGGTGTGGAGGAAGAACCATACATCCAATCCTGCCTAAAGATTGGACAGGTAGATGTGCGTTGGTGCAACTTATATTGTCATTCTATATCTTGCCTGTCACTGCTGCAACTTATAGAGAACTCATCTCTCCACGCCCACATGCTAACAGAAGATCCAAAAGAGATGCCGGTGGCCCGAAGGGAGCCTTTGATGACCAAGTGTACATAAGATGTCATAAGACTGCCAAGGGGGGTGTCTAATGACTTTCAAGCCAGAAATCAAATAGCAGCAGATTTAGAATCTGTTTTCTCTCAGAGGGTGATGATTAATAAAAATGTCGATTGGATCAACTACATTTACTATAACCAACAGCGTTTTGTAAAATTCACCAGTGACGCCATATCAGGACTGCATGCACAGCTGGCGAAGACTAGTTTAATGACCTTGCAGAACAGAATGGCATTAGATATGATTTAGCAGAGAAAAGTGGCGTGTGCCAGATGTTTGGGTCTGCGTGCTGTACTTTCATTCCAAATAACACAGCTCCTGATGGATCGGTGACCAGGGCTCTGGAGGGACTGACAGCACTCAGCCAAGAGCTAGCAGACAACTCTGGTGTCACGAATCCGTTCACCGACTGGTTGGGAAGTATGCTTGGCCAGTGAAAACATACATTTTTGGCAATCGTAATTATTCTGTGTGCTGTCGTCATAGACCGCCGAGTTGTCTGTGGATGGGGGTTCCCTTGCATCCGTGGACCTCTACAGGGGTTTATTGCTTCACCGATGAGCCAGACACCAGTCCAGGCAACCAGTTATGTGACGAGGATGAGGACGAATTGGAGCTTCTGATGGCCACAGTCTAGATGAGGCCACCAGCGGTGCCATAGCGGAACTTCACAAGCGGTTCCTGACCATCCTCTCGGAGATCCTGAAGGACCTGCTAAAGGCCCAGATGGACTTCTAACACATCCAGTGAGATGTTGGAAGTTTGGGAAATAGATGGATTGTTTTGGATGAGTATCTCGAGATTTTATTTTTTGTTTAATTGGGTTATAAGGGGATTTTAGGGTGTAAAGATTAAGAAATGTAATTTTGTCACGTGTAAAAGAACAGTCAAGGCTTCTCAGTATGTGTTCTCTAGCCTACAGGCTGTATCCTGATCCTGCCAGCCCCAAGACATGGAAGGCAGTGATTTTCAACGCACTCTATCTTGAAACGAACTGAACAGAAATACTTGAAATGATATCTGTATGCATGAATTGTTTGCCTCTGTTTAGATAGATAGGGAGCCTCTCCCTGGATTGAGTAGGGGGGAGGTCTCCAGGGACATTGAGTAAATAACTACATTTGAGTAAATAACTACATTTGAATAACTAACTACATTTGAGTAGCTAACTCACAGTGAACTGTGAGTTAGGGGGGAATTGTAAGAAATTTGAGTAAAAAAACTGTAGTTAGTAGATATAATAAAAGTGTTTAATAATTCATAATTAATAATTAGTCATAATCATAAGGGTTTTGGGAATGCATAATTAAGATAAACATAAACATAAACATGCAGAAGCATGAAGCTTCTGCCAAGTTGCAGAAGTTTAACTTTCATACTGAAGGATTATTATAGATGGGATTAAACAATAACTGACAATCATTGAATGTGTTAGCTGCTCAGGAGAGAGAGAGATGTGAAGACAGGCGTTTACTGAGGTGAGGGTAGGTAGCCAATAGAAATTGAGATAGACGGAAGGGAGGAGTCGCGAACGAATATGTGGGCGGGTTAGAAGTGTTTTTCTGCCTCTTTTAGCGTGTGGATCTGCAGGACGGCTGTGTCCTGGGACCAGAGGTAGTTTTTTCCAAAGAGGGTTTTATTGTTTTAATATGTCATAGGAGTATATACTCCAATGTGTAACTGTAAATGTACTTACATCAGTGGAATTAAATTCCTTATAATTGTAAACCAGTTTTGGTAGCGTTATTATTGCAGCGTGTGTGTCGACGGCTCAAAGCCGGCCACATGTTCTCCGGCCTTCTCTTTGTTGTGAGGTAAAATTCTATCATAACACTGCCTCACAGATTGGCTCACTGACTTTTTGAAAGAAAAAAACAAACGTAAAGCTAATACTAGACCAACCTGTTGAGATCGAATTATCATACACACACACACACACTGCAGAGCATTTGATGCAGAGCTGATCTCAAACAAAAGTCTTTTTTTCCAGGAAATGTGGAGATTGTCAAGTTTTTTTCATTCATTCAAAGAAACACCACCAAAATAAACTCTGATTCTTGCCGTCTTCATGCTGCCGCCAGCAGCTGGTTTCGGTTTAACATTCTGTTGCTGGTAGCAACAACTACTCGCACAGTTCTACAGCAGTTACTGTTTTAAAGTTGTACGATTTTGGACCTGTGTACTTATTACCACGGTTGAGGGAGAGCGTATGCGACCGCCAAGAGGAAAATGTCGGACGAGCTTGTTTTTGCGCGTCTATCCTGAACTTTATATGCCAGACAGACACTATCAAAACAAAGACTGAAACGCTGATTTGTGGAAGCGGACACAGAATTTTGCCAGAGAGGGTTGTGTTTTCAGGGTGTACGCGTATAGACTCCGACCGATCGTGCTCCTTGCTCTCATATTACGGCTGTCAGACTGAGCGGTGACAGGAGCTTCCATACTAAGTATGAAGGCAAGCATCCTCCTGTTGGAGGTTACATATCCCCACTCTAACCACCGTGGCATGATATACTTTTTATCATGCACCGGTGGTTAGAGTGGGGATATGTTTTCGTGTTAATGTTGTCACGAACAGAAACTTCGATACAACACTGGGATGAAGAGTTTCCCAGAACTCGGACCTCAAAAATGTTCTACCTTCAACTAACCAAAGTAAAATGAAAAGACACTCAATGGCGGCTTTTGTGACGGGATGCCCCAGATCAGAACTCAGCTGTGTCCACACTGGAGATAATGATCACATATATTGTGGTCAAAGGAGGATATACACTTCCTTTACTATACATTCTGCACAATAAGAGCATCCCATTATTTTTGCTGCTTACTTCCTCCCTGCAGTATTAGTAGACTTGCTTTATTGAAGAACAGTAGCTAACAACGCTCCGCTAATTTCCGTAACCAACACCTTTTCCTATGAATTCTCCCCACTTTATTTTGTTGTTCCAAAGCTTTTATTTTGAATAAACAAAATCAGGACATGTTGGGTTTTCATCAGAAGTAACTTAACAAGCCTCAGACAGCAGGTCTCAGCTGGGTTCCAGCCCCGGTTCCCCTCCTCTCTTCTCTTTTGTCTCGCTCGGGAGTGGACCTCCCGTGTGGAGGGAAGATGATGGGGGGTGGAGATTGTGCCCACATGCTGTTGGCTACCTCGGCATGTGGTCTAACTGATCGGATCCCAATGTGTGCAACATCTGATCTCGAAGCTTACAGACCTGACAGTAAATGTGCACTGGCATGATCTGATGACAAAAGTCGCTTTGAAAAGACAAATGTGAGCACAGCCATACTACATGAAGAGCAGTTGTCTCACAACAATGGCAGCACCCATGGAAGGGCACATTATAAATGGTAAACCACAAACTAAAAGTATATTTGCCTGTATCTTAATAAATATGATACATACCATCATATAGGAAAACCTCTTCTGCATGTAAATTGATGGCAAAATATGCATTGCAAATCATTGCAATGTGACGTTAAACACGGGGTAACCAGTGGACGCATGGAGATGTAAAAAAGAAAAAGGAAAGAGGATGGCACACGCGTGTTCAGCCTGTCATATTAAATATACTCAAACATTAAGGGTTAAAGATGGAACCAAAAGAAACATGAAATCAGAGCACATTTATTCAATATTTGATTTTGTCATTGAAGCTGTTTTGACAAAAACTAGTAAATATATTCTATGAAGTTACCTCTCATCTTGTGAGGAAAGAGCCAGGAAGACTCAGGGAGTACACAGTATAAAATAAATACCCACAATTATACATCATCTTTTTTGTAGTTTTCATGGTAACGTGATATGTTGCAGCAAAGTTCTGTCCCGTTCCTATTCACCGTTGTAACAGCAACTGTGGGTTAATACTACAGCTTTAACAAGCTTTGAGCAGCTACTCCTGAATTGTTTAGCACTTTCTCTTCACGTGGAGGCAAGTACTATTTTTTTAAGCTTATTTCATGCAAGTATTGATTGTAGATTAGCCTAAAGATTGTATCTGCAATCCCAACATCAGTAGCCACTGATTAAGCCCCAAAAGGGAGAAATGCATATTTAAAATCAATAGCATTAACTCTATGGGTAATACTCTCTTCCAATCACAAGCACACATGACTGAAAAAAGAATCGACGCCTACGAAGCCCCCGCTCTAGCCTTAAAACGTTCCGCCGCTGCCTCCGGTCATCCCTAATGAGACATTGCCAACTGGAGATGAGGATGATGACATCTCATCAGCCTCCTGGTACATCAGCTTCCCCCGCACTTCAGTGATGACCACTGTGGCGACTGGCGAGGCTTGTTAAGCTACCAGCCCTCTGAGGCGCAGAGCAACTTCAAAAAAGGTGGGAAAACACGGACGACTCTCCACTAACAGTCACACGACAGACATGCTAAGAACAAATAGATGGGGAGAAAATATTGACTGCATCAGCTTCTCACAACTGCTCTAAAGTAAAGGATAGTTCAGTCAGTGACAATATAGAAAACAAGCTATTGAGATGACAAACCATTTGGGACATTCGGGGTAGGGGTTGCATATTTGGCGCAAAAATAAATATGCTGAGTCATCTTCTCGAGCAGTATAACATTACATTTGGATTTTCACATGTTTGTGAATTAGCATAATTTCTTGTGGATCGAACCACACGACCAATTTGCTTTGAGATTCACACTTTTCATTTCAGTACACGAAGAACGTATAAATACTTCACTAAACAGGCAATCACTTCTTGCTGATCCCTTCACCGAAGTCAACTCGACATTCAACTCCATGTCACACAATTGTTTACAAGATTGTTGCATACGCACCAGACAAGCAAAACACCCTCGTCAGCTCTCCAGAGACCTGACGAGGTTGTGGGCTTTTAACCGACACTGCTCAATTAAAATACCTCATGTGGACTACGTGCCTTGGCGTCAGCATGATGGAATGGCGGTACTCTTTAACCCCACAAGCAATGGTTTTCCACATCAATCCTGGAAAACCCACGGTGTCTGCAGTTTTTGATTGTTGGGCAGCCAGACGTAATGCTTTATCGAGTGGTGATAGGATTGCTGATGAATCTGCACCGTAAAATCTTTTAATGCCGATTCTGGATCTGGAACCTGGTTACAAGGACCAACTCGTGTTCGTCCAGCCAAAAGGCCAATGTTATTGGAAGAGGGTGGTGATATGAAACCTCTATTGAAGCCAGTTCCCTTAATGTGTAGCGATTTCATCTTCTGTTCTTTTGACCTCTTTGCAAACGATATTTTTCGGAATAACTCTGTGACAAAATGAAGGGCTTGATGGCATAATTAGACCATTGTCAGTAGAACAAATAAGACGTCAGCACTCTCAACTTATCTTTCAATCAAAAGCCTCGCAGCTCCATTTGAATCATCAGCCCATGCAGCATTTTATCAAACACGATTAAGATTGTGAGAGCATGTAATATGCCCCTTAATTTACAGAAATGTTCCCCTTCGGGATAAAAACACGAGTCACTGTCTTGCAAAAATCTAAAAAAACACTGCATTCTGAGGGAATAAATAAATCAAAATGTGTTTGAGTTCAGGTAGAGGGCACCTTTGTTTCGACTACTGTGTGGCTCTGAATTTTAGCAGCTGGCATGATTTGCTCTGAGGCTTAGCCCCGGTCAGCCAGCTCCACAGCTCTGTGCAGCCGGCTGTCCATCAGTGTTGAAAAGAGGGCTGGCGTGACCTTCTGCATCCATCACTGGACTCTGCCGCTGCTTTCTGTTGAGAAAGATAGAAAAAATAAAAACCGTTGACCGCGTGAAATAAATGTAAAGAAATAGTTGGGTCATCAGTGTCGAGCTCCGAGAAATTCCACCCAAATCACCATAATAATATTTAAAAACACATTGACAATTCTTGGTGGGAGATATGTGAGAAGGTCCAGGGAAACGCATCATTATTCGTATAAAGATACACACATTTCACTTCACATCCACTTTATCATAATCATTCAAACCAGTGGTGTTATTTGTGCTTGTGCGCCATAACTATTAAGCACCTCTCAATTGTCAAACATATTAGCCAATTCAAATCTTGAACCAAATTCCACTCAAATGTTCATCAGCGCTGTCTCCTCTGCGAGATGTCCAGATCACTGACACTCATGGTCAGCTGTGGAGCTCACCGCAGCTGATGAAATCATCATCTCGGTTGTAAAGATCCAAGATATTATCTGGCATTAATAAAGAACTGAAGAACAGAGCGTCAATAGTTTTCAATAATCTTCTAATACTAAGAAATCACAATCGTTTTCATATCGTATCTGTGTGTAAATCGCTGCATAGGGACAGATACGCTATACTGTTCACAGACAAACTGGAAAAAGCCATCAGAATAAAGTACCAGAGCTCACTGGAGGAGCCGCAGGTGACCGTCACACACTCGCCAGTAACCTCACCCAGCACATCTACACCACCCGCACATATGGATTGTGTAATTAAGCAAAGTCTGGAAATAAAGCCAGTGGCAGCTATCGCACAATCATAACACTACATATCCTCATTATGAGTCCGAATCGTGTTGGCCAAGCTCACCACAAATAAACAAATAAATTGTGCACACCTATCAAACTTCCATTTTTAAACGATATCCCAGGGTGGGGGATATAACACTGATTGTCGCGACCATTTTGGAAGCAATCAGTCCGATTGCTGTAAACATAGAAATACTGCGTAATGCTGCGTGATAGATGCAACGTTACTGCCGGAGACTAGATTAGTGGAAGAATTAGGAGGGAACGAGTGTTCAGGGATCACCTCACCCCCAAGCACCTAGATTTCTGTGTCCAAAAAAAAATTCCTTTTCTTGGTCTTCCGCTCCGCAGTTTCACCAAAAATAACCATTTATCAGCAGGCTCATTTCGTGAGGTGCTTTGGATTGCCAATGTATAATTGAATGTCGGTAATGATGATGGTGGGCTGATCCATGTGTAAACATCTTCAAGGTTTGCTTAATCAAAATATTTTTGGCCGTACAAACATTAACTCATTTGCACATATACACAAACATTTAGTGGATTCAGTAGTTTAGCTTGCTAAGAAATAACAGTGTGTACATATTGTACTGGAATGACCAACGTAAAAGACTCTTAACACATAATACATAACACTGAAATACAGATTTTGTTTTTTGGTCTTGCCTTAAAGCAGCATGGTCGGCCTATATACAGTAGTCGGTGTCCAGCTGCTTAGACAAGACAGAGGTATGATTTCGTTTTTATTGACCGAAATTAAACAGTTGGTTGTTAACAGGTTTTGAGGGCTCAAGGGTTTGGCGCTTTGAATTCAAGTACCGGTCGTTAAAAAGATGTGTGTCAACAGCTTGCAGTCTTAGATAAATACACAAGTACACATTATGCATGCTCACTGCAAATAACTTACGTGGTTTCATTTTTCAAATTAAGAAACATCATCAAGAACATCTTGCACGAGGTGGTCACTGTGTGCTTGCAGAACAGAGACATTTCAAGGATGGAACAGCATTACTGTTGTACTGATCAGTGAATACCAAGCGACAAAGATTTTGGAACGAAACACCAACAAATGGCAATTAAACAAATGAAAGGTTTTTTCTCTCTCTCTCCTTTTTTTCAATTAAGCCAGTCAGTGTGCTTACTCTGTCTTTTGGTTGCCGCAGGACAGAAGGAAGTGGTTGAAGAAGGGAAGCGGAGTCTTGAATTCAGATTGAAATCCCCAAAGCAAGACTGTTCTGTGCCTCTGCAGCCAACAACTCTTCACCTGAATTGTTTCTCAAAACAGTTTTAGAGGACATTAGTCCTGTATAGACAGCTCCCAGGATAAAGCCTTAATAAGACAGCCTGGACTGCAAACACTGCCAAGAGCTTAGAATGATAGAGAAGTCTGTGTATTCACGCTGTCTCTCTTGCGAGTATTATATGTTTATTAGTCGGTCTCAAAACCAGCCGTATAAAACTGGCCAAGGCCCTCTCTGTCACACAAACCATTTTTCACTCCACATCACAGCACCACTTTTTTATAGTGTTGCTCTGCCCTCAGAAGGAGCGGTCAAAAAAGAAAAATTCAAATGTGCTCGCTTTTTAGCCGTGAGGCGGGAAAGGAAATAGCTGAGCACAAGTTGAATGAAATATGAGGTCACTGTCGCAATATACTGCAAGTCTTCAACTCCACTTTATCGCATTTGTTAAAAGAATAGGTTGCAGAAACTTCTGCCAGACTAATGTAAAACAGGTGCATTGTGGGAAGACCTTTACCTTTGCTATCATCATCACAGTATCAATGCAGTCAAGATGTCAGGAGGGGGACTTATCACTGCAGTGTAAATGCAATATAGATGAAAGAGCTGGAACCACTATCATATACCCCGATAGTATTAATGCAATATAGATGCAGGATAGAGGATTTATATCATGCTTTCCTGCCAGTGAACAGATAATTAAGCACATATATGGTTGTGCTTTAATCGCCTCTTGGTCATAGCTGTTGGAAATTGCTTCAGTGCTTTCAGCTGAGAGTTACACTGAAGTGCCACTGAGAAGTGAGTGATGACATTTTTAACACAATTTTCATTCATGCAAAAACTATGAACTAAACTATGAAAATAAGTCCCAAGTTGAAAATATCCATTCATAACCAAGTAAAGAAAATATGTCTGACCCCAGTCTAATGCCCAGCAAAGAGCCTTCGAGCACTGTCATTCTGTAAATGACAGGAAGTGAAAATGATTTATCTGCTCTACATAATCCTGATCACCCACATCATTAGTTGTAATAAAATGCTAATAATGTATCGTAGGTCTTCAAGGGAAACTCATTTGTCAAACATTCATTTGAATGAGGCAAGAATCTCTGCATCCATTCCTCTAACCTTTCGCAGCGGCAGATTCTTACTTCCAACATTACGGCAATCATACATCTGGTGTAAAGGATAAAGACACCCTTCAATCACGTGTTTCTGAAAGGGTACTCCGACTCTTGTGCTCCTTAAATTACATGTTTTATTTAGTGACGGTTTGAACACATGAGAGCACCTTAATAACCAGACAACGTTAGAACATATTTAAAAAATTGCTATTTCTTTTAAATTACTGTCTGAAAGCATAATTCACAATAGGAAATGGCACAAAAAAATGTATATCCACACATTTTCACAATACAGGCTGTGGTAAATGTGATAATACTATCACAATTGTCTTACTTCATAGTGACCAAAGTAAATAATTGAACCCTTTTTTACAAGCGTCATATCTTTCACACATTCTCACACTAAAATGGAATTTTCTGAATACAGAAATTAGGAGAAAATGAACTTTGTTTAAAACCGTCCTCTGTCTGAACAACATACTCTCACAAGATCTGGCAACTAACATTCACGATATTCACTATAATACTTTATAAAAGATAATGTGCTCCTGCATACAGTAAAATAACCAAAAAAGTACCACCTGCACTATATGGTTATTAAACGTTAAAAAATAGAAGAAGAAATCCCAGGTGCAGCAACTTCAGTCTGCGTCAGACAGATTCCACTGTATCATTCAGCCACTGGCTTCCTATTTTAAAGCACTCATGTAAAATGAACGGCCATGATAGGCTATGTTGCTGCTCCCGCTGTTGTCAGTTTGGCTGGATGCACGGCCATGTTATCTATTACCCCCTATAAATTCCAATTATCTTCCTCGTCAGATAAGATCACACGCGCACATACGCCCACATGTCAGCAGAGCAATACACAGACGGGGCAGGAGGCTACAAAAATTCAGTGACGGCAATAAAATAATCCTGTCCTTGAATCTAATCTCGACTACCTCAACTGCAGACAAATTCCACACCAGTGTAATTAAAGCTGATTTAGCATGATTTACACGCTATGGGCGAGATGAAATAAACATGATTAGGTTCGACAAACACTGAGCTCAATATTCTTGAAGGTTTGGAAATTAATAATACATTGCGTAAACACTTGCACCATGGGCTTGAAGCATGGAATGCTGAACAGTTGATTTGAATTTGCAATATCAAAGATTTTCTCTGAGGCTGTGGCGACCCCCCCCCCCCCCCCTACAAAAAAAGCATTTTCAACTGCAACACACTATTTTATTTACAGTCTGTTCTTTCAAAAGCAAACAGCAGAGTATTGTTGGTTATGAATCAGACTTCACAGCCAAGACACTGTACCTTTACGTCTGCACCTTTTAAAAAAGTAGATAGGAAATAGACGTCAGATGCCAACTCCAAAACTTTGGGAAATGATGCCAAATATGTTCTGCAATCTGCGAGATCTGGGACACGCTGTGTTTACAGTGATT
Source organism: Melanostigma gelatinosum (assembly GCF_949748355.1). Taxonomy (NCBI): domain Eukaryota; kingdom Metazoa; phylum Chordata; class Actinopteri; order Perciformes; family Zoarcidae; genus Melanostigma; species Melanostigma gelatinosum. The sequence goes on from NC_136638.1 coordinate 23,683,759, forward strand.
TCCACCTGAGAAGGACTGGAACCTGAGGGAGAAAGAAAATAATGTCCCTCTCATTGTGAGCTACTTATCGCACGCACTCAGTGTCATCCTCTAAAATTAGCTTGTGCTGGCTGAGCACTATCTGGTGAAGATCAAATAGCGGGGGGGTCTGTTATGCAGCATTATTAATCTCGAGATGTGGAGAGAAAGAAAGAAAGAGAGAAAAAGAAGGACGGGTAGGGGGGATTGAATTGAGAGAGGGCGACGTGGTGTCAGGAGAGGACAAGATAACTTCCCTTTGAACTATTTTTACACAGAAGCTCCTGGAGAAAAAGGGAGAGAAACATTTATTGAAATGAGGTTGCCACTCTCACCTGGCACAGCAGATTCAGGTGGGTGGAGAGTCTGCCACTAGCGTGAGGTAAAGAAAAGTAGAGATGACTCTCCCCTCGAGCTTGGTGGGAAATCACCCCAGCCAGGGACACACACACACACACACACACACACACACACTGGTGCTCTCTCTCTCTCTCGCTCTCTCTCTCTCTGAGACACAATCACACACACCGCCAGAAACATGACCGGCTCTTTTTTTCTCCTTTTTCTTCCCCAAGAGATATTTTGGATGGCCCCAGTGCAAGCAATCCCACCTCTGGTCGTTGCCAAACTGCAGCTCTATATCCATTATTGAGGTCGAAATTTAATTACATCACATGCCTCAATTCAATATAGTGTTTATTTTGTGATAACCCACAGTCATGAAAAGTTGATGTGTGGTTGTATTATACCTTGACTAATAGCTCAACTTTTTCTTTCCCTCTCTCTCTAACAGAGTACCTGTTATATAAGGCATTTATCTCATCTGATATTTTCATCATCCTGTAAACAGCTACTTATCCAGAGCAGCTATACAGGAAGTGGCTTCAAATGAGGCTGACTCAACAGACACCTAAGAGCATATATAACCACGCACAGCCAATTAGTGCTGCGAACGCATTTGTATTCGCACTAAAAAAAAGCATTTGCTGTGTGGTTGGGGCAGAATAAACCATGTGGGCTTGGTGAAGCAGATATGCATAACAGTGAGAGTTTACGAAAATGTGTTTTTTGTGCCGTTTTGAAAACACTTATAGTATCATTTTTCCCATAACGGGAGAAGGTGTGATGCTTGTGAGCCAAAATTACATTTTTCACAGTGAGCCATGTATGGAAATGTCATCAGAGAAAACAAGGGAGTCCATCAGTACCACATTCACAATTTATGAAATCATGCATCTAGGCAGGTCCGGAAAAAAAAGAAAGAAAAAATGCCACCGTGGCACTTCATCCACCGGTGATGAAAATCCAACCGTGAGCCTGTAGGGAGGTTCAGGACAGAAGAGGGTTTTCAAGATAAAGCTGCTATAAAAAATAAATGACGATTTGCAACAAACAGAGTGGCTCCTGAATCATTCATGGGTCATGGAATGGAAAAGGAACGAATGAGAGGGGAAACCCTTTACCCAAACAAACTTCTAAGGAACAACAGGATTAAGGAGACAGATGTCATTGAATCTCAGCAAGGCCTCTCACCAACATGTCTATTTCTATAGTATGTTGTATGAATCGTATATCGGTTAATGTGAGAGAAGATTATCAACCAAGTACTGTATTTCTCCTCAGCCACTGTAAAATGTTTTTATTAAGAGCACAAATGTTTTGTGTGCAAATTACAGGCAATACTGATTAAAACTCAACCCCCGAATAGGTCAGGGAAGAAAAGATTGTCAACGTGTACACCACCATTAGGATGAATAAAAACATAGGTGTTCATGTCCTCAGTGGAATTAGATTGTGCTTCTCTCATGTGTACGATTAATGCCACGGTGGCCTGAACTGTCACTCCTCAAGGTCCTGCTTTATGTTCGCTACACTGTAGATTAACGTCCACACAAACAGATGTTGCTGTGGACTCGCGTCTGTTCGGGAGGATGGATTAGTCACTTAAGGTGGCAATCCTTAAGATTTCAGTCCCGGCTGATTTTGAATTTCTATTCGAGTGAAAACCATGGAATTGTGCTTTGAGTGTTAGGCTGCGTCTGTAATTCGATTTTTTTTTAGTTGTGTACATAGTTTTGTATCTTTTTTATGTATAAAATGGAAAAAAACTGTAATATAGCATTTTTTTCTCCAGGACTGTCGCCACCGACACCCAGTTCGTAATACTGAGAATATATAAATATTGCAATACTTTCATCAGTGTGCCATAGGCTCAAACACCATTGTTTTACTTCCTTCGGTGATAGATATAGTGACTTGACAGACATGTATTTTAAGAATCCGTGTGTCACATTTAGGGAGATCTATTGCTCGAAAAGGAATATAATATTAATAAGTATGTTTTCATTCGCCATGTTTCAGCAGTAACGCAGAACGCTTCCCAACCGTGGTCGGAAAACACAGGGACACAGTTGTTTTGGTTTCCAGGGCCGGAAAACAAGCGGGAAACTTCCAATAAACATTCAATTGAAATCTTTACTGCTAGATTAATTGTCCTTCTCCCCGCTGCCATCTTGTTTGCCCACGCAAATTCGCTGTCCATCTCTCTCTCTCTTGCTTCACCACTCACTTCCCACTACATTCACACTGGCTCTGCTGTTCTCCATATGACCTACGCTACTCTTACAACCACTGGCTCTGGATAATTCAATTCACGTTCTTGTGTTCGTCACTATAGTTCTCCTACACGCTTGGCACACAGGGATGTTTTAACTGGTTGCAATCTGCAACCTCATTGCTACATGACGCCAAACCTTTAGCCTCTCCAGCATAGGCAATATATTTATGATTTTGTGCATGATTTTATCTATTTTGTATTATCTCTTGTATTGCACCTTTTTTCTAAAAGCTATTAAAGTCAATTTTACTTGATGTGAAAAAAGTGAAGTAGAAGATTGGTCATTAAATAGGTAACTTTCTGCCTCTAACTTTCTTCAAGGCAAGTCACTGAAATGGTTCAGTGCATGAACCAAAAAGAAATTGCTTTCTTGTTCAGAAACTGAAAGGATATAATTCAGCTGACCAAAAGCCTAAATGCAAGGGATTAGATCACCATGAGGATCCCTGCCTCAAAGAGATGAACACCTCCCTGCCAACACCGGGAACACAGAAAAGCCTGAAATCTGTCCAAATCGCTCTCAGTTATCATAGTATAAATGCTACAGGAGGATTCAAGGTCCTTGGATGATAAAGATGTCACAGTAAGAGCAGCTCAAGTCACAAAGAGCAATGAATATGAACTGAATCTCATTTATAATGTTGGCGCTGGAACGTACAATAAAAGTATAAATATGTATTATGTGTATATAACAGTGAAATAACAATAATGCTGAGGAATGGGCTCGATGATGTAGCTATTCTTGGACTTCAACACTCAAACACATATATCTGTTTAAATTAACAGTAAACCAGATAACTGCACACTTGAATGTTACTGTTAAGTCAGTATTTCACACTTGAAGATATAGCCTAAATACATTTTGGGGTTATAGCCGCTGACAGGAGCGAAAAAAGTCCAAGGGGACATTGACCCAGGGAGGGAGATGTTAAAAAGTTTGATGGCCACAGGCAGGAACTGACTTCCTGTGGCGCAGGAGTGTCGAATAGGTCTTGCACTGAGCAAGCACGTCATGGACGTCATGGAGTGGGACGGCAACATTGTCCAAGATGACACTTGGAACTTGGACAGCATCCTCCTCTCTGACACCGCCCCCACAACGTCACTGGGCTTGCTGATCACTTTTACTGAGTCCGTTGGCGTCCGCTACCCTCGACCTGCTTCCCCAGCAAACAACAGCGAAGAGAATAGCACTGGCCAACACAGACTCGTAAAACATCCTCACTATTATCTGGCAGATGTTGAGGGACCTCAGCCGCTTCAGAAAATGGAGACCGCTCTGCCCTTCTCGTGGAGGGCTTCGGTATTCTTAGTCCAATTTATTACAAAGCAACAGCTGCTGCATTTATGGGTCAATTGTATTGGTGTGGTGTGCCTTTCCTTTTCCTGTAGTCAGGCATACATCACATGAGTTAGCAGTGAGCTAAATCTTGTATAGCAATAACACACACATATATATATATATATATATATATATATATATATATATATATATATATATATATATATAAAAATATAATAGCAGTGATTGGATTCAACATCAAATTTGAAATGTACACTCAGTAGAGGGCAGATCTAGGCTAGGTGCATCTGCAGAACAGATAATCTAAATAGGGGGTTCGACAAACGTATCAGACATCTGTTTTGCTCTAATTGTAATCTAAGCAAATGTCTGCATCGGCAATACGCATGTAAAGGTCAGGTTGAGCCAAATAAAAAGGCACGGAATAACTGTCTGTGTAGTTCCGTTAGCTGATAGCCTAACACACTGTCCACAATAAGAAAAGTGTAATAACCGCTTCGCCCCACTGTGTTCGAAATCGCATTCGAAAATGTACTATGTATTGCATGAACAGGATTTTGTGTACACGAGAAATGCCCGGAAGTGTACTACATTAGCAAGAAGAAGTATGTGACAGGAATTTACTCTACATACCACACTTTCCCACCAAGCATTGCGTCTGGCTGCGTTGAGAGCGGCTGTCAGTCTTGTGAGATTTTGAGCCAGGCTAAAAGCTGTTAATATGTCAAATTATTAAACGGTGCTATTTATGAGATTGGGAGCATTTCTATTGCCCATCAACAGCTCTCAATATGCCCGCAGCTTGCAGCTAACATTGCTAATAGCGCAACGCAAACTAACGCGCTAACGGTGTTTACCTGAGGGGGGTCAACATTAGTCTCCGTAAGCTAGCCAATGGGACTACATGGACTAAAAGGCGGCCGGTTAAGAGTTGTGAATGAGGAGTCTGCAGTCAATCAATACCAAACGGGCAATAAAAGGTATTTTAAGAAAGTGTGAGTCACAGCAACCAAGAGAAGTCCTTAAGCATGCAGCCGAAAATGAGAACCCAAAATGCACACACAAACACACTCACTAACACATGTACACTATCATGCACACGCATGACCGATCTCATTATCTCCTGGTGGAGAAAATGAGAAATAAAAAAATAAAAAACAGGGATCTGTGACTCTCAAACACACGCACTATAAACGTATAGACACCACACACATGCCTCCTTTCAAGCCGAAGCTTTAATAATAAAAAAAGGGCTTTGACATAAAATAATATAAGCAGTTGTATCATGTTGGACTTTGTTTATATACAAGGTGGCTTTTTCCTTTTAGCAGCAGAGGGAGAAAATCAATAGGCAGAATAATGATGCCATTGTCTGTGCTGCTTCCACGCCTTTACATTCACTGTCATCAATTTACGACACAGCCTTTAGACCTCAACCTCAGCTTTTATTCATCTGCTCTCTTATTTATTTGTAACAGCTGTAGGTGTGGGGGCCAGAGAAAATGTGTGTATGTACTTCATTTATATATATATATATATATATATATATATATTAGGTAACGGTTCACACAATTCACAGTTGGATTCGGTACGATACAGTGGAGCCACGGTTCGGTACGTTTCGGTACAGTAGAAAACTATAAATGCCAGAGAAATGTACTTGATTTTAAAATATATTTATTCATTACAACTAACATCATAAAGTTATTCTTTGTTTTTGAACAATGATGGAACTATACCTGAGTGACCCATCTTCTGGGGTGTCTTCTTAGCAACACATAAGCATAAAAAACAAAAACTGCTCCTTAATGTTATGTAGTATTGTTACTTACATCTTGCTTACATCTTGTATTGTTACTTACATCTTGCAAAAGATATTTTTAATCTCAATGGGACTACCTGGTGAAATAAAGGTTTTTTTATTCAAACGTATTCGGTTCGTCATGCGTACCGAACCGTGAGGCGCGTACCGAACGGTTCAATACGAATACGCATATCGTTACACCCCTAATATATATATATATATATATATGTATATATATATATATGTGTATATATAGATATACATATATATATATATATATATATGTATATGTGTATATAGATATACATATATATGTATGTGTATATATATATACATATATATATATATATATGTATATGTAAAGAGAGGTAGCGAGGGATCACTGTGTAGGAGATAAAGCGTCTTGGTGAGATTTTCTGATCGACCTTTTCAGCAGAATACACAGCTAGGAAGGCTTTGGTTCAAGAGGTTGGCAAGTGGTCCTCCTGCCTGCATAATGATGGGAAAAGAGGAAATGTTCTTACTCTGAGCAGAAGATAAAAGGATTTGTAAGGGTATGTAAGTACAGAAGAGGAGTCGAGAGAGCGATCAATAATTAATTTACTTTCAACAGTCAAGGGCAATTAACACGCTTTTTTTGCCCATTACCCGACTAAAAGGGCCGACAATGTGGCTCTAGCTCCTAATCTTGCTGACCATTGTCACAATCGAGGATTACACAGCTAACAAATCGATGCGCACACAAGCACTGACAGAAAACACACACGCTCCCCTAAACACTGGAGACTTGGATTAGCAGCAGTTTTGTATAGTTACAAATGGCGAACATGCAGGGTTTTGTTGCATTAACCTCCGTCCCGAAGATCAGGATGGCTGAGCTGAGTCGCCGTTTGTTTGCAGTTACTGTTGTGCCTTTTGTTATCCATCACAAAAAATGCAATTGCAAAAATGTAATGGAATATCAATATCTGATGTGGCCTGAATATTTAGAGCAGAACGCAAAGAGTCACCGCGGTGTGACCATACGTATTCGAGTACAAACATTAATTTTTTTGGGGGGGGGGGGGCTTTGTATTTTTACTGCCAGCAATGTGGGTTTGATGTCTGACAGACATTTCGGTACAAAAAAAAGTGTGAAGTTTGTTCGCTTTATTTGTGAGTGTCCATTACTTCCAGGACAGCGAATCCTTATCTGCTTCATAAAACGATCAGCGGATGTTTGATTGACTCCCTATGTTGCTACCACCGTCCCCTCGCAAGGAAATGTCTACATATTTACTATGTGTGTCTTGAACTACAATACGTTATGTCAATTGTGTCCTGTATTCTACAACATTATTGCTCTGAGCTCAACATCATTAAGCTCTTGCAGCCAGTGCATGCTTTTCTAGACGCGCTCTCCACTCCACTGCATTCATCAGTATTTCTCATATTTGTTGCCAGGGCAACACCATTCACGCACGATGAGTCAAGATGAAACTCGGCATGAGAAGCATATTTCTGCAGCTCATTCTGCTTCAACATTACCTGATGTAAATGTGTTGCAGATGTTTTTTTCCCCCCTTTTTAAAACTGGGTCAGAAAACCCAACTTGTCCAGGAAAGCAGGATCATAGCCAAAGCTTTGGGGAGTAGATTTAACATAGACGGGATTCTGGAGCTGTGACACCGGTGATTACTGCTGAACCAACAGGAGGGAAAGCTCATTTAATTAAGTAACTGCCAGGGGATCTTTTTCCTCCCCAAACTGAACATGTGTAATATAACTGACGAAGGCGAATGAGTTGCTTTTTTTTTGTCATTTTTATTTTTTTTTAAAGCAACTTCCTCTCCATGTTATGCACATTGCTGTTCAACCAGATGGGTCAGAGCGCAAAGCTGCCAGGAGCAGGTAGGAGTTCACGGTCCTGCTCAAGCACAAATCAGCATGGATGGAAATATTGCTTGGATGTGGAAGAAATGCAGTTTATTCTTCCTGTATAATAAAGACCTGAGGATGTTTGTTTTCTAACTGTTTTCCATTCCTTCCCTCAGAGACTAATCCGATTATGTTACTGTTAATTATTGCTGTTATAAAGAGGGTGGCTTCCTATTAATAGTGTCTCTATTACAGCAGGCATACAAAAATCAGTGCAATCCCATTTCATTACAGTCCATCATGTATACAAAACTGACAAAAAAAAATGATGTCGATTTTGCGGACAATGTTTGGTGGTACATGTAAAAGTGCACTGCAAAGACAATTAAGGAAAGTTTAAGATGATTTGTGGTTATCTAAAAGTTTTTGAAATAATTTAAAAAAGATTTAGAGACTGGCTTAACAAAGAAGCTCCTTGAATGCTTTGTTTAGCCAGGATCCGTAGAGGCTCGGCCCTGGGCTGCTGACTTCTTGAGGGCTGACTCAGAGTATATTTCCCACTTTGCACTTCTCCAGTGTGTGATGTATTTTCGTCATGCATGTTTGTAGCTTGTCTGCAACCTACTGGTTATGATGCCGCGTTCTTGGCCAGTTATCAAGGGCAAATGCTTCAGAAGCAGTCTGGGCAAGCAGTGGACACATGCATTACAAAAAACAACTCTTCTCCAACCAAAAATACTCGCAGACAGCATATTCTGCAGTTGTGTTGAATCCAGTGGACATCACTGCAAGTTGAACGTACAGCGGTAGGTATCGATGAGCCACATGGAGGAATGGAAAATAAAGCTCGACAGCATTATAGTTTCCCTTGCCCATGCAGTTATCAGTGATTTTCCTTTTTTTGCAGATTTCCATTACATTAATAAAAAAATGTATGTTTCTCATAATCAAATCTAAGCACAAAAACATTTTTAATTACACTTAATTACACTTAACAGCAGTGTAGGCACAGAGGCAGCTGTCCGAGTGTAAATTACATCACCGGAGAGGGGCGGCCATCGAGGACGAGCACGCTGTACTCTCACGCTACAACCCAGTGAACTGCTACACAGATTAGCTTACAGTGGTTGTTCACTTCATTGAGCAATGCCATTTTGCAAGCACAGATACACATAGTCCGTCTTTGTGGTGCAGGGCACGAGCAGCTTGCTAGCACATCTGGTGGTCTGTGGATTAAAGACATTATAGTGTTTGCCATTGTGCAGTCTGTTCACAGAGGAGGCTGCTATATCTGTGAAGGAGCATGGCTATTTTTACCCTATTTCACACATTAGGTGTACTGTTGATAAAAAAATATATATAGTCACATGGTCTGTGGTTTTGGGCTGATGCACAAAATAACAAGTAAACTATTGATGTACAAGACGTTACCTCTTTGACAAAAGTAACCACGCTGGAATTAATTGGGATCTCGGTGCAAGATGGACGACACCGACGGCCGCACCAGAAGCTGAGCTTTGTTTGGGGAGTAAAATGCCTCCTGCGTACTTGAACATGGCTCTGTTTGAAGCAATTATGAGTGTAAATATGAGTCACACATCCCAGTGTTGGCTGCCTTTAGCCCTACAGCCTTTTCATTACCAATGAGTCGAGAAAAGTTACATTTATTTGCAAAGGCTTTTCTATCAAACAAGTCTGTCACAAAGTGGTTTACAGAACAAAGCACATCGGTACACATTACAACAGGACCAAAGCGGGGAGGAACAAACAGCGTGCACATCACAGGCTGGGTTAACAGTTTCAACACTATGTTTTAAATGATCGTTTTTTAGACCAAAAGTTAATAGTACTACATTTTTTTGTAAACTGTCTCAGGTAAAAGATGCAAGACATAATAAGTATATTGACATGCACACTAATAACCACATCCATTCTCAGTTAAAATCCTGAGTATTGCATTTGTTATTTTTATATTATTAAAGCACGATTCAGAACTCTTCTTTTTGTTTCAGTTTATTGCCATGCGATTCAGTTTTTGTTTGAGATTTTTAGATTTAAATGTCACCAGATGTCATAATCCAGATATAGTATTAACAACATATGTTGCTGTCAACTGACAGATTATTATACAGTATGTGTGTAAACATATGAGTTATTGAACAATCAAACGATAAAAGATGCAATAAAGAATATTGCCTGACACTGAAAATGATTAGCAACCCATGTTCATGGAAACGTATCTAAATATATGGTATCAAAATTGAACTCTGAGGCTTTTTGCTTGTAACACTTGGAATTTGAAAGCTGCTTTGTATGGGTCTGAGTGACATGACGCTCCCTCTGTACTGCGGAGCTGATCTCTCCCTCTAGTTCAGACGGGGAACATGACGGGACCATTCTTGACGCTTGGACACGGTCAGCAGCAGCATGGATAATAGCCTACCGACTGAGGCTAGTTTAAGATTCCTCCGATGCAGCTGCAGGTGAGACCACCGCGAAGCAGAAATAGTTAAGTCAATCTGTCACGAAGCACAGAGGGAATCAGCACCTCCCGCAGATGCAAAGAACCATCTGCAACCTCTTCTGCCGCAGCCTAGTCCAGAGGGGCATCATGTCACTGGGTCTAGAACTCCTGCACTTGTGCATAGAAGGTGGCACAAAAACATCAGTCAAGTGGAGGTTGCACGCCTTGACTCTCCCTGTCCCTTTTGTACGCTGTACAGGCTGGTGAGCAGGAGGTTGACAGTTGCCTAAGGCGATAGGGGGAGAATTGTAATGCGGATCCTTTTTTTGTTCCTGCCGGTGAGTTGTGATGGCGGGATAGGTATATAAATAAATATATAAATAAGAGACACAGCTGCTATTTACAGATATCTTCCTCACCTAGTGTGAGACACACTCAGTGGAAATCACACATTTCCTCAACCAAAACGTTTGCGGAGGATTGAAATATTGGAGTCGGACGTAAAGTGTGTAGCTATACTGCCTCCCTGTGGACGGTTCGTGAAAAGAACAGAAAATCACCACCGTCACAATCACACTTGAACGATGTACTATGGCAACAAAAGGTCAGCGGCTGAGATGTTCAGATAGATAGATGCACGGAGCACAGAATGAAAAAAAAGGATTTCAAAAAGTTGTCTGTGAAACAAACTGAGCAGAGAGGCCTGACGTCAACCATCCAACACCTTTGGGATGAATTGAAAATGCAGACTGTGAGTCCTTGGGGCCATGCAGGGATATAAAGATAACTAGAATATTTTACTGACGTACAAGTACAATTATTTGTGTAAAAAGTAGGTCATACATAGACTTATTAAACGAAAGAAAGTATTAATGGTTAATAAAGTGCATTAACATGGCATGGTGCCCTTATGTCCAAACCAATGATATATTTATTTTCTCACTTTGCAACCTGTGCATCCACAAATACATCAAGTACAGCCTAAAGAGGGCGGAGCCCAGACTGTTACATGAAAAACATGATGGGCAAGAAATGTAAAAATAAATGTAATAAAGATACGGACACCAAGGCTGGTGAAACAATATAAGCTGACAAACATATTATACAGTTGACAGCTAAAGAAAACATCACCAAAGTAGACAACTCTTATTCGCCTAAAAACAATATAAACTCCACAGCGGCAGCAGACTCAAACACACACTCATACAGAAAAGATTAACACGGCTGAAAATGTAACCGGCCAAAGCAGTGCAAGTGTTGTTGTTTTTCATTTGGCAAAGCCTGGTTCTGTATGTTTTTCATACTTATTAAAAAAATGTTTCATGAGCAAAAATAAGTTATAATAAAGGTGAGTTTTGAACCCTGTGCTCCGGATCTTAAACCACTACACTAGCATAGCTTTAAAAGAGAAACATGTGATTGTATTTACGGGCAAATTACTATTTAATTAAAGCAGCACTTTTGAGTTATAACAGTTTTATTGTTGATGTTCAAAGATGAACCAGATCGGTCATCAGAGGGGATGGTGAAGAAGAGCATCATGGTGCTACTCCTGCTGCTCCTAAACCACCCATGGGTACACATGACAAAAGCTGGATTGCATTTTTTTTCGTATGAATATAATTCATGCATTCATGGTATGTTTTTCCCGATGACAAATATTAACTTTACAAGCTATTGTAGTGATGGGATGCAATAGTTTCTCAAAATATGTTGTTTCCATTTCATACAGGAAAGAGAAGTGCCCGAAAAAGGCCAACAGGGATCGACAGGCAGAGGAGCGTATTCTTGAGGCCTTGAGAAGTGACTCCCCTGCTCCACCAGCACCCCCACCATCGGATGATGAACTCTTTTTGAAGAGCCTGGTTCCTTCCCTGGAAAGACTGCCACCCCACCAAAAAGAATATGTCAAATTCACAAACTAATTCATGAAGCCAGCACTGTGGTGCTGAATTTGGAACATTTGGAGTAAATGTCTGGGGGACAATCTTTCCAGGGAACGAACCAGGTATAAAAAAAAAGTTATTACATGTTTTGTATATATATGATTATTCTATACAAATTATATTATAAGATTATAATAATCATAAAACTTGTTTTTTTATATTTGTATTGCATTTAAATAACAACAATAAATGCACTTTATTTCATGTTACTTTGTCCATGTTCTTTATTGTAGTTTTACAAGAAAACTCTTAACAAAGGAAACAACCGTATGTGCCTTTTTTATAACATCCCATCACTGCACTGAATACAGTACATTATAGTGTAGGATGATTGTATTGCGAAGGACACACCGCTACATATATCAAGTAATATTGCAGGACGTTTGCTCAATAATAATGTGTGGGTGGCTCTTAAAAGAGCCGTTTTGGATGTGCTTGGGCATTACACGGTGTCTTGCTATGGGACCGTTCCCTCAGCAGAGAAGTAGGATGTGAAGGCCTCCCTCGCCCTGATGGCCTCTCTTGCTAAGTTGTTGGCAGCAATTCTTCCCAGATCTGGCAGTGGCTCCACCTCTCCAACCGGTATGCTCACTGCAGTTGTTTGGGTGCTTTTCCGCAGAGACGTTATGCAGAACACATGTAGCCTTCACACACTTCTCTGCAACTTCTGTACATCCTCCACTGAGAAGAAAGGATCACAAAGGCATTCTCCACAACCAACCGAGCTCGGGAGATACTTCTTTGAATGGGATGGGCAGTGAGCCTACGCCTCCTCACTGTACGTCACAGTTCGTAGCAGCATTGAGTGTGAGTTACAGTCACACTTAATAGCAGCATAAGCTAAAAGCTAAGTGGAACGTGACAATCAGGAGCCCTTTATCTCAGGAAGAGGACTGGGACATTGCAATTATTACAATTTTGTGAGACTTTCTATGACTCTACTTACACCCACCTGGACCAGCTGCAAAATGAACAAGCTGCTTATATATTAATTCATTTATAATTTAACAATCTGAGTGGCAATTGTTATTCTTAATGCACAAACTAGGCTATCTCATTTTACTTGTTATTCGAACGGAGATTGACGGCCTCCTTTTACCTTTAAAGGATCTGACTCATACTTCTCTGGCAAAAAGCCCAAAATGTAAACGCATGCGTGGGCCTTAAAACAGTTGCATGAGAACTGTATGTGTATCCTTGCCATTGCTCATCTTTTGCAACCCAAAGAGAAGGTGCACATTTATGTTGCCTCTGTCAATTACAGGACATCGGGGTCATCAAATCCACAAAACCTCGGATGTCAGCCGTTAGCACTAAAAGGTGCCAATCAGTGAAAAAGGGGGCCAAGAAAGGAGGGAAAACTTTTGCATAAATCAATACGTAATGGCGCTGCCAATAGATGATTGTGATCAGTCTGCATCATCGTCTTTCTGAAGGCTTTGAAGTGGCAGGCAGGGGCAAAGAAAAGACAGGCTTGTGATGGTGAAATAAGAAGTAGATAATGAAATAATTAGTCAAAGTGTAATCAGATGTGCATCTGTTTTTACAAGTCCTTGATGCAGTAACTGAGATATGTGCTGCTATACGAGCTGCATCAGGAAAAATAAATGAAATTATCCGTCAGAAGGGATTATTACATTACCAGACAGTTAATTATATGAACATATTTTATCACATTTTGCTCTTGTAGAGGGACTATAAAACTGACACATAATTGCTTTAAGTAACACACACACACACACACTTTCACACAATAAATGGCCAAATAATCTCACTCATCTGTACCAGGAGGGCATCTGAAAACATCTGAGGCCTGAAGGATTTGACTTATCTGCAGTAAGTTAATTTACTTGATCTTGTGTTACTGCGGAACAGAGAGGAATAAAAACACCAGCAGAAATAAATCCACCAGGCAAGGTTTACTGCTCTTCAAACACCCACACTACGTGTTGGGCTGGTTTTATGATCGGCAATTTGTTAACAAAATGCCCAATACCAATTAATCTTTAAGCATACAGAACTAATTATAAAAACAAGATTATACACAAAGAGTGGGTTATTGCTGACTTCACGAAAACAAGTGGCAGTATGTGCACATACACGTGTATTTGTATCAAGTTTATAGCTGAAGAAATAAAAAGGAATACAAAGTTTAGGATTGTTCTCATGATTGAGACGCCTTTACTCACGTCTTTGCAAAGTTTAAGGTCAGATTTAGTGCATCTCAGGGTGAAGCCAGCAGTGAAAGCATCCTGGGAGTCTGGATTTTAGATCGTCGTAAACTATCGTCTACATTTTATTATCTTTTATGTTTCCATCTACATCTACAAAATGTTTAATAGTGGCAAACAGTGGTTTAAATGTACAACGGAGACAAAAATGGCTCCAAAGCTTTCAACAAAGGCTGCTTGGTGTGTTTTGCCATGTGAGGTAAAACCCTAAATTAACCGAACAACCAAATCGCTCTTCTAATTTCCTCCTAGTTGTCTCGTGTGAAAATGTGCCTTGATTGATGGAGTCAATTACAGGGAGGCTTATTTCACAGGAGCGGCAGGGGTTGTGTTGCTATTACTGTCAAGTAAGCGGTCAATGGACGTCATAGATTACTTTAGGCCCCTATTAGACCGACTGCAATTTGTATCGCCTAATAAAGGTGAAGACTAACTTAGACATAAATCAATGTAGCTACTGGAGAAATCCCCTTATCTAGCTTAAATAAGAAGGAAGAGCAAATTAAACAATTCTGATTACAAACCAAACACACAATGTTAGTGTATCAAGGAGATGATCATAGTTTCAAACTGCCAACCTTCCATTACTCAAGTGTTGAGTGACAGAGAGCGACTTCCAGATGTGAGATTTAATACCGGTATATTACTGAGCAGCCTATTGGCATACATTCGCCACTTCCATAAAGCTGCGCGACATAAGGTTAAATTGCATTACAGGACTGTTGTGCCTCTAAACCAGCACTAAGACAGATTCCTCCAAAACAGACAATTGGTACGTCAAGCAAAATAATCACTTCATAATTAAAACACCTTGTTTTGAGAGAGCCCACTTCAACTTGACTGTGCATGTTTTATTTGTACATTACTGCAGAGACATACGGGGTATGGCGTTACATTCAAGGCAGAGCCCAACACCTCCAAACAATTACATTTTTAAGTATGCCACAAAAACAAAATCTGGAATGAAAATAATTATATTATGTAAACTTTATCAAACAGTAAATCAACAAAACTTGTACCAAACAGGTAAGTCAACTTTTTTACTTTTATACTGGAATATGGAATGAGCATTTACAAGAAAAAGGAAATCGCCAACCAACAACATGTATATTTGGAAAATATCCTCATTGAAGACATACTGTAATGCAAAACGTTGTCACAGACATCTTTTTACAGAAACTGAAACTTCTCTTAAACCTGTGTTTAAGAGAAACAGTACATGAATGGCTCGCAGATTCTGAGGCACAAAGTGACGATGCTGCTGATCCATTCTGGTGTCAACCGTGTAGTTTACGCTTGAGTGGCAAATAACGCAGCTTCTAAATATTCATTACGAAGCACCAGAAGCATCTTTAAAACTAAATTCCCTGCTCTTCAAATCTTAATTTCAACTTCACGTAACACATATTGCACAAGCTGATTAACAAGAAACTAAACAGTTTTGAACTTAGTCCTCTTTGACTTAAATAGTTTGTCAAAATGAAAAACTGCACAACTATGTTTAAACATCTATCAATTTGTTTTGTCATTTCTGTCCATTTTGGGAAGATGGGGATTAAATCACAAAGTATGGTTAAAAATTCCACCAAAAACATACATAAATAATCTTGTTTTTTGCCTTTAATATGTGCGTTAAGAAAAGAGCTGATATGCACTAAGGGAAGGATAAATTAAATAAATTCTCCACAAATATGCAGCTGCATTTGAAAATGAAATATGGGCATCAAAACATCTTTTACCCATCTTCAGCCCACCACCACGAAAATAATGAAGTTCTCAGACGACAGTGCTACATTGGAACTGCACGTACCCTCAACGCAACAAATAGGCAGCAACTTTTATCTCCACCTCCAGTGTTTGTTCGTCACAGAAATGACAGAAAACAGGGCATGGTCAACGGTCCTCAGGCGACAAACTTGTTCTTGGTTGAGGAGCTGCTCTTTGTGGCCGTGTCTGCGTGCGACTGGTATCCGATGATCACTTTTTGCGGAACGCCTAATCTCTCTTTATACACGCGCCTAAAAATAAAAAAGGCAAAAAGAAACATATTGCATTTTAGCAAATACATACAGAAAAACTTTTCAGACTCTAACATGCATACCCCTCGATAATGTTATTGCTGTGTTTAGTCTACTGAGGGCGTCCAATAATGACAAATAAACCACCTTTTGCCCCAGAGGTCTGAAAAGCTAAAACATGATACACAGGTTTTCTGTCAATCTACTGCTGTATTAAAGTACAAGAAAAAAAGAACCTAACGACCTTTTAACATGTACAGAAAAAGGGCTGCAACACATTTGGGCTATACAGGTGGATATCGTCTTTACTATAACTGAATGTAATGTGGATTTTCTAGGCGGCATCTTCAGGTCACCCTATGTGTGTGATGGCGTCTTTGTTTTCGTAGTCCGTGGTCCATATCGCTATTTTATCTCCTTTGGCTCGGACGTTAATGACGGCGCCGCACACGTCCTCGCTGTGGTCGTCGAACGCTTCACCCACAAGACACAGGAGCTGGAAGAACAACAGATTCTTTTCAAAATGCCTCGTTACTGGGGAGCGGTTAGAAACTGACGGGCCTTTTCAAAGCAGGCATTTTGACTTGTCACAGTAGGAGAAGCGCAGGTGGTACCAACAACATAAACAACGGCTCCGCTCTATTCAAGTGTCCCGGTAAGCGGTGACAGCGTGACAGGGAGCCAGCATGCACAACACAAGGACCCTGAAACCAAAGCAGCAAAATGGAATCGATTCAGTCTATTGTTCACACCTGTGCTTCTCCTGCTGTGATGTGACTAAATGTCTTCCCTGAAAAAAGGCCTAAAGAAACACCTAAAAATACAGTTGTAGTTTAAGTAACTAATAAAATCGACAGGACTGAACATACCGTCTCCAACCAGAAGCGATCCAGGTCTGCTCTACGCTGCTGCTTTGACAGAGTTATCAGCCAGCGGCCACCTCGTCGATTCAGTCCATCCTCCCACATGGGCTCAATCCCATCCTTCATCCGCACAAAAGGTCAGAGGTCACAACACGATAAATATCCCCACACATCCATAATGAACAACGGCTTTAATCCATCAGTTTCTCTTCAGATCAGGAGAGGAGCAAACATCCCATCGCCACCAATTAGATTAGTTGCGTTTTAATTTAAAACGAGTGCAGAGAAGAAACATTCAAATATTCATTGCTTATTTGTCTGAAAGCAGGAAATGAGTAAATTCCAATTATTGTCTGTTTGGAGAAATCGTTTCCACAAAAGAACAAACTTTTGAATTAAAAGTGTTAATTATGCTTTTTTTTGTTGTATATTGTAACTTAAGAGGGGAAACCCTCAATTATGTGCGAAAACCAAAAGAAGCCTCGGATAGAGCCATTAGTGCACTTTTCTACACTGTAGCTCAAGAAGCCACTTTTCTATCCTCCGTTTCTAACCATCCGAGAGCCGGTTCCAGTCTTGATTGATGCTAATTAACCAACTCTTTCCTCATCAGCTCTTTGTGGTCATCAGAGAAGATGAAGTGCAGCTATTAACTGACTAGTGATGAAGGGTCAAAGTCAGCCAAACTCTAATGCATGAATCACCCATCAGGCCTTGTGACTTCATGTTGGACACGCTTGGTTCCTTTATAATAAGACAGCATGTGCTCCGAGTGGACCACAATTAAAACGCACCAAAAGAACATTGTTTTTCTATTTTGTTCTGAACTGGCGATGCACCGATTGAAATTTTCCTGACTGATTCAGATTTTTTTTAAAGTCAGATTTTCAGATTTAGATTTTCAGACGTAATTAAAAGCAAGGTTTCCGACTGACGTTTTTCACCACCGGCCCGAAAGATAATTTAAACTGTCCCGAAGTCAGCGTAAACACACCAAATTCCAAAGGTTATCCTTTAACTTTGTCATACTGGTTATTTGCCACAATTAAATGAATGATTGTATTTCCATTTAAACATTACCTTTGATTATTAATAGTTCTAATGATAGATTATAAACTGCTTAGAGATAGTGTTAGGAAACTAAACAGGTCATAATCTCTCTCCAATGTCTATTTTATATTGGTGTGAAAACATCCCCTTCAAATAACTGCATTTGTTGAAGTTTCTCTCAAGATAACATTTGAACACATCATGATGATAGAATTGACCTTCACCCAATACTCCGAGTAGAGCTTGAACGCAACATAATGCTACATTTGACAAGCAAAATAATAAATAAATATGAGACTGATCGGGCGGTCACCGGTCATCGCCGATCACTGTAAACTGGCCGGTTTCGACCAGCTGCCGATCATTCGGTGCATCTCTACTCTGAGCAAGTGTTTACAGAATAAACACGAGTACCTATTCACAGTGGAAGCGAAGGAAACAAACCGCTTTAAAAAGGATAGAATGTAAGATATTACAAAAGACAGCGATAAAAGCTTGCTTACCTTAAACAGAGAGTAGTCACAGCCAGACATCAAGTTACTCGAGAGCTGAATGTGATTGTATAATCTGGAAATGTGAATTGTAATGTCACGCAACAACTGACAAATCGATGAGCTGTATCCCGTTTTACATCATATAGACTGGCAGGCACAAACTAGAATCGACGCCTCACGGCACAAACGGAAAGTGAACTCTCACACATATGGCCTCCAATTATATTTCCCCCTCCAAAATGGTGAAAATAATTTTATTATGCAGTCACACGTATATAGCAATAATATACTTACGCCCAGAAGTCTTCCACAGTGTCAAATTTGGATATGAGGCGGAGGTTGGCTTGCCATGTTTTGCTTTTGTCGTTCTTGAAAAACCAAAGAGCCCACCTGCAAATCAAAGAAGAGTTCGTACAAACTAGCTGCGTGTTTCACCTCATTGACAACTTCTTCCTCTGGAAGAGATTCACTCATTTCCGATAAAACTACTGCACACAACATTGAGATGAGATATACTTGCTCGAGTCTGTTGTGAAAGAGGAAAAGAAGGGACTCGAGGTGAGGTCTTACTTGTTTTGCAGTGGATGCTTGATGTAGGATTCAGGACTCATCTGAACCTTTTGAATGATTGTTTCACAGTTTTCCTTTTCAGGATTAGCAGCAACTGAAGTTAACTAGGAAACAAAAAATGTACAAAAGCAGCATTAAAAAAACACTTCTAAAGAAAGTGTCTCATGTGCCATCTGTGATGACTGCTACTGGCACCGTTACATTTGTAATTACTTAACTTGTGTGTAGTTTTATAGTCATATCATGGAACTTTTTAAAAATGTATTGTGGTCATAGCTGTGATACTTTCACAGTGTACAAGGGATGTCTGTGAGAGTGGCTAGTAGACGGGGTATTTATAGAGTACGAGTAGAGGAATGAATAAGGAGAAGACACAGCAAAAGTAGTCTGTTTTACATATTGTATTTCTGCACTACTTCTGTGTATTTACATTTGGCCCTTCAGACAAAAACCATGTCCTTCTTTAGACAATAAAGTAGTGATGTTCTAACCCTTGCCCATCTGACTAATATTAAACATTTTTGCAATCCAACAACCAGCCGTGCCCAGTCCCAGTAGACTTCACGTCAACTCAAAATTAAACTTTAACTTGAAAGACGTCTTCCCAGAATGTAGCATTTCTTGCAAGTTCACAGTTCCAGGTTGTACGATAGATGTTCCAGTGAGCTGTAACGTTACTTTAGCAAAAACTAATTCTTAGTCACGTGCTGTTTTGTTCACAAAGCCCATGACTAACGTTGCGCTAGCTGGCTGTTCCCAGTAACGCGTGCGTCCTCTCGTTCATTCATCCGAGCATCCGCGTTCTTCTCAGGGTAGCGACCGAGTTATGCACCCGGTCAACACGGTGTTTTAACCGTTAACGTCTAACGCTACAGTCCCCCTCGTTTCATCACCGGGGTTTTAACAGTGCATTAAAAAAAGCATAGCTTCTTCAGTTGAAGTGAATTAACCGGAGCTACAAGTGTGCAGTGAACTCACCACCAGAGCGGTCGCCATCTTCTGGAAGTCACATTCCGATTTTTTGGCGTGTGTTAAAATACCTGATTGGGCCATCTGGTACTCTGCATGACGCATGCGCAAGAAGAAGGGACACAAGTACCATGTTTATCCAGGCTGTGTGACACGATCATCTTCTTCCAGTTCTTGAATATTGATAATATGCATGGGTGGATTATAAGTTATACTACGTTATGTATGTTGGAGATCAGCTAGGAGCGCAGGAAGCATAAAGAATTATTTGCAAATGATTACTGTACTGAATTTTGGGATTATATTGCAAAATAAAAGTAAACCCAAGGGCCATTCTAAGTCTGTATACCACCCCTGCTGATGTATGTTATAGGCTTCGTATATTGTGACCATAAATAATATACACATATTCAACAATGTGCCGGCTTAGTGGAAACGTTCCCTGATGAACCATGTTTTTCTGTTTGTGATAGTCATGAGGTAAGTTGTGTGATTACAACTATCTTTTACTCAGGATGCAGCTTGTGATCATATCAGTGACGGTATGCTATCTTCGACTGTGATGACATTACTAAAAGTCAAGAAAAAGAGACTCATTGACTGTTCTTAGTGAGAGCAGCGGCCACATGCCTTTATGCACAAATGTTAAGTTTTCTTATAACACATCACATCAGACAGCAAATGAGCCACAGAATGAAAAGCAGAAAATAAATTCAATGTCAAAAAAATGTTGTGACACTTTTTGTTTCATTCTGCTGTTCATGAAAATGATGTTCGAACACTGAAAGTTGTGACATCAAAACAAGTGCAGAGAAACGCATCAAGTGTTGCAACTGTGGAAGGAGATCGTTAAAAGGCCGGACGTGAAGGTCTTAGGCACTTCAGAAGGTCAGCACTGTGCGGATACTGCAATGAGACAAAAACAACAGAATTAACAGAACAGCAGAAAACAGAAAAAGTCAAAAGGGCTTTGTAAACAAAGAAAACTAGATAATTTTCCATTGACAGCATAAGTGAACCGTTCTCACCTCTTTCCGGCATGCATGAGGTCAAATCCCTCATTGATCTTCTCAAAGGGCAGCGTGTGGGTCACAAACTCGTCCACCTTCAGCTTCTTATTCATGTAGTCCTCCACCAGTTTGGGAACACTCTCCACACTCTTCCACCCTGGGGGTGAATAATCAAAAGCAGTTAAATGACTCACATTTTCCATTAGCCAAAACTAAACTGACTAAAACTCGGAACATGAGGCGAAAATTTTCTATCTTTCAGATCAATTATCAAATGGTAAGTTAAGCTCTATTTTAAACTCGGCTTTAAAAAAAAAAACTTTCGCCAAATACAGTTGACGCTAAAAAAAATGCAGAATTATCCATCGTTGAAATTTGCAACAGGCGTTAAACTCAGAGAAAGTTGGAACTGCAGCCAGAACACATGACGCCCATCATAGCAAGTAATCATCAAACACGGTCAGTCACCTCCGAAGGCTGTGCCCCTCCACACTCGGCCCGTCACCAGCTGGAACGGTCTGGTCGAGATCTCCTGCCCGGCTCCGGCTACGCCGATGATGACACTTTCACCCCATCCTTTATGGCATGCCTCCAGAGCAGCTCTCTAAAATAATTTTTAAAAAATGGTAATTGTCCTAATTTCTATGAATTGCCAAGTTACGAAAACTGTTTTGCATGCTGCACGCTATGCATACGTCTGCACTGTGAATATCCACCAAACAATCTATATGACAAATGAAAACAGTGAATTAATAAAAATGTTTCATGTGTGTATGTTTAAAGGGTCTCACCATGGTTTGCACATTGCCAATGCACTCAAAAGAATAGTCCACACCCCCGTCAGTCATCTCCACCAGAACCTCCTGGATGGGCTTGTTGTGGTCCTTTGGGTTCACAAACTCGGTGGCTCCAAACTCCTTCGCTTTCTCAAACTTTGCGGCGTTGAGGTCCACGCCAATGATCCTCGTTGCCCCAGCAACCTTGCAGCCCATAATAACAGCCAAGCCGACAGCTCCGAGGCCAAATACAGCGCATGTGGAACCTGGCTCAACCTGAGCGTGCGTGTGAATAGCAACGTGAGACTTCAAGTATGACTGAATCATTTAGCATAAAACAAACGTACTGTATGAGGAGACTTTAGAGTTGTTTCAGGCGGTGAAGTAGAGATGCATTTTTTGCACTACAGTGGAACGTCTGTTTTTATCTGATGCAAGCATCATATCAGATTGTGTCATATCTGTGAAGATACCAACAAATGTTTTTGTTTAATTTCTAATTAATTGTGAACATAAAAATGATTTGGCGGTGAAACTCATGTCACTGCGAAAAGATGAAGAAAAAAACAGCAGCAACTTGGAAACAGACACCCGTGGCAACAATTCCTTTTCACATCAGATCTGCATGATGAATAAGGGTGACCCACTTCAGAGTGACGCTGACAAAGAATGACAAAATATTCATCTCCTTTCATTGCATCCTTTGGGCGACACTTTGCGACAAACTTATTCTGCTTAATGAGCTTCAAACCATAACACTTTAGAAATCAACTTTCTCTCACATGAAGCAGTTCTGCGTGTGTGTGTGTGTGTGTGTGTGTGTGAGAGAGAGAGAGAGAGAGAGTGTGTGTGTGTGGGGGAGCGGGAGGGTTGTACTTTGTGATTTGTCTGGGTCAGATATGCGACCAAAAATAAATATATTTTTATTTCAAAAGTGAGACAATTTTACTGTGTTTGTTTCAAATTTGTCTTTTTCCTAAAGCTAAAACGGTTTTAAATAGGCTGCTGACAATGTCTGGCCCATCTACGTCTCCCCGGTTTTACAATCTAGCACAATTGAATTCGTAGTGGAATAGCTCTGGTCTACAGCCAGCGATGCTCACCTTGGCAGTGTTCAGAGCAGCACCGTACCCTGTAGAAATGCCACATCCAAGCAGGCACACTTTATCCAGTGGAGCCTTCTCGTTCACCTTGGCCAGAGAGATGTCGGCCACCACGGTGTACTCGGAGAAGGTGCTGGTCCCCATGAAGTGAAACACTTGCTTTCCCTTGCAAGTGAAGCGTGAGGTGTTGTCAGGGAGCAGGCCCTTGCCCTGGGTTACTCTGCAGGGTGAAAACACAGGGAAAAGATTTCTTTTCATGTATGTGTGATGAAACCCGATGGCTCTGCACTTCAATACACGGCAGGCTCAAACTAATGATGACTGAGCTTTGATTTAGTTGCCCTGGGGTGGGGCACCTGGGGCTTTGAGATCAACCATTGAAGTTGAAAGTTCTGCCACGAAGAAATATATATATAGAGTTTTTTTCATTGAGTTTTATCTTGAAAGCCTGACGGTCTTTACCAGCTCAAGGTGGCATCAATAAGTCTGACAGCTGTACCTAATTTTCTGGCAAAGGTTGGTCTTGGGATTTTTGCAGAATTTGCATTCACCACACTGTGGCACATACAACGGGATGACGGTATCACCTTTGGTCAAAGAGAAATGTGAATAATTAGAAATCACACCAAAAAACAAAACAAACATACTTATTCACAACTAAATTCAATATGGTGTTTGGCAGCTCCGTACCTGGCTTGAATTTGGTGACACCCTCACCAACGCTCTCAACTGTTCCAGCACCCTCGTGGCCCAGGATGGCAGGGAAAAGTCCCTCGGGGTCACTGCCACTCAGAGTGTAGGCATCTGTATGACACACTCCTGTGGCGAAGATCTGGGAGGAAGGGTGTCGTTTAAAAGATGTCGGGCCAGAAATAAACATCATCTTAGTTACCTAATGTCTGTGCTCAGTCATGTCTTTCTTAAAAGCCCATGTGTGATTCTTCCAGAGTTCTCCTGCCTCTTATAATTATGAGACAGGTCCGGAAAAAAAAGAGAACATCAAAGCTGGATACAATCTCGATAGCATTCATGCAATGGTTCGCTTTACCTTGATGCGAACTTCATGGGCTTTGGGTGGAGCTACCTCCACCTCCTCAATGGAAAGAGGCTTTCCAGCTTCCCAGGCAACAGCTGCCCTGCACTTGATAACCTGAAGGCAAAGTTCGGTATTTTTTCAAACTATGCTTTTTTAAAAAGTAATTATGCAACTGCAGCCGTGGGTTGACTGAGGCTGTACAGTGTGTGTGTGTGTGTGTGTGTGTGTGTGTGTGTGTGACAGGTCCAACTAATTAGTTGCACAACAATGTACTTGGCCTCTGAAATGTAACCAGGCTGATGTAAAGCCAACCCAGAGTTCCAGTAGTTCACTGGTGGAGTGCAATCTGCTTTAATGCCATTAACCCAATTTCGATTTTTCAGTTACTGCAGATATTTTACGCTTAAACTATTTATAGTCCGGTTTCTTAAGTCGTCAGAATTAGCTCTCGGGACAATGGAAGGTTCTTTGTACTTGTTAATTCAACGAACGTCAGTGAGTGCCAGCTGGTTGAGAACGTTGCTTTTTTTATGCTTCGTGTGAAATTGCTTCAACTTTAACGACACACATATAGAAACAATGCATTTAAAATGGGCATTGAGCATTTAGTGGGAAATGTACTTACTTTTCCAGCTGTCTCCATGTTCGTTTATTCAGCGAGAGGGAGGGGCGGTGCGCTGCCGTAAAGGAGTTAAAGCCCGGACCAATCAGAAACGAGGACGTGCGGCGTAAGCATGACGCAGGCGCAGAGCAGAGAGGGCACGTTTCACAAGTGGTTTGATAATATGAAATAATATTCTTTTAGAGAATATTCAGCAACATTTAGAAGTGGAATATCATTCGTGGCCGCGGACTTTTACAAATAAATTAGTTTAGTCCTCATTTCTGAGTACACTGAATGTGAGATGGTGAGGACATTTAAATAAAAATAACTCATCTTTTGAGTAATTTTCAAAAACCTGTCATTAACATTATATATTGCATTTCCTAAGACATCCAATAACCTAATTAAAAAAAGAAATCCTAAAACACCAGCTCCTTCTCCCTCAATTAAATGTACTAAATCTATGAATATGCAAAAACTTTATATCAGATGTTTTACTGGGGTCAAGATGTCCAACACTTCACTGAAAAATCTATCTATATATCTAAATATATATATACATACATATATATACATATACACACACACACACTCCTTTGAATGGTGGACCATAATTGGCTTCCAAACTTTATCCCTTCAGATGATTAATGTGAAAGCTTGTAGTGTCAGCGTGTTGCCGTGTACAGAATTGTCAAACCTCAAATGAGTCAACAATACACAAAGCTTATTTAAGTGGACAGAGAGTTTAGAATATTCTTTTGATACATTTCTCCATATTCTCCACCCTAAGATACCACTTGGCCGTCTACTACCAAGACCTGAGAATATAAAACAAGACAGTTAAAAAGCACCTTTTAATCAAGGCCTTTAACAGAAAATGTGATAACATTCTGATTCGGACTTTACAAAAAATGGGTATTAAAATGTTTTCAACTAACAGTATATTAAGATTTCCAACATCGGAGGAAATTAATACATGAAGGTGTGTGAATGTATCTCTTGAAATCGTGGTCAAAGTGCAAACATCTGTCACGGCCAAACATTTGAACAAAATCAGCAGAGGATATTGACGAGCCTGTTCAAAAAGGGACCCGATGACTTCTCCTTATCAGGCTGAAAGGTCCTCGTTATGTTACACGCAAGTATACGTGTGAACCTTTTAAATAATGATCACCCATCACATATTCAAAACTGGTACAAAAATAAAACAAAGACGGAAAATCCATTCAAGTTCTTCAATTGGAAGCAATGTCTATATTCTGAGTCCAACAGGCCATGCACCGTCATAGAGCGCAGCCGCTTTGCTTGTGTAGCACAAGATGAGGATGAGACCATCACAACAGACCATCGCCAACAGATTATCTCGAACCTGCAAGTGAACCACAAAAAAAAAGAAAGGTTACCTTCACACCAGAACAACAAGTATAATTTGAAGACCACTGAAAAAGGACAAACCTCTGAATCCACGTCCTCCGCCTCCACTTCCTCCTCTGAAGCCTCCTCCACCTCGTCCGCCTCCAAATCCTCCACCGCGGCCGCCTCCAAATCCTCCACCTCGTCCGCCTCCAAATCCTCCACCTCGCCCGCCTCGAAAACCGCCTGAAACAAAAGCAGAATTAATCGAACCACTCTTACAAGCTGTGATCCGAACAGGCACAAAGGAACAAAGGTTCAATCCACAATAACTAAGACTGACAGCTAATTTCAAAATAAGTAGCAAAGATGGAGAACATAAAATGTGGGTCATACACTACACATTCACCAGCAATAGGAGACAAGATTGACTACAATGACACAACGTTTGGTTGCCTCACCTCCACGGCCACCGCCTCTTCCCCCTCGGCCTCCTCTTGGCGGACCCTTCTCTCCTGGCGGCCTGGGGAGGAATCTCTGCAGCGGGAGGAGCTTCATTGGATCTATATAAAACTAAAAGAGATGTTGCAAATCACACGCAATGTAATACACAAGGGCACTGAAATGCTTTTAAATATTAAAATATGCACTTCTTTAAAATGTTGAAAAAACGTCTTTTTATACCTTCTGCGGTTTCTTAAATGAAGACGCCTTCATGTTGTCAGAAAGTTTGACTGAAAAATACTGCAAGGGTAGGTTAAGGAATTAACAGGACTTTGAGCTGCAACAAAGACAATTTATTCCACAGAGGTGGACGTTTACTTTTCCCACCACAGGTTGTTCCAGAGGCTGAAATAAAGACAACAGAAAGGATACAAATTCCCGGAGCTGGCCAAATATCTCATCCACCTTCCCGATTTGCTCCTTGTTTTCCAGGTACACTGGGGCGTTGAAGTAGGGCACTTTGTTTTCCTCCGTCGTGCACTTGCACACAATGTCATCTTCACATGGATGCACGAACTCTCCCACGGCTGAGTGAAAACAATGGAGGACAGTTAGTCACGGCAAATGCAACTCAAGCATAGAACACACAATTCAACACATCAACAAAACATTAAAGAAGTTGGCTAAAATGTTTTTAGTCAGGCTTCAAACCCTGCAAGTATTAACACTTGTGGCTACTTGTTTGCATTATGACGGCATGACTGACTTCCAAATAATGCGCCTTTACAAGTGTTTTACACTGTCGAATGATTTTTGCTTTTTAGGCCCGACCATATTAAATCAGCCCAACATTGGAAAATTCAGAGTATGAATTAGTGTGTCATAGTCCTGATTACTGCTTGGATGTTGGCATGAAGGTTGTTTACAAGTTGAAAAATAATAAAAGTTATCTTTCTTCTTGTCACATCAACACTCATGATACAGGGGATGCTATTTCAAGTCTGTGATGCCTCAGTGCTCCGTTCTACGGGTTGATACAGGAGCTGGGCCGAGCACATGGACATTTACAAACAGTCAGCTTCTCAGCAGTGCTGGTTTCATGATCTTACCGACGACATATTCTGGAGGACCGTAGTCTTGTCTGTTAAAACCACCTCTGCCACCACCGCCACGTCCAAATCCACCACCTCCTCTGCCTCCTCCAAATCCACCACCTCCCCCTCTACCTCCGCCATATCCACCTCCTCCACCTCGGCTAAACCCTCCACCTCCTCTGCCTCCTCGTCCACCGCCTCCTCTGAAAGACATACTTCTGGGAAACCTCTGCGAGAAACACGAAGAGAAGAAAAAAGTCAAAAACATATACAAACACGTGAAAACCCTGTTGTTTTTAAACGGAGCATGGGCGATACATGGCTTAGCTAAACCCCGTAGAGTGAAGTCGTTGCATACATCGAGCTAACATCGTGGACTCGGCAGCAAAAGTTCTAGCTAACATGCTAGCTTAATATATTCATTTAAACTGTACAATTCAGCCGCAATTTCCACCACAAATCAACCCATTATGTTTTCACTTCAAAATATAAACATACAACTGAAGCAGATTACTCACAAAGTCGATCGGCAAGCAGCAGCTATTTACTAGGACGGACTTCCATGCGACGACAACACGTGTGACCAAGAGCTTCCGTAAAGGCGTTCACCAGTATCCGGAAGTGTCGTAAAATCACATCTCTAACGCCGCTCACATGACATGCAAAGGAGCCGACAGTTAAGTCGGGTTTCCTCTTGAAGACAGACAAAAGACTGCTCCAGTGAGACCTTATAGACTTCAGTGTTGATATAATACGACACAAAGTTTGTGAGACTTGGTAATGTATGTGTGTGTACATTTTCCAATAATTTGATTATTTTTGTTTAATTGCAGGCAAATTAATAAGTACACATCACTCAACGATGTCAACAATAGGTCAGGTAAGAAAATACACTTCATCTGCAATATATTTAGTTTGATCAGTAGTATAAACTGAAGTTGTTGCTGTTGCTGGACGTTTTGTCTTTTGTTTGATATTCAACCCATTTCAAAAACAGCGGCCACACCCAGCCAAAACTTGGCCCCGTCACGTGTCTTCTCATTTGAAAAATAAACGGTGTCACCCACAACCAAGCAACGAACATGATGTGTTTTTTATTCTCCCTCAGGTGATCAAATGCAAAGCAGCTGTTGCATGGGAGCCCGGGAATCCTCTGTCCATTGAGGATGTGGAGGTGGCCCCACCCAAGGCCCATGAAGTCCGCATCAAGGTCAGCTGATCATCCCGAGTTTGTCTGAAATGCAAGAAAGTAGGAGTATATTATTGGATGTATACGTGGGCACCTACACAGCAAACATTCCAGTGTTAACAGGAGTTTATTTTTCAGTGGCAATCACTTGAAGTTGATGGTGTTAAATGATAACAGAATGAGAAAAACTAATAGGAAAAATGTTATAATATCTTATCCCACAGAGACAAATTAACCAATACTTACTTGTATTACTCACATGGAAGTTACTTCTTGTTTTTAACTTTGATCTTACAGGCGACACATGCTGAACTATTTTAACATGTCTTACTTCCTCTGTTTCAGTTTGAAACAGTTCTTCTTCTTCTTTCTTCTTCTTTGTTTTGGTCGCTAACCACATTCGCTCCCTATATGTGATGTGGTGTCATGTGAATCGACTGTCTACGTGTTTGTACAGGTTGTTGCCGCGGGCGTGTGCCACACAGACTGGGAATACCTGTATCAGACGGGAAAAGGGATGAAGTTTAGACCATTCCCGTTAGTTCTCGGCCACGAAGCGGCGGGCGTAGTGGAGAGCGTCGGCCCCGAAGTCACCAACTTCTCACCGGGTGAATTGTACAGCTCACAACAAACCAACTGACGTCACATGACATGTAACTCCGACTCAAGTAGTCTGTCTGCTTGTTGTTTTCACAGGTGACAAAGTCATTCCTCTTTTTCTGCCACAGTGTGGAGAATGTGAACAATGTCGGGGCACGAAAAGGAATCAGTGCAGGAAGAACTGGTGATCATTACTCCGTTCACACACGCAAATCACTATTGCTTTCATGGTGTTGAGCTACTCAGTGTTTCCAATTCCGTTCCATTTTGTGGCTCTCAGGGCGAACGCACAAGTGGGTGTATTGTCTGATGGCACAAGCAGGATATCTGTCAAGGGCCAACAGGTGTACCAGTACCTTGGGATCAGTTCTTTCTGCCAGTACACTGTGGTTCCCGATATCTGTCTTGCAAAACTAAGATGTAACGCACCGCTGGACAAAGTGTGTCTACTCGGCTGGGATGTCTCCACCGGTTACGGTGCTGCTGTTCATGCATGCAAGGTGAGAGGATACAGATCTGCCAGATACTTCATATCATAACTTGAATTCTCACCAACTCTGATGTGGACCAGTGGTGGTTATGTGCAGAACGCTGCCTGTCCTGAGAACAAGAGGAATGCAACACATTTACAAAGATAGTAATTACATAATAGCCAATTATAAACAGTTACGTACTTGTTATGACAAAACTGTTTTACTATCTGAAGGGGAAAAAAATGACAAAGCATTTTTGCGTTCCTGATAAGAATTAGTTCTTTCAAATACTCCAGCTAATTTCTTTAAATTCAAATTCAATTATGTTTTTTGTTTTATAAATCAGGTTTATAGAATAATGCTTAAAAATCTTATTGCATGACAATAAAATGGGCCACTACGAGGAATGAAAGAATGAAGGCTAATATATGATATAAAAGTTATCTTTAAACATGATGAAGTGATCTCATCAGATGTCTCTCTAACGGCTTTTGGTTGTCTGACTCCCAAATCGTTTGCATCCAGGTGGAAAATTCCTCGTGTGCCGTGTTTGGGCTCGGAGATGTCGGCCTGGCAGCCGTCATGGGCTGCCAGGCCGCTAAGGCGAAAAGGATCATCGCGGTCGACATCAACCCCGACAGGTTTGCGAAAGCCCGCCTGCTCGGAGCCACTGACTTTGTCAACCCCAACAATGATATCAAGCCCATCCAGCAGGTTCTGGTGGAGTTGACAGACGGAGGGGTGGACTACGCTCTGGAGTGTAATGGAAAGCCAGTTTTTACGGTGGGTAATAAGAATCCTCTAGTAGTCTGTGCAGTGTCAGAGTAGATCTGTAAAGCAGTATGTGCACATAGGTTTGACCTTTGAGAAGCTCTGCAAAACAAAATGTCAATCACACATTTTTTTACACAATTTGTTTCAGTGCAAATCTCACTTTTTTCACGTTCTAGTTTGATTGGATTTTACGAATTTGTAAACATATTTTAAAAGGAGTATTAATTCAGACAACAGGTTCTTCATGCTGTCTGAGTGCTGCGCTGGAGTCCACGTCAGACGGCTGGGGCACCTGTGTCATTGTCGGGGAGACTGAGACGGAAGCAATGAGCGTCACGCTTGAAAAGATCCTGATGGGACGCACCTTGAAGGGGACCTATTTTGGAGGTGAACTTTAAAAACAAGTTAGTTACTTCATGCAAAAAAATAAATAAATGGCCTTGCATAATGCTTCAATTTAAAACCGCGCAAAGTCAGCTGCTGCATTTCTGGGCCCAATTTCAAGTATTGATTTGTGCTCATTATTGATAAGAATATTGATGTTTAAAAGAGAGTTAAAATGCCAATCACACGTTTTCAGAGCCTATAAAGGTGACCAGAAAAAAAGTAAGAAGCAGTTAATGTTGTACGCTGTTGCTCCATTAATGACTCAAGAGTGAATCGGTCGTCTAAATGGTTTCGTCATACAACTTTGAAGTAATGTACAGGATGTAAATGTGCGCTCAGATCTGATTAAAAGTAACACGCTCTGCGCTCGTTATCTGGATCGTCAAATATGAAACACAGGAAATCACTAAATGAAGTGGAAAATGAGGCAGGCTGAGGGAAAGCGTGTCCACCAGCACAGAAACACATCACAAACTAACATCTGATATGCACCGAACATCTAACGTATCTAACATACATCTTTAGAGTATTCAAAGGGGGGGGGGGGGAGATAATGAGGGAAATGGCTTTTCTCAGGGGCTGATTAATGTCTGCTATATTGTGGTCCATGAGAACTCAGTGTTGTTATCTTCTTCTGAAGATTGGAACAGTGTGGCGGATGTGCCTAGACTGGTGGACGACTACATGGCCAAGCTGAACCTGGATGACTTCATCGACCACAACCTCCAGCTGGACCAAATCAATATGGCCTTCGAGTATATGAAGAGTGGGGAAAGGTAAGACGTGATTCATTGGCGGCCGCTATTCTTTTTAAAAAACGTCTTTCTGAACGCGTGCGTGTGTCTCCTTATATTACTCACGTTGTGTGTAAAATAATAAATAGTATTCTGACTCATCATTTAGTAGCCGATAAAAAAGGACATTTATTGTGGTATTCCAAACAAGAAAATAAATTCTTTAGAAAATATCAAGAATAGCAAATTATTCAGCAATATATGTGTGATATGAATGTATTGTAAATATGATTCTTTATGATATATTGTCTCTGTCAGCTGCAACTAACTATTATTTTGATGATTGATGAATCAGATTGTTTTTCGTGATTAAACGATGAATCGCTTATCCATAAAATGTTGAAAAAACTTTGAGAAGTGTCCAAGGTGACGTCCATAAATGTCTTCTTTTTCCCAAAACCGAAAGATGTTTAAAAACTCTCAAATATTCACATTGGAGAAGCTGGAAACAAAGATTGTTGTTGTTGTTTTTACTGACTCAAATCAATAAATCAATATGTCGGGTCTGGTGAGCTTCAGGCTTCAGTCATCCTAACGATATGTCTTCTTTCTTTTTAGCATCCGCACTGTAATCAGTCTGTGGGAGGCGACACCGACAGTGGATACCGTACAAGATGAGCAATGAGATTTTGCATACATGTCTGTAGTGTATTTGGGAACTTTTCTAAGCTATTTGTCTTAAAAGATATTGACAATTTAAATATTTTCCTTGCTTGACTTTGTAGCAAATGAGCACCGTGGCCACTAGAGGGCACACTTGTATCATGTAAAAGCTTCTGCGTCTAACTTTATAAAGACATTTCTTTTCTATCTGCAAAGGAATCTGTGTTTTTATTCAGATTAACTTATTGAAGTAATTTTTTTCTTTTGTTTATCACACACTTGATTAAAGGGGAGAAACGCCCACAGCATGTTCAGTGAACTTGTGTCAAATAATGCTGAATGTAAATCATCGATCGATGCAGCATCTGCAGTAACACAGAGACAATTTATCTCTTCAACTGTCACACTTGGCAGCTATGCAGTGATTCTGGTCCAGATATCAATGTGAGGTGACAGTTGGAATTACATACCCTTGTATAGAAGATGGGGTAAAAGACACAGGAAACAAATGGCTGAATCTGTCATCAGCCATGGAGAAGTATCTGCTTCATGTGGTCAGGCTTACCAAATTTCGTCCTTGGTAATATTATATATTGATTTAATGGGGAGAGGGGCTAGAATAACAGTTGTGGGCTGTCAGGACAGAAGACAAAAGGTTGTTTGGGGAATGCCTCTCGGTGAAGAACTGAAATAGCTGTCGAAGGAATTTGTTTTATTGAAGTTACGTTCGGATCAAGTGAAAACCTTTGGCAGTTCCCTCTGCTTTTCCATCTTTGTTTTAAATGGAAAATAAAGTGGGGCTCGTCCTCTTATGTTGATCTCCTATGCCTTGTGTGCCATAAATCACAGATTACACAGCTTAGACACCCCCATCCTCCTCCCAAAGAATCTCAAAGCAAAGGCAGTTTTCAAGAAATGGAAAGAATAATGCAGAGAATGGGGCAGCAGAGGGCGATAAGAGAGGAAGATCAAAAGACAGAGGAAGACACGTTTTGACAGGTGGTTATGTGACTGGGCATCGTCATCTGTAAATGTTGGACATGCTCACAGATTTATATGGCTTTCTTGGGGACATGTGTCTGAATGTCTGCCTCATAGATGGGAAAACTATTCAAAGAGACGAGCATAAGTCTCCAACCTTTCTTCCTCTCTGTGTCTGAACTCCACAACCTCTGGAATTGTCACAGCTTTGTGCAACTAATACACGGAGGGCATGCTCTCTGAATTACAACCACAGCTTTGTCCACAATTTTCTTAAAATCTTAAATGTCCATCTCGGCATGTTTCACATACACTGTGTAACTTGTCTGGATAGGAAACGTTGGCGTAAAGTAGCATGGAGCATTGCTAACGTGCAAATGAAATAATCATATTTACATTTTTATTTCTTTGTTCATTTGCTTTTCCCTCTTGCTGTCATGACTTCACATGCGTCAACTCTTTTCGGCACGAGTCTTCATATAATTGACAAAACGACAGAAATGCCAGATGAGGTAATTGCCATCACACAAATAAAGGCATGTCTGGGGAAAGAAATGTCAAAAGGTGCCGTCTTGCCTTCAAGAAAGAGATTTCCTCTTATTTACTAAGCTTTATTCCTGGGTGACAGATGGCACATTAAATATGATGAGGACATCAACATGGTGGGTGGGAAACAACCTATTTGAACAAGGACGCTATCTTCTTGTTAAAAACAATACAAAATATAATACAACCGTATCCATCTACACAGATTGTAAATGAGAAATAGTGTCGATCTGATTCAACTGGTAATTCATGTCACAGCAAATAAATACAGAATATCCACCAGAAACCACAAATAATACGATTCGGTATTTGCGTAGTTATAGTTTTATATCTTCTTATATTAGTTATTTAGACTGCACTCTAAGACGTCACACTTGGAAAAGTACTGGTGTAAGTAATACAATAAATAATGGTGTAATATAATATAATGATGGCTGATTTCCATTTAAGGGCCTTGTGTTACGCATGCTGGCACACTTTCACACTTTCACACTGTGATGGTTTACTGGGACGTTGAATTTGTAACATTTATCCACTATGACTATGGTTACATGGTTATTTCAATTGGGTATTATATTTATTCTTCTCACCAGTTCAGGCCTATGACAGGGCTTACATTCTGTAAATGTGTTAAAATGACATTGCTTGTACACCTCTAAATGGCTGCTTAAATCACATTAATCTGTCAAAAACAACTTCCGTATTGACATCTCAAATAAGCTGGAGGGGAAAGCATGTCTGAAAGAGACACAGTCAGTCAGACAGAGAGATAGAGGGATGGATATACTGTACAGCCCCAACGGCTATGGAAGAACGGCCCACTTAAGTCACTAAAGACTGCCAATGTGAGGCCCCTGCTTTATCAGCAAATCCTGGCCATTATACGGCTAATGCCAGGCATCGCCTGTGACATCCCCAGTCTTTCTCTGACACGGTTAGCTTGAGCTTCTGTGTCAGTGGAGTATACCCAGCTTCACGAGAGGACAGCACAATGCAGTGCTTAGCAATGTTCCCGCTGTATAAGTGCACTGTGCAGCAACACATCTGACACAGTCGGGTATTGTTATTACATTGTACCTTTTTAGAAATTGACATCAACACATTTTGACATCACAAAGGACATTCAATAGTTTTCAAGCACTAAAAGCAGTATCGTCTACTTTTACAATAATGTACAGGTCAGGGCTCAACAACAATTGGCCGCTTGCCAGGGACAAGTAAAATGTCACGCTGAGCTTGTTAATCTTGTAAATCACTTGTCCGATTGGACAAGCGGTAAAAAATAATTAAACACATCTCTGTTGAGAGTTGCACATCCGCAGAACCGATCGGTGAGGAGACACAAAGTTTAAGAGCTCAAACACAAGCCAGCGTTTTAATTATCCTGGAAACAGGAGTTTAATTGGTGTTGAGAAGCTGTGGGCAAAACTCCAGATTCATTTACTTCGATAAAGATTCATTATTGCACTGAACTTTAGTCTTTTGTCGGCATTTGGTAATCGCGAATAAATATATAGGGGCAAGTAAAAATACATGTGTTGTAGATTTCTGACCCACCCACCCAACTGTTGGCACTCCCAAAACAAAACATACATTCTGGTATGGTCCCGCACTTCAGAGGCCTTATTGTAATACAAAACCCTGACAATGGCTGCATCATGCTTTTCTCATTGAGTCATGCAACACCATGTGTTTTCTTATTTTGTAACCTGTCAATCATGTTGTGTCAGTGTTTGATGGTTAAATTGCAACAGAAATAGACAACAAAGAACAGGATTAGACAGACCACACGTGGCTATTACCAAAGAGACACACACACACACACACACACACATACATAAGGGGCTGTATATGCATGACAGCTTTCAGCTTTTGTTGTGTTTTGTCTGACAGCAGCAGTAAAGTAGTTATTGAGAGATTAGCTCTAAGGTGCTATCATGGCACTCCTTTGTCTCCCTCATTGGTCACACAGAACAGTACCAGCATGCGTGGGAAGGAGTCATACACTGCTGTAGTTAGCCTTATTTTAGCTCCTTTGACTGACTCGGTCCAAAAGTGGCATCCATAACCAAGACAATGTACAATATAATATTTTGAATCACAGGTAAATGTCATAATCTGATTGTGGAATAGCAGGCTTGCAGAATCAGATTCAGTGCACTGTCATAAAAGTTAAAGATCGAATATAGTTCCTTTGAAAAGGTACAATAATTGAGCATTTGACCCGTGGGATTTTACAGAACGTATCCACAACAGACCTGGACCCAGCCCTATCCGCTCTGCTACAGCGCTTTTTTTTTCCCGAGTGCCAACAGAGTCGTTTCATGTGGTTATGGGCTGGAGGTAGGGGGAGATATATCTCTCAGACCCTGTGTGTTTACCCCCCTAATCCCTGAGAAGAAGTTCACAAGCATGAGGAAAGTACTGGGAGCTTTAGCTACCTCCCAAACCTGCTCAGTTTACCACTCCCCGGTTTTCCACATTCGCATGGGGGCTTGGGTAATTCCTGGGAATGTTTGTGAAGGTTTTTGCACGCATGTGTGTGTGTGGTTGTAAGAATATAATTGGTACATAATGACTGGTTGTTGTTCTTATATGGAACAATCGACACTAGTCTGTGCAATAAGAATGTGTTTTCTTGTACGTAGGAGCTCAGTAGGTCAGAAATATAATTTGTAAATGCATGCCTGATACATCAGTGATATAGTAGACTTTTGAGCTACTTTTGAAACTAAAATTGGGGTAATGTGGTTCCTTGTCTTACTTTTAGTTGACATTCATTGCATTTTGGATCAACGTGCATTTTCACTCAATTGCAGAGACAATTTAATGTTTTATTTTGTGTTTGTTTTTACTGCACAGTGCTCAATATAGAGCGTTACAATCAAGACGGTATTAAATGAAGACATAAAACCTTTTTAGGTCAGCCTCAGACAGAAATGGTCTGATATTATTATATTTTACTACTACTACTACTAATAACACTAATAGTGTTTTAGCCTCATTGCAGCTGTATAAATGTGTCTGGTCCAGGAATCTATTCTGCCGCATCTCTTATTTTAAATTGCTTTGGATGAGAGTGACACCTAAATGGCTGAAACGTAAATGCAATCTCAAGATGTTTCTTATTAAAATAATTCATAGTAAACGTCTCCTTGCACCACTGAGCGAAATGATTTTGTACTTGTTGTGCTTGGCCCGAACAAAAGATTCCATCTCTGACGACTCTGGAGTTGTTATGTCTGGTTTTGTTACATTTGTGTCTTGGTCGATATATATCTTCCAGCGTTGCTTCAAATGAGTCTCAAGGTTGTGGTACGACAAGGAAAAATCTAAATGAGTGTGCGGTGAATCACACTTACCTTGTTGTACTGCCACAGCAAAGTACATCATTCTGTTTTTCCTCTTCTCCCGACAACTCACTGTTGTCCACAGAGGAGGCTCCCAGATCACCGCTCATGGCCCGCTGCCAGGCCACAGAAGGATTGGGTCAATCCCAAAAAATACACTTGGACCAGTTGGAACACTCCTTTGGCTGGTAATTGTGGTAAAAAGAAAAGAAACCTGAAATGATCCATCATAGGTGCCTGGGCCCGTTACTCATTCTCAAGCATCCCACAGTTTTCAATTGTACATTGGCAGGCAGGATTGAAGCGAGTTGTGCTGAATTTACATTTACGGATATTGTAAATAGATATGGCTCTTCACTCTAAGTAAAACATGCTGAATAATAAAGGCTTATTCATACATATTCAAGTACACATGAGCAGTTCAAGAAACAGTATAAAGAAACCGATAGAGAAGTATTTCAAATTAACTACATTTATAAGCTATATAGACGACAATACTAAGGCCATAGTTTGTAGTTTGATCTGTGCATTGTGCAAATAGCTGTGCAAATATACAATGTTTGTGCATACATATTAAATATGGTGCAACTCCACAGGCCTTTTCTATTCCTATGTCGAATGAAGTCGAATTGTGGCTTGTTACAAGTCATACAGAAGTTGGGATACCTGTAGCTTATGTGGAAAACATAATATGGACATGCAGTTGTAGTTGTATGATAGTAAATACAATAAGTAAGAAATAAACAGCAGTCTTATAGACACACACTTCATGATATTATCGCCAAAAGTAACAGTTGGTCGAGCTTTAGACTGAAGATGTAAAGGTCCCTGGTTCGACTTGGGTTTCGGCATTTCAGCGTGTTCCAATTTCTCCTCTCCTGGCACTGCAGTACGCCAACACAACCTGACAGCTTCTTTCCACCGGCCATCACTGTCATGAAATCTGTCATGTAACACTATAACTGATGTGTCCACAGTCTAAAATACACACGACACATCCATCACTCTGAAATATAAGTACTGTATATAGAATACGTACAGATGCATATACTTTATATAACCACCAATTTGTATTGCCATTCAATATTTATTTCTTTGCACCCCTTAAATGTTCACAATCCTCCGAACACTTGATGAATAAAGACATCGTATATTGTTGCTTTATATGTATATTAATATTTGTATATCTTTTGTGCTTGTGTACAATCTACAATAGTAGCCATAGTAATAACAGCTATATGTTTATGTTTACTTACCTTTGTTATTGAATGTATTCCTATTTCTATCTTTTCTGCAAAGTCTTCTTGAACTGTGTATAACATTGATAGCAACTTGAAACAGATTCAAATTCCTTGTGTGTGTGTGTGTGTGTACACATATTTGGCCAATAAAGCTGATTCTCATTCTGAGAGAATAAACGACAGCTATTGTATTGTCTAATCCAGGAGCAGTTACAAATTGTGTATTGTGATGATTTTGTACCACCTGTAGATATTTGTCAAGTTTATTTCCAAGAAATGTGACGCCCCCTCGTCCTAATATTGACTTGTATTAGCAGAGCAGCACACACCTTCAATGCCTTTGGGAAGTTGGTGGTTCACATTGTAAGGTCAACCTCGCTGCCAGCAAAACACACAGATTTAAACTTTAGGAGCGGATTCAACATCAAATCTGTAATGACACGGACAATATTCTCACAACCTCACACTGAGAAAGCCAACAGTTCGCTGCTGCCACGTCAGCTAGCCCGCTTTACCAAAACTCTCTCTGTCGCCCCTCATCTTAGCTGGAGTCTCTGTGTGCTTTGTGTTTGCCTATACTTTCCAAATCCCTAAGAGCAAACAGGAGCATGGGCAGATTAGCTTAATATCATCCTTGGCACTAAGTACACAGAAATGAAATGTCATCCGTGTCCCGGGGTATCGTCAAAATAGGAAAGGCAAACTAGGGCTGCCCTGCTAGATAGAGTGCAAAGGGCAACATTTCAATCCCCAAAACATCACCAACTATCATCTACCTAACTATCTATCCATCGTTATAATAACTACTTTCTCCACTACTGACAGATGCATTCATGTGGAGCCACAATAAGATTAAAACTAA
Source organism: Melanostigma gelatinosum (assembly GCF_949748355.1). Lineage (NCBI taxonomy): Eukaryota > Metazoa > Chordata > Actinopteri > Perciformes > Zoarcidae > Melanostigma > Melanostigma gelatinosum. The sequence continues at coordinate 23,723,183 of NC_136638.1, forward strand.
GAGGGAAAAAAAATAAGTCAAAATGGGTTTTAATCAATAATCTGGCTACTTCTTTGTGGATGCCATGTGAGTCTTGAAGAATAGGCAAATGACTTGGAATGAGAGCTAAAGCTAATAAGCAGGCCAATCGCTAATCTCTTAAACAAACCTCTCTCCCTATGTGGCCTTCTTTCTTGCATTATAAATAATGTATGTTTTGCCAAACACACACACACACACACACACAGATACAACACACAATACTCCCCCTCAGTGTCTCTTTTGACTTCTGAGTTCTGAGTTGGAGTTCAATCTGATCCCTCCCCCAACCTTATTGGTTTACTTTAATTAGTGATATTGAAGGCATGGGCAAAGGAGGAGGGGTGGCTGTGATGGTGGTGAGGAGGAGGAGGAGGAGGAGGGGGGGGGGGGGTGGCGTAAATACTGAAAACAAACAAGAGAGCTGAATGGGAGGATGGCGGTGGGTGCAGTCCCGATGCCGCTGTGCAGACGGAAGGGGACACATGGTGTAAGCAAACACTCGTAATTGCATTAGATTCCCCTGGCACATGGGTAATCTAGCCTTCCTCTGTCCCAGAACACAACAGGACACATCTCCCCGCTTCCCTCGCCCTCTTTGTCACTCTCTCTACTTCACAAATTATTAATGCAAAACCTACAGTGCTGCCATTGATCATTCAGCAGGCAAGACAGAGGACTAATTATCATTGAGGAGACTGAGGTGTGGAGTGTCACTGAGTGTGTGCTCACAGATTCACTTGCTGGTGTTTGAGAAATGCAGCGTGTGTGTGTGTGTGTGTGTGTGTGTGTGTGTGTGTGTGTGTGTGAGCGTGCGTGCATTGCATTAAACAGTTGTCCTGTTTGATATTTCATTCCTCAGCCCACATGTCTTGAGAGTATGAGCAAACACATTTGCTTGAACGGGATGTTCCCTGAGCAAACGGGGGAAATCTGGCCTTGATATGAATATCAGTGACAGTCGATGATAATTGGGATGGGATGTTTTTGCTCCTTATTGAGATGTCCGGCGTACAGACACCTTATGAAGTGACATACTTGGTTATTTTTTTTTTTTAATGATTTGGTATAATCTTTTTTTTTTTCAGGAGCCATGTTTACTGCCCTTTATTTAGGGCAGAACAGCGTCTTCTGTGGCTGTAAAAACAACACGATCCACTAGGTGGTGTTGTGATTTCCACAATAACCAAGATCCAAACGTCCACATTATAAATACTAGTTAATACTATCAAATCTTTTTAAAACATTTGTTTGCTACTGCAAATACGCAGGACTTTTTAGTACAACAGAAAAGTCCAGATTGCCATGTTTACTTGAATTTAGCTTGTTAATCTATAAAACTATACTTTGTCTATTATTCAAGTGCTTATGTACTCTGTCTTTTGACAGAACTCTGGCTTTACATTGACATTTCCCACATATTCCTCTTGTATCATTCAGCTTTAAATTGCTGCTCTTAACCAGACTAGTTTGAGTAAGAGCAAAACAAGCAACAAATCCTAAATTACAAACATTAAAGCAAAGAGCGGAAGCGTCGGAGCCACAGCGTCTAGACAAACGGTAACGAATAATGCCTGTGTGGCATAAACACCATCGTATTTGCAGAGCAAAAGCTGATTCACCATTAGTGGCTGAAAGCGGTGGCAGGGAGGCCGAGTCAGGTCACCTACACAAACATTAAAGAAAGGGACGGTGGAGGAAAAGTCTGAGATCTCTGATGGTATTTAGCGGATATGTGAGGCTTTGAGTGAAAGCCACAGTGCCAGAGGGTTTAAATTTGTGTGGCCCCAGGGCCGGTGTAACAGAAAATAAACAACGCTTCCCAGTGATTAGGACTTTATTAAGGCACACAAAGTCCCCAGCCTAGATAGGGTTTAAGTTTGAGGAGTGACAATGCCAGTTGAGTACTTTTGATCACCATATTCATCCCGAAAACCTTCTTCTTTTATCTTCTGTCACGCCGCTGTTTCAATGACAGTCTTGCCCTGTGTTTTTTAGTCATGAGAAATTAGCCAAGAAAGCGCTGCAACAGAATAGAAGATGACTTCATCATCTAGAGCCAACTGATTACGGTTGTGTTATTAACTCCACAGTGCACACAATTAGCCTCCATTGACCGCTCCTATAATCACTAGCACTCGGATTAAGAACTACTACCCACACAAAATGCCTGATCTCTAATGACTGACAAACAAACAACCAAGAGAAGACAGGGAGAGAGCACCGGGAACACCCACCAAGTTGCTTTTAAAGTAATACCCCTAAGCCCTGGACACCCCAACAAAGTCTGTCATGTCCAACCTGGCTCCTCACCTGTTTGCAGGCAGCTAAATAGCCCAGCGTAATCCCTCATCCCCGGGGCACTGGAGGCAGATTTACCCACCTCAGAGCACTGTCCTGCCCTGACAAGTTAGTCTACCGCAGGGGAACACCCACAGCCACCACTCTATGTTCAATTGAGTACATTTAGCTGAAGCAAAGTGACTTTAAAAGTTCCAAAAAGGAGAATACGCTTGAATGGCAGCATGTTTCAAGTAATAACCAGCAATGTGTGCAAGGGGTAAAAAGATGAAGCTTGATAAGAGATCCAGATCATTCGTTTACTTCAAGTAACAGCAATACAACACTATAACAATACTGCATTAGAAGTCCTTTTTACAAATAGATTTAAGTAGAAACTACAGTATTTGCAACAAAATATACCTTTAGTATGAAAAGTACATTATGCCAAATAACCCGTCATTGTTATACAATTACATTTTATCATCATTATTATTGATTTAATGTTGTAATTGCTTCAGCTGGAACTCATTTGAACTCATTTTTTTTTACACTTTTTGGGAGTTAAATTTATATAATGCCTCATATAAACTGATCACATATTTTGTCTGTCAAATGTTAATCGTAAGATTGTAGTGTAATTAAATATAAAGTAGCAAAACAATGAAAATACTTTAGTAAAGTTTAAGTACCTCATAATTACACCTACACTACTTGATGTACTGTGTTTACTGTTTTTATGGAGCAACACATCTATTTATTGAGCAAATATTGCATTCATTTGTGGGTGGCATGGCTGTGTGTGAAAGCAAAATGATGACTGATCGGAGAGACGGCGAGCCAATTGATTTTATTGTCTCTGCGTGTCCGTGTCCCACCCGGTTGGCGCGCAGACAAGGCCTCATCTCTCGGCTCATTAAGAAAGCAGGTTTAAGGGCCCGGTGGCAGAGGGATCAGCATGCTAACCGCTAATTGGGCTGTTTCAAGGAGAGCTTGAACTAGAAAACGTTGCTTCATGATCAGTTGCAGCATTGCTCTTTCATCTGGTTGTGTTTGTTGAAATCTACAGCTCTGCACTTGTTCAAAGCATCATGATGTGTTTGTGTTCAACAAATCCAACACTAGGAACAATGAGAAACAGATAGTTCCCATTGTGCAACATTTTTATTTACAATATATTTTGTGATGACTTGTGTGACCGTTTTCTTTTAAATGCAGTGGAGGCGTATCCCCACTAGGGGGAGTAGTGTTGCAGAAAATTACGTTTTACTGCAAGAGTTTCTAAGACAAAGAATCTGGTGCAGCTGAAAAGCACATCTATTAGCTTAGAAAGTAAAAAAAAAGAAACATTTTAATTTGTGTCAATAGTTTTAAATTAATACGCAGGGATTTACCTGCATCGTATAATTCCTGCAATTTAAATTTGTTATTTATTTGACTATTATTTCAAAAATGATTACCAAATGTTATATTATGTAAGGATAAAGAAACGTTATTATGTGTATTGGAGGACCTGTCATGGATTGTTTTGTAGATTTTTGTTTAAAACAGCAACAAACAAACAAGCCCTTCAAATGACAAATCTGTCCATTATTTCTATTGGCAAAGAAAAAAAAACACAAATATAAATATATATTTTACAAGTACTATTAATAAAAAATGTTGATGGTAAAGATTTTAACAGTTAATTTTACACCATAATACCAGAATTGTTGCTTTATCATCAGCGTTTACTGTAACAATCCTCACAATGTTAAAGATTGTGGGAAAATGAATGGCGATCTAACAAAAGCACGACATGTTTTTGTCTCTTTTATTGTCTTCACACAGTTTTTTATTTTTTATTATTGTCTCATTGTCTCAAATTGATCATATTTCACGAATACAGATCACAAGTATTTGTTCAAAACATAAAGGAAAATGTGAATCTGAAAATTTAGTTTTACTTTGTTTTAAGTTGACTTTTCAAATCGGCAAACAGACCATCTTTTAAAAAAAGAAACGCCATTTTGTAACGTATTTATTTCTTTTAAATGTTTTGTATTTAAATGTCAATCAGTTGGACAATTTGTCACGTTCATGAATTAAATCAAATGTTTTAGAAATGAAAAGTGTCCAGAGGGCAGGTTAGAAAACCACAGGGTTAACATCGACTGTCAGGGTCCTGTAACATCGACTGCCTCTCGGAGCCATTAGTCCTCTTATCTGCCAACTGTAACCACATTAATCATGTGGCTGCATTCAAGCTTTTAACTATTATCCAAACTGTCATGTTCACAATTTGTTTGATTGTCTCAGATAGGAAATAAAAATTAGAGCAGCATTAAATGGAGCCTGTTGAAATTGCTACAGTAGAAGCTATTTATCTTGATTAGCAAGGAGAGATTGTGGGCTTCGTCATGATGTTCTATCTTTGACGGGCCTTTTTGTGTCCGTATGTGTGTGTGTGTGTGTGTGTGTGTGTCGGTGCATGTGCATAAACACTGCTGCAGTAGGATTTCAGCTGAACTTTGTTTTGTTGATTTCCTTTCAAAGAGTCTTCCCTTTCTCTTCAGTTCAGTTGGACATTTTGTTTGTTTTGATTTGAATCCCTAAAATCCCATTTCTCTCTCTAAGAGTAAAACAACTTATTAACTTAAAAACAATAATTTCCCACGAGTATCCCTCACGGATGCTTTTTGCCAAGATATTTTCTCTCATCCACAATATTTCTTTGAGCCTTAATTAACAGAACAAGGATTTAGTGTCCTCCAATCGCATCACTTAGGGGACAAGTATGAACCCTCTCAGCTCTCCAGATCCAAATGAAAATGAGTAAGTTTAAAGTGGGAGCCAAAACATATCAGCTTGATTAAAACATCCTTACTGCCAAAACTCTTCATGGTGTAACATTTTTGAAAACTGAATCCTGCAAGCATGTGTGTGTTTGCATCAGAGGCGTGTGCGTTTGTTCTGACCATGTATTGTAAGGCCATGTTATATCAGTGCAGATTGCTTTATTATTTTTATGTAATAGGATTCGATTGATACTCGTATTTTTGTATTGAAGCTGGTTTTAACCAAAGTTTAGTATCTCATTGAATTCAACCATTTTCATGCTAAAAGTGACCGTGTTTCCTTCAGAATTGATTTCTTTCAGACCATAACATAGCAATAAAACTCTTCATGTAAGCCATCTGAATTACTTTATGTCCCTCATCTATTTGGGGTCTTGACCTCAATTGTCTAATGGTGCTCAATATGGAATTCAGAGCTTATCTATCGCCTCCACACGGCTCTCACAATGGCGACAGTGCAGACAACCACAACAGGGCTGACAGAGCTAACAGTGTGTATCTGAGTGGAACCTGAGGGTGGGCGCTACGCTTCAACGGCAGCGCGGAACGGGACGGTGTCAGAAGCAATAACCGGCAGAAGGCCGGGCATGAGTTAGCCAGTAGACACAGCAGAGGGACTTGTACACAGTAAAACAGAGGGAGAGTGACTTCATTCTCTGCTCAGGAAGACATGTTTTCACTGTGTCTTTACATAGCAAATAGTTGTTGCAATGTAAATGCTCAAAATGACGCATTTGGCACCTGGAAAATATGGGATGATCTACTTTCTATTTGAAAAATATCTTTTTGAACAACAATTACAGTTGTACATTTATAAACTCAGTTAATATACTGGGCTCAAGTTGAAGGGGAATCTGAAAAATCGAATGGCCACAAAACACGTAGCATTTGCGAAATAATTGCAATATTTATCGATATTTCTAACTTCAAAAAAGTGATTTAGACAACATGGGTTAACTTCTTTTTATAATTTGCAACAATTAACAATCGTCAAATCAGCCATAAAGTAAAAATAAAAGACCAGATTGTTTGAAAAATGAAATTTTTTCTTCATGCAGGAAGTCAATTGTAGTAAAATGTAGAAATAAAATCAAGATTTCATTGCAGGTTTCACAGACTTGAGCTAATGCGTTACAATGAACCGCCATCACATTAGCAGCGCATGAATTGTTCTGCTGCCCAGTTGAAATCTGTGGAAAAAGTGGAATCATTCTGCGCCGAAAAATACTTTACAACACAGAAGCCAAAGGAAACATTGAAGACCAGCTCTTGTACACGTGCTTCAGTTCTAACCCGAAGCAGGTTCATACCAGGCTTGGAAAAGCTGTCTTGACTAAATTATGACCACAAGTGAATTATGTCTCTGCTGTCAGGTAAAGATGTGCTTAAAAAGTAGTCAGTGGAAAAACGCATCGTAAAATTTTACGACATCAAGGCATAGGTGCAAGGAGAGCACAATAAATCTTTGAAGTCCTTCTCGGGATCCATTCGCTCGCCATATGAGTCTTCTGTCAGGTGGAGGAAGTCTCAATAAAGTGGTCTGACCTCACAGCAGGTGTGTGGGTAGACACCATAAAAAAGGTGTAAACTCTGGAATGAAACAATGAAGTTTTAAGGAGCACCATCAACATTTATGAAGGGTGTGATTGAGGACACTTCAAGGGTTGAAATCCAGAGAAAGACTTGTTTTTTTTAAAGTATTTCACTGCAGTAGTGAAGCTGCAGAGGGATTTAGGAGAGTGTGTTTCAACTGTATTTCAGGTAAACCCGGGGAGATTACCTTATTGTCTTTCTCATTTAGAAGAAAGGCCGAACAAAATTGCAGTCAAAATCACATAAGCACTGAGCTGAAAATTGCAGAGCCCTCGGCAAGCAACAACAACAAGCCGACAGGCGACAAATCTGAATAGATCTTGGATAAAAACACGACATACACAAATCTTTATTTAGTTTGCTTTAAAAATAATTATGCTTATTGTATTGAGCGCTAAATGCGCAAAATATCAAGAATACTCAGAGTTGTGTTTGACACGCTTCTGAACAATCCGGGTGTAGACGGACATCTGATAGGTCCGGTTAATAAACTGAGAATCTCACAAGGTTGGACAGTTGGACTTTAAAGGATTCTTAATGTTAGTGCTCATTTCTGTGTTCACAGTTTGTAGCTTGCTCAGCCCAGGTTGTGTACACGTTGACACTAGTCCAGGGGTTTTCCAATGATCTCTTCATGGTGCGTGTGGTTACTTGGAGAGGTAAGGGAGCATTAACCTTCAAAGGACTGCGCCCATCATTGTCTATAATTAGGATGATCTGAGGGGGTTACAGTCAAATCTGAGCCCTCTCAGTGCTCATGTTGTCACATGGCGGTGGCGTCTGAGTCAACAGACAATTTAGTCAATTCAATTTCCAGTTAATCTAAAACTGCTGTGATAAAACAAAGCAATTTAAAGATTTGAGATGTTTTAAACAGACACTTTGAATGTTTACTCTGCTGTCTGTACGTTTCAGGTGATTCATTGGATACAAAACAAAGCAGAGTAAAGCATTCTGCACTAAGTGGCACTTTAATGGATCTAAAGCTGACTGAAATCTCGACATCATCTGATAAAACATGAATGCACTTTTATTGTAGTGAAAGAGAGCTAAATACCCAGCTTAACAAAGACAGTTATTAGCTTTTTGGTGGCATAATGCACCCTCTGCCAGCCATATTGTGAGCCTTCAGCTCTTGGGCAACAGTTTGTGTGAACATTGAATTATTGGAGTACATATACAACATGGCTGACTCGACAGAATTCGTTCATTTGATTTCAGTTTTCAGATGCTTATCAATGATATCACGGTTTTTACTTTGGGTGTTTACATTGTCCTAGCGGCAAGGCCTGCTGTAGCAATGATAAAAAAAAAGCAGGCAGCTAGCTAACAAAGCCAAAAAAACAAGTTAGTGGCAATTGAGCTGATTGTTCTCAAGCTGCACAGCTCGTAATGTTTTGAATCTGGGCGACAGTTACCCTCACTACTCAGTACATCGACTCTAAAAGTCTATCGTGATCTCGATGCTGTTTGGAGATTTGGGACATTTGTGGTATCACACTCCTGCTTGCCGTTTTGTACCCTTGAAGGCCTCGCCGCTGACTAAACATGGTGGTAACCTGACAAATTCAACACTCAATCACTCACCTACTCACTCACTCGCTCGCTGCTATTTCAGCATGTAAGAATATACAACTGTCACAGCTACAGCCAGATACCCAGGCACTCAGCTGTTGATTGAGGGATCACAAGCGAAATGGGATGTTGCCAATTCCAAAAGGTGCAGAGATGGAGATAAATAGCTGTGGGGCTCCTCAGCATTGCAGAGGAATGTCACCCAGCCTGGAGTCTTCTGATACGAGTGGCCAAAACTGTTGCAGTGGAAGAGGAAGAAAGATAGCCGCCGCTTCTTGACGACAGGTAAAACGTGCAGCTGACACAAACTGTCACCCAACTCCCAGAGCGCACTGGGGCTGGAGATTTGCAGTCTGCTTTATTGGCACAGGCTTTGAGTTTCAGTTGTAGAAGAAATGCTTCTCCCAAATATACGGTATGTCAAAGTATGAATGGCTATTGACATGTTCTTTACACTATAAGTAATGTGAATCAGTATGCTGGTGGGTTGCACTTTCATCAGCCAAAGCCATTCCAAAAGAAGCCGAACTGCTTTAAAAAACTGTCAGTCAATTAATGGTTCTTCATATTTAAGGATCCTTTGATGAACAGACCCATATCTTCGTTTTAGCTAAGAATGTAGAGGGAAACCGAACACTTTCATTGTCCATGCTAGACTTGAAAAAGGGATTAATGATGTATGAACTTTTAACAATAATTACGTTTAAGTATTCAATGACTTAAACGCTCAATTTTATTTGATCAATTTGTGGAAAAAGATGAAACCGGCTAATTCTAAGACGTCTGACCCAGAACAACAGATGAGGTAACTCCTGTGCACACATAAAAAAATGCCTCCTGTCAATGTAAATTTTTCAAATTGTAAATGTAATGCTCTGCATAGTGGATAATGAGCTTTGGCACGCCACCGACTATTGTTGCTCTGGACATTTTAGTATTTGCTCGGCAACTGCGCCGCTCTCTCAACAGGGTACTTAATCAAGATCCCTCTGAGGGACAATAGCATTGTTGAGCTGGCTCTCTTAGCCCACAGGGATAACTTATTCGTTTTGGACTGAGTGACCCTTACATCACACTTACAAAGATAATATTTCATGATGGACACTGCAGGTATGTATAGCCTTCAAATGATGGACATTTTTGAAGGCCAGTATCAAAATACAGACCAATCTTTATTTACTTTTTTGAATTTAGGCAGTATTTTGCATTAATATTTGAATTTTGAAGCCCCTAACATAATTCTTGAATTTTCACACTATATTAATAAGTCTTTTGGTAATACCATCTCTCTAAACAGGATGATACATATTCTCTAGGATACCCTTCCCTTTTCTCCTGTTGTTGTTAGCCGCTGCTACTCCGTCAAACTGCTGGCGCTAGCATGGAGCCCACACTGTAACTATCTGCACTCCCTGAAGAAGGATTATCAAATTTTTGGAAAAACAAAAAAAGGGATTTCTAATAGAAGCAGACAGGTCAGTAATATGCGTTCGAAGGATACACCCAGGGTGTCAAACTGACTCAGCAGCAAAACGATAAAGATAGAAGGTGAAGGCTACAGATCACAGTAAAAGTGTACTACATCACATCACCTGGCGATCAAGACAAAAAACAATGAAATTAAGGAACAATGCTGTTCCTGTAAATCTTGGGAGGTCTTTTATTCACTGTTACAATCACTAAAAAGCAAAAGCAGCATGTGTATTCATTCAGTATACCTTCAGTCGCTAGCGTAGGATCGAAATGCTAATGGCAGTTAATGATGTGCAGACGCACTTTGCTAATGTTAGCTCCACAGGTTTTTACTTCTCCGGGTAAAGAGTTTCACTATTGCACAACGCATGACTAACTCCAAATCCACAAAACCAGCCTGACAATTTAAATCTGTAGTGATCTTATGAGAGTCTGTGGCGCAGAGCCATATTGTCAGACCCTGGTCGGAGCTGGACGATGCTACGCTATGATTGGCCAGTCTGTGTTCATGCTCGCAGGACTTAACGAGCGGTGAATTGAAAGGATGAAATAATCAGCAAAAAGCAACTTGGACAACTTTTAGCTGCTTGTTTGAATATATTGGCATGTGCGATGTAATTGCCGTTACCATCTTCCTCCCAATCAAGTCAACAGGAATTGTGAACTAGGCAATGTCGCAATGCCATATTTTATACTACAGGTACTGTGCCCCATTATTAATTTGGCAGTTGGTATACCTTTTTACAAAGGTGTCAATTTTTAATTAGAAAGAAAGATTTGTCTTGATTTGTAGCTGCGTATACCTCCGTTTTTCGATTGTAGATTGTATTCTCGGACAATAATGTCTATACCACGCTGAAAAATGAAGTCTTTGATATGTATACATTCAGAGATGTTTCAGTGTGAACATACTGTGCTTTTATCAAAAGTAATTATGCATTTGGGACAAGAGGTGAAGTTCACCTACACAACGGTCCCTTTGGACCCAGTGGGGATCCAGTTTAGGGGAATGAGAGTTCAAACGTTGGACCCTCCAGTTAAAAGATGTTCCAAAAATAGTCTCAACTAAATCCCAAAGATACAATGTACATTGATCCCATTGGGATAAAAGCTTCTATTTGTGGTGGGTCTGTCAGATTACAATTTTGTTTTCCTGGATCCAAAGTTTATCTTTAACACGTTACAGAGAAATGTGCTCTGGCATACCACACTCACAGTCAAATGCAAGGAGTAAAGTTTTTTTCCAGAGCGGCTGGATCAATTTGCAGATGGATTCCATAAAAGTCTGCTGTCTACAAACTCAAAGAATGACTGAGATGAAACGTCCCACCTGTGTATGCGTTTGTGTGTGTGCAAGTCTGTTGTAAATTACATAATAATATGTGAAATTATTTGAAATGCCCAACATAAATGGCTGTAATTCATAGCACAGGAACACTTTTGGTTTATAATATTTAAAATTGATATAACATAACTGATAGTATAAATATTCCTATTGTATTATGGCTGGGACACATCATCATACATATTTGATATATCCAGCTAAGATGTGAACACCTTGTTTAGATGAGGGAATGTTGAATTGACACAAGTCAGTCTCTCTAACTCTGTCCTCACAACAGGCTAAGTGTCAATCCAGAGTAAACATCTTGGGCAGGTGTACCAAGAGCCAAAGATCCATCGTCAGCTCAGCGGAGGCTGTGTGGCTCTGTGCTGCTGCTCAACTGTTGAGTCTGGAGGAGCAGAATCACAAAGTCCAATAAATGGCCAGAGAATAGAACGACGGCCACATTGTTGTATGATATGGATGTAATTCGACAATATATTTTGCATGTGTGCATATATACATATATGGATAATATATAATATATTTATACATGTGTATATATCTGTGTGTGTAAATATATGTGTTTATATTTATAAAAAATTGTATATACACAAAATATAACAATGACAATTTTTTTATTCTGTTTTGTAAAGTGTAAACTGGGATGTGATTTCTTTCCATTTACTTGGAATACGTGCTGAATAATAAATCGCAATCAATTTATTGACAACTTTATATCTACCACAAGCAACTATTTTACAAGTAGAATTGATTGTATTACTAAAAGCTATCTTGTTATATACATATATTTGTGTAAATCTGATGTAAAAGACACTTATTGCGAAGTGATCAAGTATTCGTCACTGCTGAGTGCAGACAGTCTGGGGTCAAATGCTAACTCCACCCACAACAACCACCCTGTGATCTTTGGTGAGCCGATCGCTGACATACCGTGATATAAAAAGAGAAAGGAATCAAGTTCAGCATTTACTTAAATCAAGTATCAGGACCTTTTCTTTGAAGAACACATGCTGTTCTTTTACCAGAACATTTTACTGTCAAGATGTTGTTCTTAATATGTCGTGTTAGACCTTGTAGACCTTGTATTGACTGCAGATTCAACATCAGTGATGGGAGTTCATCGTCTATGGTACTCCCGAAATAGCACCAGGGAATGATCCAGTCAGATTTTACAGTATTTAAAGTCTGAATGTGTTTACAGTCTTTGTTAAAGATGAAATTAGGTTAGGAATCAAATGTGTTGTAATACTAAATAGTGAAGTTTGACATTTATCTGTCTGCTTAAATGAATAAATCACATTGCCATTGCCAGACATACAACTATGGAAGTATTTGGCTCCTGCTTTGTAAAACAAAATGGCTTCTCCTTTTCCTCACAGTAAATACAGAAAAGAAACCTCAAAACAAAACAGTCGAGAGGATAACCATTGATCCCCATCTAAGCCACGCTCAATCACACTTAAACGGGGCGGCTCTTCCTACCAGAGGAACCAGCACAAACCTTTAAGTCGACAGCTAATGCCCGGTTTAGTCCTCTCTCTCTCTCTCTCTCTCTGTCTCTTTCTCTCCCTCTCGCTTGCTCTCTTTCTTTCCCTCCTCAAAAACTGCCATGCTACAACTTAATACCAGACGAGCTCATGCTGGGCGGCTGGGAGTAGCTATCAAGGCCTGACTCCACACACTCAGCCTTTGCCTTTGCTTTCCATTTTGTTCTCGCCATTCTTCCTCTCACCCCCTCCAATTTCTTTTTCGCGGGTCACTGAACCCCGGGACAAAGTGTGTGTGCCCCACCTCCTGATCCTCAGACGCCAATGCCGAGACCACAACGCCACACACAACGCTGGGAGATGCCATTTCCTCACCCTTGAGCCCACCCCTCCCTCCCTCGTCTCCCCTAATCCAATCAGCAAGGCCTGAGTTTTTCTAATATACTGGTGGTCTCATACTCTGACTTTATCCCTGCAGCTGTGCCGGACCGCTCATTGGCAAGATTAGGGCCTCCTCAGTTCCTCTGATCATGTATTTCAATATGAATGGGACCAATAAGGGGGTGGATTAAGGCTTAGTTACTTTGGAAATCCAAAGCCCCCCTTTGATGCCCCCGGGTCTGAGCGGCAATGGCAGAACCCTGCCTGGTCGGCATGGCGTGGCGGCAAACGCCACCTGGCAGTCAAATGTTTGCTCATATGCGCTCATTAAACAACACCACACTGGCACTGTGGGTACTGACTGCGGGCCCGATGGCGAGCCTTGGCCGCGACCAGATGGCGCCGTCACCAGTATGCCAGGTGGGGTTTGTCGTTGCCACTCGTCAGATGCCTCACGGACGGAGGATAGGGGTGGGGGAGGTTTGGGTGGGAGGTGCGGGAGGAAGAGCAGCGCGGATGGAGCGTGATGCCAACTAGGATGAGAATAAACAAACACACATTCCAGTTACCTTCGCTGCAGCGCACACTCATTTTCTATCTGTCGATCACTCTATTCCTTTCACACACACACAGTGGGCATATTATAGATGTAAATATGCCCTTTCTGCATTATTATCAACCTTAAGTTGATCATAAAAGATCCCCTAAACATCACCTGCAAAATAGCAGTGCAACTGAATTTCCCTCCAAACACTAGAAACATACATTCACACACTGAGGTGTCCTGAGAGCGTCGGACACTCAACGGCCCCTACGGGGCTTTTTCATTAGTTGTTGGGGCCTGTGTCGTCTTCTCCGCCGGCCCTCCTGCCCTTGCATTTGGGGTCCTTTGTGTGTGAAGTGCTAGAGGTGATTAATATTTGTTTTCCCTGCTCTGCGGGAGAGGAAGACACAGCTGATCCACTGTGACCCCTCCTTAATCCCCAGCGGGTCGGGCCAGTCTCTCCCTTTCCTTCCCACTTCTTTAGGGTTTTTACCTCGGAGAGGGCGCCTTACCCATACTCTCAACACTTGCGTCGGACCTGAGGATCACATAAGACCCGGGCTATTTAATGCTCACATTGAGTTTAGAGCTGAGCCACGATGACACGTTTCTTTACGAGAGGCAGTGAGTGTTTATTCGCTGTATCCCTCCTCCGTGAAATGACACTTGTAAACATTGTTGTCAAGACAGGTGATGTTGAGTTGGGCATTTAAAAAGAAAAAATGGACCAGGACAGTTTTGCATCAACTTGCACATCTCTTCCAAAACAGCTTAGTGCAGCAGGATGTTTATCTTGACGTTATTATCAAAATAAGTGTCAGTGTCAGGTTCAAAAACAATCTTGTACGACAAATGTTTGGAAAACTGCTAATAAATGGCCTCTATGGGTAACACACTGCTCCCCAGGTAGTTTAGACAGTTTGGACAGGTGAAGGAAGTATCTTCCTTACAGAAAACAGGAGGCTATCCTGACTCAATTGGGCTGAGATGGCCAGGTTGAGGGGTTTTGGGGCTTTGTTTGAGGCCAGTGGAGGGGGTGTCTTGAAGGATTGAGTGGCTCGCGGTTTCTATTGAGCACTTGATCCTGTTGACAGATATACTGCTCCCTTTGTGACCACATGGCTGTGATGGAAATGGCAGGTGCAGTATGGGTAGCCGATGGAAAAAAAAAAACCCTTTCTAGCGTTGTGTTTCAGTGGTTGTAAAAACACAGCTGTTTTCAGCTTTCTAAACCGGCTGCGCACTCGCTTTCCAATTCTCTCCAGCTCCTTGTTGCCTTGGTGGCGTAGTTACTAAACTCGCAAACTATAGTCTTATGGTCTTAGCTCTTTATAAGAGCTTCAGTTGGAAAAAATGTACAGATCAGTATTAGCGATCAACACTGTTGGATGAAAGCTCTGAGCAACTGGCTCAAAACCTGCCTCGGCGTAACTGATAGTAATGGGAAACTGCTCGGCTATTTAACACACATTTTAACACAGAATGAGAGAGAACGATTCAATCATAGATGAGCTGAGAGAACAAGAATTGTATTAAGATATGCAAATTATAATTTATAATACAAATGACAAAACAACTTTAAAACATGGACACATGTTGAAAAGAACAATAAATTGACAATTTTAGATAGTATTAATATGTAAAACTGATCGTACCGATTATTTGATTTTATACTTCCTTGTAAGACTTTGTCTACTTCTTACGATGTAAATATCATCAAATACATATCTAGACATATCAGTGACAAACATGAAATAAGTGCAGCAGCAAAAAATATTTAAATTTTGATCAAATCAACTTTACAAGGCAATGTGTGCTAGCCTTGGAAAATACTATTTAATTTAGGGCACTTTAATTAAGTAGAATTACTGTATATGATACAGGGGTCAAAATAAATAAAATTAGGATTTTATGTAATTATTATATATTATTTAACTTTATTGTTAAATTTACCATTGAAGCATATATTGCTGAAAAACATTAATTTGTGAAAGTGAAGATACATTTTTACAATATTTTTTATTTGCATATTTATGAATGAAACTGAATATTTCATTGTGGAAGTGAGAATATTAAATTGTTATGGCTACTTTAATACTATTCTATTATTATCACAAGTATTAAGATTAAATGTACTCGTAAAAATCAAACAAATAAATACATCATCAGAATTGTTATCAGAATAATAATGAGTATTATTAATAACAGTAGTGGTAGTAATTGTAGTCGGACTCAGATATTTTTAAGGATATTGCCAATAGTAATAAAACTATAATTCATAAAACTATTATTTCTCTTATCAAACATTACTGACGTTGCCAACTACTGTAGCAATTGAAAAGAATATTAGTCATGTGAACTGAAAGATTGAAGAAAAAATAAAGTTTGCCAGACGTTCATTTGGTGTGTGTGTGTGTTCTGTGTTACTAAGCTTAAATGCGTTTTTGCTGCTCATTTAAAATCCAATTAAAACCCAATACTATAGTGCTTATGTTTTTTCCTTGAATCACTGTGTGCTCAATACAAACATTTATTTTTCATATTTGACAAACTTTCTCTCGTAGATTCCGGGTTTTCATTGGACAGCTCTGTGGCTGACATGGTCCAGTCAGCTTTGTGTGGGAGTGTGTTCAGTGGGTGAAGCAAAGCTTTTAGCTCTCTATGAAGTTGTCTGATGAGTGGCGCCGAGTGTCACAACTCCTCCACAAATTACTTTTCTCCGCTGCCAGTCCTCACTCCCCAACTTTTGTGCCCCCCCCCCTCCTTTCTCCTTGTCAACACCTTCAGGCACTGCCATTAAACTCTACTTTTCATTTTGCAGCATTTGGTAGCTACCAAATAATTAATACATTTAAAATTGATTTTGTCCAAAACAAAATACATGAAAAAAAATTAAGCTGAGACATGAAGAAAAAATATTATTTTGAGGCAGAATTGTATTTGCCTGCGGAAATTTGTGAATGTAATTCTTTAGTGATATATAAAATCCTTTCGTGTCTGAGAACAGCCTGATTCAAAATATTTGAACCGTATTGAACAGGCTCTCATCTTGGAAGATTTATGATAAATGCCACAGTAGAATAAGCTTAAAATCCTCAATGACCAACACAACAGCACCGCCACACCAGGGGGACTAAAGCAATAGAGGTATTGATATCTGCCAATGATAAATAAAAGCACACCATTCTGTGTGGATTCAGCACTGTGACACGCAGATTGACGTCTGATCGACAAAACCTGAGCTCGGAGCCTTGATTTACGCCACCAGACTGCATGCTGTCACTTTTCACTTTCCCAACATGAAGCCATCATACCTGCTCTGGGGTTTCACTGATGAATGACATTGCAGTGTGCTGTACCGCACTACGGGGCCATTTGTGGAGAGATAAGAGAGACTTCCTGGATTAAGGAGGTAGTTGAGGTACATCTCCAGAGAGCCTGTTTGTTTGGGTAAGACAGCCCCTTCATTACTGCAAAACTGTGGGAGGCTGGGAAGCCAACCTGTCTCCGAGATAGCACGGGACTGCTGCCAAAATGTACTTAACCAGACTGAAAATGCAACCCACTTACCCTTGGTGCCTCTAATATATTATCATGAATAGTGCATTAGGCAAAATGCATGGTTTGAGGCATTAATATTAAGCAGATGCAGTGATACTGACTTTAAAATATCACATATCCCACCTCACATGGTGTGAAACTGCACACTCTTGATGTTTAGATTTTTTCTTACAAGTAGTTTTGCTCTGTGGGTGGCCCAGCATGACCTGGCTGGTGAGCCTCTGCATTAAAATGAATGAGCTCCCGATGCCAGTGTCACTTTGAAAATCACGAGCTGACCATCGTGTTCTTATCCAAGCATACAGGATTACACTCGGAGCAGTCAGGCATAGGCTTACACACTCATCTCGGACAGAAGAAGGAGCAAATATAAAAGACGAGACAGGGGCCAAAAAATGCAGCTTTGCTGTGTTTCAACAGCACATTCGTAGCCAATCTGGGTATTTTAGCCAAAATGAGTCATTTATTTGGTCACTTATTTTTATCTTTTTCTACACGTCATATCCCCCTCTCTCTTCATGTGTCTTTTCCAATGAAGTCTAAATGCCAAAAAACAACTACATCACCCCTTGACCAACCAAAGTAACATCTTTAAGTTCGTATACTTTTCAGTTCAAACTGTTCAAAACCCAAATTCAATATCCACTGAAATAGAAAAGTGGAAAAGCAGCAAGTCCTCACCATTCAGAGGCTGAAACCAGCAGATATTTGGTCTTTCTGCTCTATCCATGAGTCAATTGATTATCAGCATTTTGTTTTACTAATTGCATCTTTTGGTGTTTGACTCATCTTCTATTCTGTGCTTATTTGAAGTATTTATTAAGTTCCAAGGTTAGAATTTTGCCTGAACTTGGAATCAAAAACTTTTCTCCAAAACTGCTCTACAAAATGTTGAAACTGAATTCATACTTCATGAACTCTTGCAACACAATATACGTATTATTTATTTCAACGAAAGCACATGAAAATACGTTTTGGTTATGTTTAGACCAGGTGGCAACCGCAGGGTCGGAAAAGTGAAGGCAATGAAGAAGTGACTTAGACCTGCATTCTCTCTAATGGCCAGCAGGGGATGATTCCCCTGGTTGTCTGATTGTGTAGAAGTCTACAAGAGAATGATCCTATTTGTGACTTGATTTAGTAAACGTTGAAAACAATTTATGGAGTTTATGGTCTCTATATTTTAAAGTCTTCTTTAATACAACATGATGTTTATTTCATAAATGATGGTCCCATTTGGAGTAAAATAGAAGCTTTAGGGCGTGGCTACCATAAGATTGACAGGTCGCTACCACAGCTTTGTCCGGTCTGGGTGTTGTCCGTGTTTTCGTCTTAGAACTTTAAAAACCTTTCACAGTGCGTATTCAGTTCATGAAAGTTAATTGTAACTTTTTGGTTGTCTAGAAATGGCTGCGGCGTTCGGTTGCACTTAGCTCCAACCTCTCGTTTTACTTCTGGTTGCAAAAAAACCAAGATGGCGACGGCCTAAAATCAAAATGGCATAAGCCAAACTGCTGTCAAGGTGACTACGTCCAATTCTTAAACACAGTCTACAGTTTAGACACTTGCATTTTATGTTGTTTTTTTACATTAACATTTAACCAAAACTACAAATTTTCACAAACCTCCAAACGCACTCAAGCTAAACGAGGACATCGAGGCAGAATTAGCGCAATGGCGCGACTCAGTGAGCACATTTTAATGTCTAACTCAACAGGTGAATGTTTACCTCCTAGAGTTAAATAGTTGCATGCACATGCATAGGGATCTGTCCAGTGCCGGTGTTCTGTAGTGCTGCGTGGGGCCTCTTGTTGCCCCAGTGGCGGTGAAGGGGGAATTAGATGTAGTGTTGTCTGAGTCCCAGTTAATCCTCAGCTGATTAGTGGAATTCTCATCAGGGCTCCTTCAGAGAAAGCGAGAGAGAAAGAGTGTGGAAGAGAGAAAAGGGGGAGAAAGAGAGGAGAAAAAGGAGAATGGGAGAAGTAACCAGAAAGCACAGTTGTGGAGACCCCCCCCCCCTGTATTCATAGTTTCCTCTCGTCAGTCACCCGCCGCCAAGGACCACAGGCCTGCATCTACTCCGGCCAATCAGATCTCAGGCCCTCGGGTCACCTGGCTCACCACACTAATCCTGAATCTGCCTTGTAGATTAGCACTTTCCCACTCGCAGCCACTCTAGCACAAGCCCCGGCAAATCCCGAGGTAAATGTCGGAGCTTCCGGTAAGTGGATGAGCTTGGCGTTGTGCAGTGGATTAAGGAGAATAGGATAATATTTACAAGCCCATAGCCAGTAGTGATAAGGCTGAGGATAAACAGTAATGGTCCGCCTTTAGCCTTTTTTTTCTCTCCCTCGTCAAGACAAATGGTTAAATATCTGAATCCCTGTGTATCGTCTCTGACATTGATGAGCTTAATTACTCCGCTGTGAATTAGTTAATGTCACTCACCTCGCCTTATTCAGGCTTAAATGGATAAACAACGATTCAGGAATTAGAAAATTCTATTCTAACCAGAATCATACTGATAAAATGAGGTGAGATTGGATTTCTTTGTATATTTTGTGTCATTTTACAACACATCCTTTGAGACATTGGAGCGCACGTATAGAGTCTGGTGGCAAACCGGTTTGGGAATCAGCTCGATGCTCAAGAGTGCTGACAATTGAAATTTGATTTGATCTTACAGACAGAAAAAGGCATCTTAAACAGACTGCACTTCTCATATATCAAGGATGTGTCTGTGGATTGACATATTCAATACATATAGTATGTCTTTACAAATAAAATAAATATACTATAGATTAGCTAGCATCAGGGGTTAAACTGTAACTCCCTAAATTCCGGGTGGGTTCAACAACAGTGGGACATTTAAGATCTGTCAACTTTCATATTTTGCGAAATTAAAATGGGCTTGGTCGAAAGGGCTTTGAGTGAATGTAAATTGACTAGTTATTGCAAAAATTTTATTTTTAAAAAGTCATGTCACTGATCACATTTCAAAATAGGAATTTTGATAGATTTTTTTGAAAACTATTTTTAGTTTTGTGTTTGCTCAAATTGATGGCAAAACTGTGCTTTCAAGTAAAGTGGGACTCTTTTTCGTAACACAATTCATGCAGAATTCCTGCAATATTATATATTTGACAATAATGTTGAGGTGGTATATATATATATACACACCATGTCATAGCTGTCCATCTTCTTTTTTCCCTACAATTTCACAAAAACATGAATCTGAGTAAGTATTTGTTGTCGTAGTACCCTCGTACATTTGCCAAAAAGAGGTCCACTTTTGCTCAACCCAACCCCAAAAAGCAAAATATAAAAAGCCAATATTACAAGATGGCTGATACCTAAAATATGTTTGTGTCTGAACCTCACATATCACTAATAACATCAAAGCACATGATGGACTAGTTTCCTCTCTACTGTAGATGGCACTGTTAACCTTGACTTGCACTTGGTTGGGACTCCAGTGTTGAGGAAGTAGAGTGGGTTTAGAAACAGTCCACGTCTGCTCCTTATTACCGCTTTGAGCCCCGGGGAGAAATGAATTAAAGCAGGGAATAATAATAATAATAATAACCCAGATTATCTTTGTCATCGCAGTTATGCTGACACAGTAATGGAGTTTTGAGGGGAGCCGGCAACCGAAAGAAATACACCCTCCAGCTTTTATCTTACAGAAAACTGGAGGCTTTGGGCTGCTCCTCTTTCCCCTGTGTTTTTCAGAGCAGTGGAGTTTTGTTGGTGGATGGGTGGGTGTGGGTTTGGACGGGGGAGTTTCGGGGTTAGGGCCGGAGTGAAAGGCAAGTGTGTTATTGTAACAGAGCTTATGAGGGAGTCAAGAGGAGGGCAGTGTGCCGATCGCACGCTAGGCTGCATGATTCAGAGAAGAGGCCCGAACACGAACCCTCAGGACCCCCCACTTCCCCTCCCCTGCTTCTGAAATCCCCACCGTCAGCTTGCATTGTGAGACTAATACCAAAGTGGTGGCGAATCTCCTCACGTCACCTCTCGTGTGGGCGACTCCATCCATCTGGGGTTAATTGGCACTCCAACCTGTGGAAAAAGTCAAGACAGACAAAAAATATCTCAATTTATATTGTTGTTTCCTAGTCTGAAGGTAGACAAAACAACACAGTCACTTCTAAACCTCTGATGCGAAAGAAAAAAAACAAATGTTCTCACCTTGTAGTGACTTTTTAAAAGATTGTAATGTGAAAAATAAATGCAATACCAGCCTCAGATTACAAGATCTTTTGTAGGCTGAGATTATAGTTTTATGAAACCCTTTCATGACCCCTTTGACAATTTCAAAAATGCATGATGCCCAATTATAAATCAAGCTTTTAATTCCTGAAAAGCTGACCATGTGGAAACGTGAGATTTCACATGGCAGCAATGATATACCTCTCACTCCGGGAAGTTGTTCGTGTCTGCAAATGTCACTGAATGCGTGCAATATCATCGAATTGCGTTAGTATGTTAGCCTTGTCCTGCAGCAGCCGCCTCGCCACGTTACATGATCTGAACTGATGAACCCTGATTGAGACAAAGGGAACCCAGCCCTGTAAAAGTGGGATGACTGACCTCATGCGCTGCTTGGATATTACTTTACATCCTCGTCAGGCCGCGCCCTCGCTGTCGGCTCGTGAGCCTGTCGAGCACGTCACTGCATCGCTTCCTGTGCACCGTGCACGCCACAATAGCTGGTCACCGAAGCCTAATGGAGGACAGGTGTGGAGAGCGAAAGAGAGCGACAGAGTCTGAGAAATTAAAAGACGACTAAAAAGATGGACAAAAATCACAAAAGACGAAAGCTTTGTCTGATATCCAAAATCAGAATAATCCATTGAGTGTTAAGGGTTGGAACATTGAAATGATATTGGTTTCTCCTGCTCATCAATAGTTAATTCAATCAAATTGTAATGCAAGCTCGCAAATTTGCCCACGATATGAATTCCTGATAATTGTGAAAGATAAATGTTCTTTGTCCTCTTTACTTCTCCACAATCCAATTAGGATTCGATGCCGAGAAAATCAGATGACTGTATGCTCTGGAGCAAGATAAAGTTATCTTAGCTGCTCATTAGCCATTTCCTTGAGCCCTCTTGTAATATTGTCTTACCAAAGTTAGCTTTGGTCTGAATCACTAATCAAGTGCACACATCCGGTGTTTGATGAAATGTTTACCGATTCCCAAAGCATTTCCTCTTCCCGCAAAAATTCATTCGTTTCAGCTCGAAAAGGAAAACGGGGGAGTCGTGCACATATTGAGCTGAGCTACTTCGTCTCTTTTTCTTGTCTCTCCTGCTCATTCTTTTATACTGATAACATCATCCGTTCCCCCCCCCCCCAAAAAAAAGTTTCTAGTCCTCTTTGTGGTCCCCCCCATTCTTGCACATATCGCTGTTTCTTTCCAGAGAAACATCACTGAAGCTCAGGGTGTGGGGGTCTCTGATGAAAACAAATCACTATGTTGTCTGTTCTGTGGACGCCCTGCCCTCTCTGTTGTGACTGGAAATGGACCTACATGTGGGAATAAGGTGGGAAGAACAAGATATCCACTGCAAAAAATATCCACTTTTACAAGTACTTGGACTGCAATTTAGACTAATATTAACAGCAATGTGCATTATTTCCATTTTTCAAGCTAGGACAAAACAGTTTCGGACATATTCATGGAAACAGCATCTTAGGTTCAATAATTTTAATGGGCACTTCACTTGGCAACGGTTGACTGACATTTGAGGGCCGCCGTTGCTCGGAGACACATTGTCAATTTCCATGGTGTGCTAGCTGCCCGGAGCACGCCTTAGCCGCGTCTTTCTTTTGAGCGTTGAAAGATGTTTTTTTCCCCGTTTCTAACCAGCCTGCACAGTAATTGTGTTGAACAATTTAAGATATCCATCACTTTACAACATAACATTTGAAAGTACCCACCGTGCTGTAAAGTTTATATTCTACTCAGGCAGTAGAGGTTAGCTTAGCTTACTAACGTCGGCACTAATTCGCACTTGACATAACTTTTCGCTCATTTTAAAACCTGATCAGGGGGTCTTGTTGGGGTTATCTGTCTCTCGCAGGTCTTAAGCAGTCTGTAAGTTACTCTCCGATTCAAATCATGACATGGAGACAGGTTTCTCTGATGTAAACCTATTTGGATTCATTTTAGATGTGGGGTGCAAATGTGAGTAATTTTCCTAGTGCTAGGATCTTTGCCAAAGCAGGATCTCGATAAATTCATGAGAAGGTTAAAAAGAGGACAAATTCAAATTTCTAACACCATTTGCACATTTTCTTTGCATGCACAGAAGAAAGAAATGATTGAAAGTCTTGATACATAATGATACTAAAGGAGTCTGTCGTCAGGACATTTCTTGCAGTGTAGAAACCAGAGAGCCGACTGGTATGTACATAGCAATTACATCTCAGCTCCCTGTGCAGAGTACATAGCTGAAGCACGCTCTGAAGGGTCACTGCCCAGGGGATGTAGGTTTGCCCATTAAAACATCATCAGACAATGCAGTTTATTTAAAGAGACATATGACTCACTGCTTCTGTTTACCCTCCCTCCGCTGGAGAGCAAAGATAATACCGTTTGGATATCAAAGAGAATCTGGAAACTGTCATTTCAAAAGTCACCACAGGTCAAAAGTTGCGTGTACGGACATAGCTGATGTATTTATTTACCACAGGGACTGAGAGAGGATGAGCAGGGAATGTTCAACTTGCTCCTGGATTTTGGTCTACTTCCAAAACGTTTCATGTCTATCCCGGAAACTATTTTGGTTTCTGGAGTTTATCTATCTTAAAAAACGTAGATGGGTTGAACCAAAGGACTGTTGCTATTTTTGGAGCACTAGTTACAATCGTAGATATCTGCCCTTGGAATGAAACCATCTACTGATTATCGCTTCATATGCTTTCATTTCTTGGATTATAATGAGCAGCAACGGCACCACAAAAAAACGAGTAATCGTAAGAAGTCAGACCCGTCTATGTGTCTCACCTTCACCCAGATAAGCCAATCAACATGAGCACCCCCCATGGCGCGCCTGGAGGGTCCGTCACCCTGCTGCATGCCCACCCTATCTGGAATATTTAGCTCAGATAGAAGACTTGCTCCCTCTAATTTGTCCCGTCAGTAAATCAGGAGCCTCCCTTCCTTCACTGTTCTGTGTCACCCCTTCTCATAACACGCTGCCTGCCTGATGTGTGCAGATAGTGTCTTTGTTCTTGAGGAGCGCCGGCTGTTGTCGCTGGCGACTTGTGGGTGTGTTGAATGAATAGAAGGTCTTCCACAGGGCAAAGCTGGAGTGTACAGTGAGAGCACAGGCGGTAGGAGAACTGAGGGAAAAGAGGGAAAGAAATGCACTGTGAGTGGATCAATTAAATGCGTCTTTCTTGAAATTAGGCAGTGCTCCAGTTTCCACTTGTGGGTCCTGATTTCTCATTTACATGAGAGCTCATTCATCACAAAACACTGTTGAATGGAGCATAGCTGTTTCCTATTGTTGATTAATTAAAAATAAATTCATCATATTATTCATAATAAAATCTACATTAAAATCCACAATGAATATACGGTAAATGTCTGAACGATATCTGTATACAACATCTGTCTATATGTTACTTCCATCTCAATTCTGCCCTTTAATCATATATATTTTTTGTCTTTTTACAGAAATGTCTCATCTCCAGGCGTACCTTATCTTGACCTGACCCCTATAGACACTCCCCTCCCCCACTCGGCATCAATCAGGTGTGTGAGAGGCATCGTGGTAATTTGTTAACCTTTATCCAGTGACCCCCTGCTGACCTCAGAATCACCCTGACAGTATGACTGGGGAACACTGGACTGGATTTGTCCAGGAAGACGGACAGAAACATATCTCAGTCAAATGCATGAACTTACATTTTTAATAACAATAGTATAACCGTGTATTTCTTTCTCTTTATTTGCTGACGCATTACAAGAGACAGTACTGCGATCGCAGATCACACAAAACTAAATTAATCTAAATATGCAACATTATAATATCTTTTTCATCATATAAGTAAATATCACCTCGTACAACATTAGATGTTCCCTCAATCGGAGCACATAATTCAGAATCAGTTTCGTGATGAAATTAAAAAACAAAATGTGTTCTTATTATCTTTTTTCAATTACAAGGCAAAAGGCAAAGAAAAAATGCAGTTGATTTCTCTGCTAGATTATTATTCAAGGCACAACGCTGGCTCACTGCTAACTCTGAGAGCAAATGCTCTATGCCGATGCATATTCATATGTTTAACATACAGACATGCATTCCTAATGATGTAGGAGAGGATAGAATGCAATAAAGCTCATTAATACGTTTTACCATGCCAGTCAGTCCCCGGCACGACAACGCTGCGTCAAATGGAGCGAATTCAATTCTCCGAGACTCAGATGTGAGATGGAAATGTAGCCGTTGCAGTGTTTTCACTCTTTCTGTGGGAAATGTGTGCTATTTCATTTTTATTCCTGCTCGTGAGTTTTACATTCAAAAAGCGATCACTTCTTTCGATATTTTTCTTAACTCCTCAAATGAGTCATTAACAATTACCCATTTCCAATGAACCTGATCGAGTCATTAAGAACAATCCTCTTCATTTTAAAATGCCCTAAATTATTTCTAATCCTGTTCTGAAAAGACAAAAAGTTCTGGAATTCAGTGAAATAACGGCATTATTTCACTTTTGCTCTTTGCAATTAAAGAGCCGCAGTCTAAACACTGGGCTTTGTTTGCTCGTCTCCCTGGCTTCATAAAAGGTACTGAACCAATTTCCAAGGTTTTCACTAAAACCTCATTCTCACGTGGCAGGTGCCAAAATTAGTCACGATTGTGAGCTAATGAATATCAACATGGAAGTTCAAAATCCTCCACAGGTAGATCTGGACCTGCCTGCTTCTCACTCACTGCCTTATCAGAAATAGGATGGTAGATTTTAAATCACTGGAGTAGCCGGTATATGTTTTACAAGCCCCTCCCAGTAAAACCTTCTCTTATCTCTATACACTGCCCAGTCACCTTTGGTTTTAAGATGTAACATGAACCAGCCCCTGATGCTAGGGGTTAGACAACCAGACATCTCCACCAGCCAGAGTGGGCAGACGTCAGTAATGGCCGAGGACTTTGTTTGTAAATTATTAATGATTTTCTCCCCTGCCTGTCATTTTGGACAGGCTGTGAGACGAGCCGATGCCTCTCCTGTTTGCGTGGCAGCGTGCTCCTCAAACAGATTGCAATTTATTCCTCTGCAGTTTGTCCGTCAAGGCTAACTCTGACAACATAATCCCAAACTAATCCGCCATGTTCAGTTTTTCTTGTTGGCTCTCATGCAAACTGCTCTGCCAAATCCCGCTACCTGTCAGACTGGCCTTGCGATGGGGAGCCCAGACGAGCTGCCAGACCTGCTGCAGTGGCTGTCGTGGGGGGGGGGGGGGCATGGTGCCTGGGTAGACTTAACCCCTGCCTCTCTCCCTGTAATCCACTGTAAACAGCCAGAGCCTTAGAAGGGCTAACTGCACTAATCAAGCCCCAAGCTCGCCCAGTCACTATCATACACAGTGCCCTAAGAACTAGAGATTTGAGCAGCTACTGCAGTGTGTGTGCAGGGTATGAGTGGGTGTGTGTGTGTGTCGGTGTGTGTGGGTGTCGGTGTGTATGTTTGTGTGGAGCAGAGGGGCCCATTGACAGTTTCTAATCCCCAAGGAGGGAAAAAGGTGCCAACATGAGGCAAAGATGGGTGTCCCTACAATGGCCAACGAGAGACAGAAGAGTTTTCCAAGAATTCAATTTCATAACAATTTGGAGAATTACACCTTTACATTTCATGACTCTCGATATGTCCATATTTTTAAGTAGAAATACCTCATCAGACAAATCAAAGCCACTACATATCCCATGATACCACATTCAAATGCAACAACCTGAGGGAAAAGCAAAAGTCTTTAAAGTAAATTATAGACTAAACATACATGTAGAAAATATATACTCACATGTTTTCCAGAGTGATAGGTTGAACTTCAGTAATTAGGACAGCAATTCTGTATTTCTCCCAAAAGAAAACCAGCTACTCAATATTCTCTCCAAGCCTTTGGAGAGCCACATTTAAATTTCCCTCACGCCCTCACTCAGTCTCCCTGACAGTGACCCAAAATCCACAGGCAGAACATAAAAGGCCTGACAGTAGTCAAAGGCAAAGGGAGGCGAACTAAGCCAACTCCCCCATCAACAAAAACGAAAGTTTCAAAAACTGACTGGACATGACAACCCAGGAAACAAAACTTTTACCGCTTGACTGTTTTTTTTTCTTCCTCCTTCTCTTTCATTGTTCCCAGTAATGAGCAGAATCAGCGGGGTGTCTGTGGTGGGTGGGGGTCTGGGAGTCAAAAGCCCACTTTGCCAGTGTCAATCAAGCATTATCAATAGATTTCTAAGTGTTTGTTTTGTGTGTATCAAAAAATGTAACATTTTATTTCTATAAAATGCTACAGATGTCAAAAAAGTTCAAGATGTCGAAAATATCTGCAATGTTTCAATTCAGAAGCATTTTTACAAGAACTTCTAGCACTGCGATGCAACAATATAATGAATAGCACAAAATAAAAGTTGATTCAGTGTTCACTCCCTGCAAGTTTCTACTCTTCATGTCTTTTACGGTTCTAAATGAATGAAAATAAATGGAAAATCGAAAAGGTAGATACTAAATCTAATGGAAAATAGTCTAGAGAATTGTAAAGTACACGCCACTTTAACGCGCTAAGATATGCACACCTATCTATATGGTCCTCTAAAGAAACTGGGGCATCAACACCGAGGGGCCCATGGACACACTCGAAACCTGGGGCTCCGTGTGGACACACTGACTCCTGTTCTGTGTTACAATGCGGTTGCTTATAGCACTTTCCAACTCCAGAGACTGTGGGAAAGCTCCGGACAAATATGTTTGTCTCTTAAGCGCTTCAGATAAAAGTGGTCGTCAAGGGTGGGGCTTAGGAGAGTGTTGAGATGACGGCGAGGGAGTTGTCGGAACTGCAGGGGAAAATGCGAACATGACATGCAGCTGATAAGAGTCCTCGAGCGGGTTAACACCAGAGCTTGTAACTGGGATTGCCCCGAGAAGCCCTCTTAGGAAAGGCCTGGCATCTGCACGATAGCACAAGCCCCGACGCTCACAGCAGGTCTGGAGGGCGGTTTGGACAGAAGCAAGCAGCACACCTCAGATGATCTGAGGCAGAAAGGCCAACTGTTGCACCGGCTCTAATGACTGCGACACAAAGCAAGAACATTGGACTCCTTTCTGCATGTACTGTAATGAGACTACACTATAAGCATCTACCCTTTGCCATATAATGCTGTAAAAGAAACCTCACATTTTCTATTGGTGAAAATATGCAGACAAGTCAGCTGGTGACAATGGCAAGATAAGAGGGCGACATATTCATAATTTGAATTATATTCACTGTGCAAGAGGTTTTTTTATTGTCACGAATGCAGCAACAGTTACCAACTTTTATAGAATGCTAGAAAGCGCTGAAAAGGTTGTCACAGACCGCAGCCTATGCAGACTTATGACTCACAGCTTCTCCATTTGTCTCCTCTCTCCTATGTCCATTGGGCTCAACAGAAAAATAAAGACTACTTATACATTGTTCCCCTTGTGGCTCTCATTAAAATGAAGAATATGTTCAGTCAAAATGTGAGAAAACCTCGCTGACCTGATTTGAATATTTGCTCCAGTTATGAGACTTTCATCCTCGGCTGTTGGCAAATACCATGAATTCAATAGACATGCAAGCGCATTATACCTGTAGATGTTCTGCAGCGTCGTGCCATATCTTATATCCTTTCCCCAATACAGCACAAAACAAATGCCACAAGATCAGAAAGGACAAGAAAAAAAGCAATAAAAAGTGAGTGATGGCCATTGATATTTCAGGCTGAAAAAAGCCAGCGTCAGGAGACTTTGCTTGGCTTTACATAAACAGGGTAATAAATTGATCAATCACACATAGCAAGGGAGATTCATGTCACATTAAGTGACGGGACGTTGAACATAGGCCCAGCTATGTCTCATTACTCAGAGGACGCTTCCCTTGGGGAGGTTGTATGTGTGTGTATGTGTGTGTGTGTGTGGTTAAAGTGGTGGCAATAGCAGTTTGCATGTGAAAAGACGCACAGTACAGAGGCCAGCTGCTGCAGACATGTCACTCACTGCTGTAGGCTGAAAACAACATCGACAATGGAATAGAAATAAAGCGCAGCTGACGGGCTTCTGGCACAGCTTATAATGGTCTGTAATCGCCACAAATAACAGAATCATATCTCATAATGTCACCGATTTTAATGACAATTCAAGCAGGACTCCAACAGATATGTCTACTGATGAGGTAATACTGTTTATCTCTTGCTGGAATACTGTATACTGTATTGCCATCTGATCTTTTCATGGTAATGTTTTGAAATTCTGCAACCTCCAAGTCTTGCAAGTTTCGGAAAATTTCTGAAAGATGAAAAGGATACTTTTGTGTTTTATTGATTGTAAAAATAATACTTAGAAGGCTCAAGCCATACTCGACATAAAATGTGTACCAAACAGTCATGGGCACAAATCAAGTGGAAAAACAGAAAAATAAAAAGTTACACTTTTGCAATTTTTTCTGCGGCGATGGCGACAGTTAATTTGAAAGATAAAGTAGTCTGGAGATACATTAGACTGTGGTAAGCCAAAGCAGAGCTAAAAAGGCAGCAACTCCAGACACAAAAATGCCTTGAAGTCAGTTAGAGACAGCGTATCCATCAGCATGAACTTCACTTTAAACCAAAGAGAAAACACTTGAGATACAGGATAGGTTTTCCGAAATGTCTTCAGAAGTTTTGTTTCCTTTGAGAAAGCAGTTTGAACATCTCTGCATTGGCCAATATATTTTACAATGTGAATCTCTGACTGTAAAATGGCTTAAACCTCCATATAATTAACGACTATCAATGACCCAAAAAGTATATACCAGTTATTTCTTTGATTTGTCTTTGATTACGGACCCTAAAAACACTTCATTCACAGGTTAGGCAATTCCAGAGGCAAGACCAGAAGCAGGATTTCTGATGTACTTGGGTTTATTCTTGGCTAAACCCAATATTAATTTACAAAGCTGATTGGCTCTTAATTATTTAAACTCTGTCAACAAGGCTTTTGGTGTGGAAGGGGGCCTGGTGCTCAGCTTCCTCTTTGCTTGCACACCATGTAACAAAAATCCAAACGTGGTTTGCCAAGTGTAGCTTGTGACCTTTACGGTCTTGCTGGACCCTCCACTGGTATATTGCAGCGCTGGGGATTCCCCATATGTCGCTGCCCAGCGCTGTAAGGCTGAGTCCTGCTGCTTTAGATAGCAGTTTGATTTACTGTGAAGTGGCGGAAGGCTGGTATCGCGAGTGGGATTCTGCCATAAGCCATCAATGGAAGTGGTAGAGCCGTGTGAGATAGAGTTTAGAGTTCTGAGAAGGACCCTTCTCAGAACCCTGCGTGCACAACCTGTGTACGCAGGTGACATTTTTATCCCGGTCTCATTTAGTCTTGGTCTGCTGGCCTCGTACGAATGGCGATGGCAATCCAAGCATCCGAGTGGGCATTAGCAGGTTGTAAATCTTTGCCCCTCCTGCCTCCTAAATCAAAATCTCCACTGACACAAGAGGTGCTGCCCAGCCTTGCAGGAGATCTTTATCAACGCAGACATGCAAAGGATTAACTTGATGCTCTCGGAGACAGGGTTAAGGACGTTTAATTTTGGCTGTAGTCTGATACGACCCCTATCACAAAGCGCAGAGCTGGCGTCATATGTTTGTTTTTCTCCATTCCCTTTAAATCAAAACCTTCAACATGTATGGTTATATCAAGCAGGCAATGCAAGGTTTTAAAATAAATGGGTTATGGCAATTTTTCAGACAAGTGAAAAATGAAAGTGACCACACAGCATATTTGAGGGAGGGCTTTCGCATCCACTTTTAGACCCTTGGTGACTTCTCACTAACAGCTGCTGTAAAACAGAAATTCATCAGATAATCCCTCCAAAGCCCTGCGGTCAACCCGAGGCATTCTGGGTCTCGAGCGCTCTCATAAATGAAATACCACCTGGACCAGCAATTTCAAACGTGCAACGGAGTGAAGTTATATTTAGGTAAGAACATGAAGGACCTTGATCCCTTAACAAAATAAAAGCTTGACAGCTAATCTCTTCAACACAAGTCAATATTGTTGAAGTCTGATGATGTACAACAGGGGTGCTGCGAGGACTATGGCTCAGACGAGCAACTGTCCTGCCTGGTCTCACTCACAGGCCGTCACATACTGACGCTTGGGCAGTAGCCCTCAGTGTCTTGATACCGGCGCACAAGGCAACCTTCAGCGACCGTATGAGACTCACAGGGCTTTCAGCTAACCCTGATGTAAACCCACTTGCTTCATTATGAGACGCTACGAGCTGGAGACAGATTAGTATGAGCTAGATGTCCTCTAATGGTGGTGGATGGGTCCGTTGAACAACACAGGACTTTCACTCAGGGGGCCGCTGTTCATGTCCCATGTAAAACCTTGCATTACATTATAAGCGTTTTGCTGCCGTTTCACAACGTTAACTACGTGTAACACTGTTAACCGCGACGGTTTCACAATGTTAACAGAACCTTCTGCGTCGAGACCTACGTAGACAATATCAGAAGGATCAGTCCATCTCCCTGCTGTGATGTGACTCTGACAGAGCGCCAATGCTCCTGCCATACCACTTGTCTGTCTGGTATGATGGAAATGACGTTATTCAGCTATGTTAGAAACCCCTTAAACCCTAGCTTAAGCGACAGTGCTTACGTTCTCTGCTGTTATTCTATATGTGAATTATGACACAGGAGTTAACCCTTTTATTGACTGAATGTTGTATCAATTCTTCAAGCGTGCAGTGGTTGTGTGCTCATTTAACACTTGTGTGGCCTTGAGAACAATCATATTGACTCAAGTGAGATGTCCCTCACTGGAATATTGTAATGCACAAGTGTTACCAGGGGCTCTACTGGCTTGTTAGTGAGCCTTCGGGACACACACTGCATCGCCTCAATTCTCATCCAGAGATTACGGTCAAGTACAGTCAACGCGCTAAGCACTTCATCTTCCTGTGTCCGTGCACAGCTCTCTGCCTCCACGCTGCACGCATGCATTTTGTTAAATGCGCGAGTACAAAAGTGTCTGTACGATTCACACTGCACCACCTCCTCCTCCATGAAGAGGAGTAAGGAGGAGGAGAACTGATAGCACTCACTCCCTCGAGTTCTGCAGTTCCTCAAAAAGTGACCTCCGCCAGAATTTGACCAGATTCCTCTGTACTTTAAACAAGACTCCCATTACAGCATTTAATGCATTTGTGAGTACAGTAACAGGTTTCCGTAGTTTGCCTTGGGCAGTTGCATGGCGGATGTGTGGTTGAACATGCCTTCATGTATATGTCTGTGGAGGAGAAGGGCGAGTGTATGTACGGACGTGCCCCTGTGTGTAAATCACTTGACCTGGACTTACTGTTGACCGTGGATTTATGCCAGCACGAGAGGCTCCCGATGACAATGTATCTGCCTTAGCCATAATGGATCGTACACAGAGCGCGCTGTCATCTGGCAAATATGCTCACCGAATGGATCTCAAGTGGGGCGGCGCTCGGCAGAGGGGCGGGCGACGGGAAGCGGGAGAGATGGATGGTGCTCAGCCCAGGGTGGAGCCATCAGCCACAGACTCTCCCCCACAGCGTTTTGGAAAACTCAAAATATTGCTTGAATTAGACAAGCCATCAGCACCGCAGTTGGTGAGACGGACGGGGCAGACTGATGCCCACTGTGCACTAAGCTCAGGGACAGCTTTGTAAAAATACAAAAGGGGAAATCCAATGCTCCGTGTTATTACATGTGAAAGTGATGAAGGTCCTCACATGTGGTGAGGACAAAAGGATGCCAGCAAGGAACCAGTCAGCGAGCCAGAACACGATGCGGCATTAACCATCCACGTTCAACCCACAGCCACGCGCTTGGTTGGAAGTCAACCACTTATATCATCTGTTGTTACTTTGATAATGCATAGAATAATAGCATGAGTAGTGTTTGACATTGATCAAGAGAAATGAAAGCAGTTTTGTGAGGGATCAAATTGAAACCACATGCTGCTAGAACCTGATACACTGTACATGTTCCAACTGGTCCGAGGAGACAAATCCATGATTGTGCCAGACGATCCGAAAGCATAACCTCTTCCAGACAAACTGGAGCTATCAGTGGGGAGGAGAGCTGAGAACCTTCCACAAACCACCGTGATGAAGTGTCCTATCGCTCGGTTGTCTCCTAAAATCTAGGGCCCCTACTCCACTTATAGACAGCCGTAAAACACAGGCAAGGCATCTTATCTGTACAGTGTGTGTGTGTGTGTGTGTGTGTGTGTGTGTGTGTTGGTGATGTGTGGAAGTGTTTCTCACATTATTGCATGTCAGTCTCTTCAAATTTAGATAGTGTTTTAGTCAAACATTGACACAGTCTGAAACGGTTTGATATGAACAGATCCATCAAGTGTCATTTTAATGTGAGAAAGATTGAATGTAACCGCAGCGACTCAACTCATTTCAACAATCTCTCAGAACAACCAGAGACCACTTCTGGTGATTCAAAGTTAAGATGACGGTTGACATGTTCATTTGCATGTCAGGCAACTTTCCCAACAAAAGGGCATATTAAAGTTATATAGAATCTGTTATACTACCAAGAGCTACAGTTCCTGACCAGGTCACAATGATTCTCACAGTCACAGAAGAGCAACGGCCGAATGAGGAAAAACATGCTTTGTATGCTTGAAAATGCAATGTGCATTGCTCCTCTTGACTTGTTGTCTGGTAGCATCTATTAGCATTGAAAGCTGATATCTCCTTAGTAACTGGTAATAACACAATTAATAAAAGGTGTGGTAGCCTTATTGACAACTGCCTTGATCAAAGATGCTGGGACAAAAGTCAGTTTATTACAATTAAGTATCAGGTTGCAACCTCTGGGTCTGGTAAGGAAAGCCAATGCAGAAATGCCCGAAACTACTCTCCTGGTTGCAGAGGTAGGACTTCTCTCAGGTGGACAGTTGTTGTGGTATTTGTTGCTGTTGCTGAGTATGACAGTTTTTGACCTTTTTGAGCTCATGGTCGTGACTGTAATCATTCCAGACTTGACATGTTTATCATAAGGAAGAAATGTAGTTGATGTACGCATAGACATACTGTACATGTATATGACAAAAATGAAATGATAGATTGACGGATGAGGGCGCCTGTGGACTAATAATGTACACGCTGTCGCATCTCCAGCTGCTTTTAGTCAGTTTACAGAGCGCAACTGGCCCAACAGTGTGTGAAGTGAACACACACTCACTGTAAAGGACCCTCATCATTCTGTCACAATGTGTTGCTTGCAAAGTAGGCGAGGATCCCACTAGCAAATCCACACAAACACACATACGTAAGCACACATGCTTGCACACTCTATGATCCTCTCATCCACCCTTGTCTTTTACACTCCCCCCCCCCTTCTGGCGACATCGCTTGCGAAGCACGGACGCTCGTAAATTCCCTGCCTTGATTTTGTTTAACCTTTACGGTGACCCGGCACTTCTCCGCTCGGCGTTCTAGCACCCACTCAGTCACAGATGAGGCCCTGCTGGCCTCTGCGCCTCTGCAAGGAGAGGAGCCGTGGCGCTTCTGCAGCTCATCGCTCAGGCTTCTGGCTCAGCGGGACGCTGTGGTCCCACAGTGCCAACACACCTCCCAATTATGGGCCACATTTTGACTGAATAATGAAAAGTGTAAGTTTGTACGTCATAACACTAAAGTCTGCATAACACTTCCCTTAAGGCTTTTTAGAGTCCAGAAAATAACTCTTTAACTCTGTAGCTCTTTGGAAAAACAGCAGTTCCGGATTCAATCGATCTAAAGTATAAAAGGATTCAGTCTGTAAAAGTGCCAGCTAAGACCTTCAATTTCTGTGTTATTAATCATTAACTCACTATGCTCTTCCCAGTGTATGAACCTGTAGGAAAAGTCGTGAGAATTAGAAGATTATATACACTCATGAATATGGATTACTGAATACTGAACTTAAACACATGAGTACGGTGTAGAGGAAAGTATGTAAACACTGATAATATGATGTGTTGTCATGTTACATACCGTGTTTGCTTTCAATGAGACAAAAGTACAATCAACACTGTAAATAATTTTAAAAAATCAGGTACAGTTGGCTGTCATCATCGTAACACAGAAATAGGCATTAAAAAGTATTAGCAAGAGGTAAAATGTATTCGTAGAATGTTTGAAGAAATCTCTTCTCTCGCTCTTCCATGAAGGATGGAGAACTGTTTTGTTGCATGCAAGCTTTGGAGGGTAAAACTGTCAACTTATTTACATGTTGATCAGAATATATAACGCACGTGTGACGAATGGATATTGTCACTCTAATTTATCTCTGTAATGGTCATTAGACCGGAGGAAAATGTGTGTCTGTGTGTGTAACATACACATCCCTCCATGTGTTTAGATGTTCTGTCTCCGGAGGTCAGCTAGGTGGCAATTTGTTTAAAGTGATGCTGATAGGTATGTTGTCTGGTGTAATCTGTTGTCTATGTGTCGAGAATGACGCGGCATGTGATGTGCAACGTAAACATATGCAGTCGCCAAAAAAAATAATACGAGTATGATTTCAAATTTAAGATTGAAGCGAAGCCCAGGGGTCAGACAACCCACACTGAGTCAAATTTGAATTCAAGCGAGGATAAAAATGCCAATTACATTTAGTTTCTCTGGAGCTATTGGCTTGTGTGTTTGAAGCAATGGCAAAAAAAACAGTATGAATGTGACGGGTGGCAGAAGAGCTGAAGAGAAACTTTTCATCGATTCTACTCCTCAAAACGAACTCACGCAAACCAAACGTTAAAGTGACTTTGGCCGTCTGACTCGTTGTCAGTCATGTGTAAAACTCATTCCAACGATTTTTTTATTATGGAAATGATTAATCTTACTTTCAAATGATGGGGAATAACCCAGCCGATACGTCTTCTATAGGTTTGGCCCTTTTAGATGTGGTTGTTAGTATTTTGTTGCAAAGAGTGTTGTCTGCTGTAAGTTCGTCACTGCCTTAAAAATATCATTCGATTTAGATTACTCTCGCTGTAGATTGGTGGCTGTTGAAGAAAAACTCGGCTCTTTGATTTCAGTAAAGAAGCAATACCACAGTGTAGCTCTGTTATAAGTAAAAGTATAATTTAAGCATTCAAAACTTTACTTAAAGGGACAGCTTGTGGGACTTAATGGCATCTAACGGTGGCCTTCAGGTAACATGAAAATGAGAGTGGCCCTCACTGGAGCCAGTGATTGGTTTGTGTGTTCTGGGCTTCTGTGGAAACACGGCGGTGCATCACAGCTGGACCCTATGTAGATATGAACTGCTCTTTTTTAGCACAAAAAAAACCACAATGATTCTTAGTATTAGGGGATAAACAACTAAAGTAAAGTACTTCAAAAGTGTACTTAAGTAACAGACTTAACAGTTGGGTTGCATTCCAACTGATACTGTTGTGTGATATACTGAGGCCCACTTGTTCCTCTTTTACATTGCATGAGTGCAACACTCACACCACATCCGCTCTCTCGCAGTGTGACTTCCAATCCAATTAAAACATGCTAGGTCGGCATCCGGAAGGGATGACCTCTTTTTGTTGCAACACAATCAAAGCCCCACCTGCCCCGCTTCTCTCACAGTTCAGCATCAGGTCCCGGTGCCATATCGAAAATCCCATTTGTTTGTTGTAGACTGTACTATATGACCACACATGCCCCGTTTGATTCCAGCGACGACGACTTTAAAGAAGAGACCAGATTGAGTCATCATATAAGTCTGCTCTCTGTGAGCTGGAGGAATTACTTTTGGTTTGTCAACTTCTCAGCGCCATGGAGACGGGGTCATGACATGTCTTTACAGCGCAAAGCTGCTGGTCAGCTCAGTATGAGGGGAGGGGGGGGGGGGGGCTTCCTCTACCTCCCAATGTCCTGTTTTTTTTACGAGGTTCACATGGAGGCGTTGCTCCCCCCTCTTGTGGGGTCAGAGCCCCCAGCCATGTTGGCCCTTGTGCCTGTTTGCTGCAGCGCTAATCCACCAGTGCTTGCTTCCCGCTGAGCAACAAGTCAGAGATTTAGTGACTCGGCTGTTTGTAGGGAGGGTTTCAGTCGTCACCGTGGTAATCGGTTCATCCTGCCTCCTATCACTCACCCAGTTAAAGTCTTTGATTGGCCAGGCTTGCCAAGGAGGAGGCAGAGCATGGGATTATGGGATGAGAAAGGCAGTCTGAGTATGCCGACTTCACAGCTGATAGAATATAAGAAGAAAAATAGAAAACGTTGTATTTGTATGTATGAGTGTCAACTGTGTCGACCTTCTTCCAAGTTTTAGAACTGTTCTGGCTGAAGTCTGGTGTCTGCGCTGCATGATATGATCATGATGAAGACATTGAAAGATCACAAATATTTTCACATTTATTGTCAGATTTTAACAAATTCAGAGAGCAGTCTCACTTTGTTTTTCTGTAACATGCAAAACAATGGATATTTGTCAAGCTGCAACTCGTGATTATTTACATTATTGATTCATCTGCAGATTATTTTCTCAGCTATTCAATTAATCCCTCACAGCTAAAGCCCAAGGCGACGTCACCAGATTGCTCATCCGACCAATAAAACAGTCCGATCAAAACCTAAATTTAGCATGTTTACTGTCAGCTGTAGATATTCGTCCTTGCAGTGCTAATTGAAATGGCTTCTATTGTTGATCTAATCGCATTATTGAGGTTCAGCTACTGAGATTGGTTGTGCAGTTGAGGTTTAAGGGAATAAAAATACCTTTATTTATGATAAATTAAGAAACAAAAATATTGGATTTTTCCTTTCAAACTAGAAATTAGAAATGCGAATGTACCTACGTTGTATGTGGTAAATAGAATAGCAGAATGGGGCTTTAAGCTTCTGTAGCTACTGTCTTGGTCGATGAACAATCACCGTTATCTGTATGTTATATAAATCTATCAAAATATTAGTGGAAACGGAGGGGAAGGGATGAAAAAAAGGGAAACATGTCTTAAATCACAGCCTCCATGACAGCCGGAGTCACTGGGTATCTGCACCGCAGCTTTAAATCTGCCAACCCGAGCCAAGAAGAAAAATATCACGTAGCACCCATCTGTGTCTTCCTACGGACACGTTTGCTTTTCTTTCGAGTCTAGAGCTCCTTTGCAACTGATAAGACGACTGCATTCCTGGTGAGGCCGCAGGTCGGCCCTGCGGACGACCCCACTTGACAATGTCCAGTCACGAGAGGCTCCAGTGCCCAACACAACCTCCAGCAGCTCCACTCGTCTCCCTCCCCGTCTCCCTCCACCCAACACTCACCCACACTGAAGAGTGCAGAGATAAGGAACAGAAGGCAGGGTGTTCTGTGACTGTACTCCACACTGGGCCTCTGATAACTGCATTTTTGAAGGTACCTTTGAGTAATGTTGGACACTTTGTGTGGATTAGTTTTTGTGTGCATATGTAAAGAGCTGTAAAAATGACATCTGAAATGATTCACTGTGTTTTGTCTGGAAACCTTGATAAGCAAGCAGAAAGTGTTTTAGGAGTCTGTCAAAACACGGATGGATCTTCTTTGTAAAAACGGATTCAGTGAGAGCAAACATTGTATGTTTGATGTCCTGAATTCAATGACTGGAAAACTGGCACGTGATAGTGATGGAGCTAGTCATTAGCTTTGCCAACTGATGGAAATAACAAGATAAAGAGATTGATATGTCGGTGATTATGCGAGATTATTTATCATGGTGGCACGTCAGTTATCTGCAGAGATCACTTACAAGGAAGCAGTTTGTCAAATAAAGTGACTTTCATTCCATTTGATGAACTGCTAATTTTCTTCAGGAGATATTACAGCGCATGAGTTTGTGAAGATTGTTCTCATTAAAGACCAAGCAATTATATGATATGGCACTAGACATGCAAGTTTTATTTCCATTAAATCTCACTAATTATTCCCGTTGCTTCAATAGATTTCTGTCTTGTGTATTTGTGTCTTGGAGAAGAGTCCCGTCATACATCACGGTGTGAAGACAGTTGCTGATAAGTCCAGTCTCCGGCTGTGGCCTGAATCTGAGGATTCCTGGTGACAGGTTTTCATCAACCTCAAACTCCTTGTCCAGGCTGCCAAAGCATTACACACACCAGGTTTGTTAGCCAAAAAAAGAGGCTTCATCGTGAGGTTCGCGAGACCATAAGACTCACATTACAGGCCAAGCCTTGGCTTAAGCTTGATTTAAAAATACTTTATATTTCTGTAGCTGCCCTGATTCTTTCTGAGCTTGTGAAACGATGAGGACATTTACGAAAGACTGGTCTTGTTTTCTGACACAGCTCACTCGCGTGAAAGGCTTTTAACTGCTGTGAATGTTTACTGTGTCTGTAGCTTTGTGCGGTCAGACAACAGTGCTCTTTTGTGTTCTCTGCTTCTACTTTATGAAGCTGTTTTCGAAAGGTTTCGTTGAAAATTGCAGCATAAAAGTGGTTGTTTTCAAAGGTTGTCAATGGCCGGTACGACGCAGAAATAATTCTACATAGAAGGATTAAACGTCTTTGTTGGGAAAAAGAAAGTCACGGGTGAGACTTTAGCCTCACCTCATGGTACACTTGGTGCTCATGATATAAAATAAGCCTTATGTGACAATTATTTGTCGATTTTAGCGAGAGCAGGAGAATGAATTGGAGCGGTGGGAATTGCTGGGATGAGCGTGTGTGTGTGTGTGTATGCGCCTTATCCTTCCTTTTGGGCAACGAGAAGCCGAACTTGAGATGAAAACATGAACATCTTTGGAACAGTAACAACAAAAACCCTCCAGCCATGAGTCCAGTTGGCCATCGCAGCATTTCCAGGTTAACAGAGGAGAGAAATCAAGTTACTTAGTCCCGTTGTAAACCCCAGATTAACATGGTGTTATTCAGCATGAATTGGCTTACACGAGCAGAGGCGGCGGAGCTAAGAGTGACTTAGTGAGGCTTACACTAGCTCGTTCAGTGTCTGGGATGGGATGGAAAGTCTCCGGTGGGAAGAGAGAGAATAGCAGAGCAACGTTTAAGCCGGCCATTTCAGGAAGCCATGGGATCAAAGAAATTAAGAGTCTCAATTCCTTCATTCATACAATGTGAAGAACATGTCGTACCTCCCCTGCAAAGATGTTAACATCCAACGTGAAAACCAAAATACTTTTTTTCTTTTAAGGATTGGAAATGGGCCAATTGAGTACATTCATTTATGTTTTTGGTTAGATGGCGCAAGAGCAAATGTCATATATAATCATCAACTCAGTTTAGGAAAGTCAAAGAACTTTGATTCGGTTTACTGTCCTGAAGGGGTTTCACTCAAAAACGCAATGCAGTGCAGCATGACCTGTCCTCTGCCTGGCCCACAGTTGTAAACTGTCCATCGAGGTTCTCAGAAATTAAATTGAAAATCAACCGATTCAGGTTATTCGTTGCCAATTCAAAAACCCATTGCATGATGGTTTTCTAATTTCTATTTTACAACAGTAATAATCAAATGTCTCGTTATTTATTTTCCTATTTTCGGTGCCTTTTAAAATCATGAACACTCCAAAGCTCGTCAGCTGTGTTTCAGAAAATGTTCTTTCTTTGTGGCTGCTCTGAGAGTTGCACTGCCGAGGCTGGGAAACATTTCTGTTTATCATTCCCGCTGAATCTGTTATTTCTGTTAATGTATTCCTGCAGCCAAATGCAACTGAAGCCAAGGCTGGCCCGGGACCGTCACTTATTCATTCCCTTGATAAGCCCGGAGTGGTGTTTTTGGTGCGCACCTGACAGCAGATGGAAAGCTCCGGTAGTGGTATCACACTCTTCTGTCCCGCCCTTGGCGCTGATGTCATATTTTTCACTGCATCGGGCCAGTTTGATTCAGGTCTCAAACCTTTTATGGACAGTCATACATTGTGGAAATGTCGGCTCGATAAGAGCTGGAGGCTGGCTTGTGGGGTAGTGTCAAACAGACTGTCAGTGACCCCACGGGACCTCTGGCTGAACAATGAAGGGCCGATAAGATGGAGAGGGGCCAGCTCTGAACTTCATCACTGCTAAAAAAAACATGTTTCGGTATAAATGAATGAATGTACGCACAAAGGAATTCACAGTCAACATTTGCGTCTATTTTGGGGTTTTTAGAAAGCATGTAGAAAAAAAAAAGATGCATTTCACTGACACTTTAAAATGACCAAAAAGGTCCCATTTTCAGACTGATGCCAGTCCACGGTCAATTAAGGTTGAGGTTCTTCCCTGTAGCTGCAAATAAATATCAAATACAATGAAAGTAGCATGTTTTAGCCAGTGAAAAACTTACTTTACAAAACCAACATTTAGAGATATTTATCATAATCTGTTTGCACTCTTTACCTAAAAAGATCAATTAGCTTCTAAAACGAAGAGCAGTTGATTGCGGGCACACCCTCCTCCCTCAGATTCAATAGGTGATTGGCAGCACTGTGCTGAGAGATTTTGCAAAAACAAAACCCTGGTGTAACAGTATCCCATTGACAACATAGTGCATGCATGTGTAGCATGTATATCGGTATATAAACAACCAACCAAGGTCCTTTGATATATAAGCTGTAATTCTTTGCGATCCAACATTGTACACAACACATTCCCGCTTCCTGTCGGCATGAGGTACCGCCAAATATATATGTGTGTGCGTGTAATGTCAGATTTGATCCCGACAACATGTGTTAATGTGCAGCCATATGACCTCCCACAAGTCACCAAACTGCAACATGGCATTCGGTAGGTATCCGCTAATGCCACTGCATTATTAAATGGAGGTTTAAGGTTTTGTTTTTAGTTTAAAAAAAAGTTTATTTTGTGGAAGCAGTTCAGTCTCTAGTGGTCGAGCTGACACATCACAGCTGACCGCACGGCCTTTGTGCTCTTCAAATTGCCATTCTTATTTATACTCACCTCATTTTTCATGATTTAAAAATCTTTAATGGCTTAGCGTGCAATACAGGATGCCTGTGAACCAATCTGATCCATACCGATCGAATGACACAAGTCGATATTTGGAGAGAGAATTATTCACTCTTCCTTTCTTCCTTCCTATCAATATGACTCAGTCTTGCACACATCTCTCATCTCAGCATTCTATAAACTATAAAGGTGTTTGTTTGTTTGCTTGTTGTTTTGTTTGTTTTTAGGCTCACATGCTTTAGTAAGAATTAAGCAACACGGCAGCGTTTCAGAATTGACTTTCTGTCTTAAGGAACAGAAACAATTCTTCACATGCATGTTAGACACATCTCAAAATGCTATATCTGCTAAATAAGTGCAGAAATAATGATTTATTGCAATCTTTGTGGACATTTTAAAACAACTGACACTGATTCTGTGGAGCTTTTTAGGGCTGTTGTCTCCCTCTGCTGGTTGTTTATGGTAACTACGAAGACTGAAGAATACTGGCTTTACTGTAGTAGGCCTACTCGTCTAGTGCTGTCAAAGACACATCACATGGGAACCTGATTAGACCCCCCCATTTACCTCTGAAGAGAGGGCATGACCTTAAGGGACAGAGACCTGGCTGGTGCAGCCTGCAGGTGCTCTTGTCAGTTTCCTAAATCCAACATCTGGTCCAGGCGGTGGCTTCAGTCCAACCTCCACTCCCCACAACCAAGCGCTGCTTTTTCCACCGCTCCTACACCCTTTGTGGCAAGCAGCCATTTTGGACATGGATATTTGCCTTTTTTTGCAGCCGGAGTCTGCTTGCACTGACTTCAAAGTTTTTGCAGAGGCGGGTGAGGCCACCAGTGAAGCCTGTGAACATTGCTTCACAACAACTTGTTGAAGGATGGGATTTCTCCTTCTGACTCAGCGAGACACAGTCCGGCGCCACTTTCGAAGCTTGTCAGAGCACGGGGCCCAGAGGCAAAGCTTATTGTCCACAAATTGATCCAACCCCCTTGGTTTTGTTTATTTAAATGAGACTCTTAGACCCTGGGGTGTTTGTTGAGGAAAAGTCAGAAATGCCAAATATCTTCTTTTTTCAGTCTTCTTCCTCTTTCGTCTTTCCTTTCTTCTTTTCTCTCGTAGCCCTCTAGCTTTCTTGAGCCAAAAATCCTTGGTAAACATCCCGGCTCCGCAGCTTTACTTTTCTCCTCAGCGTCCCCCCCTTTGCACTGGGATCTCTGGTTTCTAGCACAGTATCATTGCACTGCCACGTTCCTCTTATGAATTAATATTTCCATCCTTCCCTTCTTTCCCTCTCCATATTCAAATCAGTAAATCATCACACTTTCAAAAAAAAATGACCATTGCTCATTTGCTGTAGATATCAAGTGAGGTTGCAGCCACAAGAACACAGGTGTTTTCGGGCTCGGTTTAAAAATGCACTACTTGTGCATTCATGTCAGATGCAGCCATATGGGTATCACATGGGCCAGTGGAAAAATAGATGTTGTACCTGCTGTGTCATCAGTCTAATCCCAGATTGGCAAAGGTAATCTTAATGGCCAAATATTTATATTTTAAAGTGCTTTGTCATCATGTCACAGTCCAGCTTCTAACAGTGCCAGGATTTATGATTATCTAACCCTTGTGGTTTAAACAAAACCCTGTTTCTTATAAAGTGTGAAGCAAGTGTAGAAAATCCCAAAAAGCTGTATTTATCCATATAGCTGATATTACCAGCCTGTTGGAGTTGTACTATGATACTGCAGTTGTGATGCTTCATTGTAAAAAATAATTTTGGCATAAAAAAAAAAAGAGTCCCATAATACGTGGAAAACAAATCCACAATA
The DNA here is from genome assembly GCF_949748355.1 of Melanostigma gelatinosum. Taxonomy (NCBI): domain Eukaryota; kingdom Metazoa; phylum Chordata; class Actinopteri; order Perciformes; family Zoarcidae; genus Melanostigma; species Melanostigma gelatinosum. Next base: position 23,767,262 of record NC_136638.1, read on the forward strand.
ATGTATCCAGAGACATTTTGGCTATTTGTTATTAAACGTGAAACGATCCCTGTAAAGGCTGTGAAGTCATGACGCATACACTGTGGAGGTTTGACTTTTTCACAATAAAAATCAAAAAAAAGCATTGGCCTTGGATGTCCATTTTCTTTCTCCCCAACACATTTCCTCGTTCATTCGTTGGTGGAATTAGGACACATCTTTGCACGGTCCATCAAAGCGAGCTAACGTTGGACAGAGGACTGTACTAGTCGGTATGCAGACTTCAGACTTCAATTCATAGTAGCTACAGTGAAGTAAATCATTGGCCTGTGTGGGCGGGGCCCCTCCCAACAGGGAACAGAGAGTTCAGCCATAAATTACACTGGTCAAGTTCTTGATGCTTTAATGCATTTTACGCTTTGGGAACCGGGCCTTACAGTGCGCGCTCCAAACTTACCAGTCACAACTCGTCCGGAGTGAACAGGGGTCCCGACTGTCACACTCTGTCACAGGTGCTTTAGTGCCGTTACCACAGAGTGAATTTACACATGGAGGAAGAGTCGGTTCCTCCTTCATGCCAAAATCCAATCCAGCCACAGGTCATGTCCTCTCGCGTGCTCTTCATACAATGAAACACACAAGGAGGAAGGATAATAAAGAAACCTCAGACCCCTCTGTTATATCAATTCACCTCCCCCCCCCTCTCTATTTACACAAGAGGTGTCAACTAATATCATTAGTGTACAATGTTGTTACTGTGAACACTGCAGCAGGAAACGTGTCACCGGCTCATTTTCCCGCTTCAATAACACTCATCAACGCGAGTCCTCGCGCTTCATCCCCTCCCACTCCAGAACAGACGTTATGCGTGTTAATTGGAAGGTATAAATTACAAGTAATCACTACCAGGTTTTTCACTGCCTAGACAATCGGCATTTACTCATCCGGCTTCCTGTTTAAACTATCTGCTGGAGGATCGCAAAGCCCCGCTGCTTATTTTCCAACGATTAGCTGTACATCAGCATTACCACCTCAAATCCAGCAGTTTCACATCCAGCATTAAATAGGATGAATGTTGATCTGCTAAAGAGGATTTATTTATTTCATGCTCTATCCAAAGATCAACTGCTACCAGCTTTGGACAGATCTGCGAAGGTCTTACCGAATAAAGCTACTGCATACATGACTTTGGACTTGACATTTTAGGCCTGGAAGAAGACCAAACAGTAAATTCACTGCAATAATCCCAGATAAATGGGATGATCACTACGAAAGCTTAGATAGTTAAGTGGCCTACACTTAAGTCCAGAAATGATAAAATCGCGGCTCGAAGGAGAGCCTCCATGTCGGGGGGGCGTGGTCTGTGCAGTCCCGCGTAAGGAGGACGCCCACCTGAGGACCGACATCTCTCTCCTCCTCGCGAGAGTCATCTTCCAAAGCAGGGTCATGTAACATGGCATCTTTAAAAGTAATCTGCAAAGCCTCTCCATACCTGCTTGATTATATTTCTAATATCGACATAGGAATCACTTGCCTCAAACACTTTTAACACAGATGATACAGGAAATATATCTAAACTATCAGGTTATGAGGCTGATCATTTTTCTGCCATGAAAATGATAAATTCTAAATAAATTTGGCAGAATACAACAGCCTTCAGCAGTTTAAGTGCAAGATTACATTGGAATTGCTATCAGCTGTCTAGAACCCTCTTGTGAAAACACAGCCAAACTCACATCCATAAACACGCAAACACATAATTGAATCCCTCAACCCACTGAACTGCACGCAACCCGGACCGGTCTCGACACTTTGGTGCTGGTTAGCAGCGGGGCTCGGCGAGCTGTCAGAGGAATAGCTCCCATGCCGGCTCAGCTGTGAGAGGGAGACAGGCAGAAGAGAGAGGCAGGCAGACAGGAAAGTGGCCATCTGGATCGACAGGCCGCAGGGTGGCAGGTCACATGGTGGAGTCACAGACGGGATGGTGCTCAGCTGCTCCATGTCTGTGCTTTCAGCCTTAATATCTTAGAAGACTACAGGGAAACGGCTGGGGATGGGAAGTGATTGAGTTCTGAGCGGAATTAAACTGGAAACTGTATAGTTTTCTTTTTTTTTTACTTTTACAAACTTACTTTTCTTGGTTAGGTCAGTTTGGTTTAGGCTGTCAGCATAACATTTTCTAATGATTTAGCATAAAGTACTGTCTCATGGGATCAATGTATAATTTAAAAATAAATTGTCCACTACTATATCATGTTTTTATTTCAAATTACACTGTTATATAAATGATTTGTTCCCCACAACATGATACATTTTTTAAAATACATAATTTATTTGTTTTAATCCATCGTATACATGTCTCCATTTCTCTCCATTTGCTTTGACAATAAATAAAACTAGTTCCACGTGTAGGTCATTTTATTCTAAGATAGCCCTGCTTTTATTTTGCGCTCAATTCATTTAAATAGTCATCCGAAAACATTTAGGCCTTCAATACCTTTTAATAGCACATTGAAATTCACCATGTATTTAAAAATCGAGACCTCTCTGTGACAATGTGGATAGTTGAGTTGCAGCAGCCTGTTGAAGGATGAAGCAGCTTGAGCGGCCAGTAGATGGCATCTGACACCTGCTTTAGATGTGAGGACCGGCCCACTATCGTCCTGCCTTTTCCCGACATCTCTCCAGTTGGATTCCTAATAACAAAACACATTCCTATAAAAGACAAATATATAAAACACTATCGTCTAGGTAAGATGACATAAGCCTGCCATATCCACACCAAAATAAAATATAATGAAACTGAAAAACCCACGTCAAGAATAAAGATGTGGAGATTTATTGGTGCAGTTTGGATTCACTTATTCATCGTGTATGTTCGTTTTGTTTCATAAATTCATTAATTGAAAGATTCTAAATGCTTCAATAGACCTTCTACTTTCGTTAAATGCTGCAGTAAAACCTCCCGTATAGCCTTGCAATATAAACAGTCTGGTGCTAAATGAAACAAGGGATTTTTCAAGTTTTTGTATCATTTCTAAATATCGTAACACGTTTTAAAGAATCCGGGCTACGTTGAAAGTTCTCCAAAGGAGAAATAACTCCACTCACAGCTACCATGAAAAACAGGGCAACGGCTTTGAATGCCTGTCGTGTTGCAGTCTGTCTTGAGCCCATCAAATTAAAGCAGGTATTACTGGGAGAAAAGACGCTCTAATTGAGATGTATTTGATTGCAGCTTTAAGAATGGCCCCATCTCCCCTCCTAAACATATGGGTCTGCGTTAGCCGTTCGCCCATACATTTTCAACACTGCAGGACATTGTCTTTTTTTTTTATGACCCGTGATCCATCCTTCATACATGCCAGAAAAGTGTCAGGGCCTTCTGGGAGGGAGAGGAAAACGTGCCGAGGCAGTGAGCGTTCAGCTGGCAGAGAGCGAGGATCCACAGCCAGCGCTGTGGGTAAGGAATGCCTTCTGGTTGTGTTGGTCGGCAGATCAGTCACACATCAAAAAAACACTGAAAAGAAAGCTTATTCCACTATTTAAGTACGACGCAATAGACCATTGCCATTGAAGTTTGAGTACGTACAGTTCTTGATGAAGTTGGAGTCTGCACTATTTAAAGGGATTGTTGCATTAAATGTTAAAAAAAAGAAGTCTGATGAAATTCATTACCTGTCAAAATAGACTTTAACATGTTTCGTTTTAGGTGTTCAACTTTTCTACGCATGATTTTTCTTGACAACAACAAATGTCAAACTGTGTGAGATGACAGGTGTCAAAACCAAACATGTCCATGACGCTTTTGTCAAACTGGTACAAATTACAAACGTTGTTCCCAAAGCTATCGTGCAAGTGTGTCCTCTGTCTGACAAATGTAAGTGTGTGAATATCAGTGTTACAAATGAACACGTTTGGAGAATCTAACTGAAAATGAAGACCACACAAGTAGACAGATGGTTCGCGGATATGCAATCAGTTTAACAACAGGACAACAAAAGAGCAGCCACGCCTTAGATAAAGGTGCTTAACCTCCACGCAGGCTAAGTGCCCCTCGCTCCATTACCACTTAATAGGCCTAATCAGTTTTGGCCCAGATTAGATTTTGAATCTATTGCCACCAAAGCACAGTGGCATATTAAATGAGTGACTTCATTAGACTGAGCAGGGTCATGTTGTGTAGGTGGCGATCCTTGGAAGAATAGGTATTATCAGCAGTGGTGTAAGCACTTAAGCTACATCACAACGATGCAACTGTATGGAAAGATTACGGGTGTGGATGGTAGTAGAGCTGCTATACAGTACAGCTTTCTCTATTTGCACAGATACGGAATAGTAATAATAATAAAAACTAATTTCCTAATTTATGTTGATTTCTGTTATTACAGAGCATGTTAAAGAAATGTAAGAATGTGTTTCAAGCTAATTTCCTCAGCATATAAATAACCATATCAAAGACCAAAATGCCGGTTGAATCATTTCTGTGACCGAATTGTGTGTGCGTGTGTGTGTGTGCTAATTGCTGTTGAGAATTGTAAATTTGGTTCTTCATATTTCTATCAGTATTTTTTCTTTCTGTTTATTCAATCACAAGATCAAATGTGGTGTAGCCGTATTCAGCACCAGACTCACAGCCAAACCCACTTCAGATCTGACAGATCAAGGCCCAAAACATCCGACATAATCTCAGCTCAAAATAAATTAAAGTCGCTGAAGAGGAGCTGCATATATGGGCAGCTCAACTGACTGACAGTTCAGCTCTTGGATGGATAGATTTCTGCAATAGAGTCATACTTTCCAGTGAAACGAAATGCGGTGCGATCCATGCCATGCCACGCGCTGGCAGAGCGGATTGCCCCAAAGCATTCACCCCATCACATGTGATCACAGCTGTGTGCTGTCGTTAAGGAATAAATGCAGACATCGTAGACAATTTTGTATGATTAATTAATTCACGAACCATTTGTATTATATTTGTGTTATAATATGTTATTCAAACAGCTCACATGTAAAGGATTCAGTGTCGTATAAAGGTTTGTGCTGTTTACTGCATTGAATTTGCTGAAATGTAGAAGTTCAATCTGAATCCAGCATCTTCACAAAAACAAAAAAAATGCAGCTAAATATGTTGCTAGAGTGAAAAGTCTAATATGAACCTGATGAGCAGAAGGTTGGAACTATACACAGCAGCCATCACATCTGTACTTGGCAAATATAAAGCATCATAGCAAGTCAGGCCTCAGTAGATATTTTGCAGAAACCTATAAAAAACCATCTCAGAGGCTTCAGAGAGAGGAACACAAAGGAGCAGGCAGATAATCAGACAGGCAGGCTTCTACTGACACGGCTGAGCGGTGCATGAATGTTTTCTTGACAAATAAAAACACTGCGCCGGGGAAATTCACTGCAAGGACCAATTTCAGGCCTCCTGCACCAGTTTGAGGAATCAATACCAGGCAATGGAGCAGGTTGGGGCTGGGATCGATATCTGATGATACAATCATATCTTACTTCTTGACACTGTCTTAGAAGCGCACCACACTGGGGAGGACGAGCTGTTGGCGGTTTAATGATAACAAGCAAGAAAATAAAGGCTTGATGGTTGAAAAGACGTTTTATGTTCAAAACATGGAACAAAAGTAACTGAAAATCTAATTTCTTGAGGATTTCGTCTGTCGTTATTTTGTCATCTTTTTAGACTTTTGTACTTCTTAGACGAGCATCAATAGCAGTTTTGAAATGGTAGGAGGCAATTTAATTTAAATGGAGAATAATTAATTTTAATAAAACAAAGAGACAAAAGAAAACTGGTTTCATCTGCAGCAGTTAACGTTGTCTGGATGTCAAATCTGACCATAATAATCTAGTTTCCATCATAAAATATACCTTCATTCGAGCTTGTTGCTAATTGCAGTGTTTTTTTTTATTTTTATGCATTTGGCTAAAAAAATACAAAACAATTCTTTGAAAAGCCTGTCAGGATGTTATTTCTTGTCATTTTATTCTCAGCTTGACTGAAACACAGCGTTGCCTTGCAGACAGCCTCAGCCGCGGCTGATGATAAAATGTTTCAATCTCGGCCCGCTGGATGGTTTTGCACATGCAGCAAAAAGCACTCAGTGATGTCAGGGCGGTTTGAAACGAGCCGGCGGTCACACCAACGCACGCTCAATCATATATGGACACGCTGCTCAGATGGGAGGGGGAGACACGGCCGGGAGGGGCGAGAGTCACTTATTCTACACAATGTAATATGATATTGGATAATAACTGTAAACACAGTAGAGTGACATGAACTGCATGCTGGAAACAGAGCCTTTTCACTCACACCTGCCCTGCTGCTGATTGCTCATACTCTATAATGAGCATACATCGGGCTGGCTTCAATGGCATTTTGAGGGTTAACGGCGCTTATATGTGAAGCCTTGAAAACAATAAGCCTCCCATGTGATTTAACAGTATATCCTAGGATTTAAAACTTGGGCTCTTTAAAGTTGTATGTAGAAGCCCTTAAACCTCACCACACCCTAGAGAGGGAAGCTGCTTTCTTTATAGTCTTACATTGACTTCCATGGACTTCCCGATCATGAGTCACTCTATGTGCGTTGCCATCACCCTCCCCTTACCCCTCCCGTCTACCCCCTTACCCACCAAAATAGAGTGCCTTAGCTTTCAATGGGCCAACAGGGCTTGGCTTACTGCAGTGGCACAACGTAGCCAACGCAAACCAAATTATTGCTGGAAGAAAACAGCAGAAGGCAATTAAATCCCAGTTAGGCGGATCATTCTATGCTTGATTAACAGGGTCAACGGGGGGAGCCTTCTTCTTTTCATGTCCACAGTGTTAATTTATCTTTTTTTAATTACAATAATGAAAAGCACACAGGTTACATTCTCTTATCATTAGTCGGTGGCTGCTTAACAGTAGAACATTAATGAGCTCTGCGTGTGTGTGTGTGTGTGTGTGTGTGTGTGTGTGTGTGTGTGCAGGTAGCAGAGAGTGCGCATATGATGACATCACTGGCCCATTCTTACACTGGCACTGATAGCATCAACAATTAAAATGGCTGCCTGAAAGTTTACACTGAAAGAGATTTGGCAGGAGCGATGCTGCACTGCAGGTGCCAACACGATGGCAAATTTGAATCAAAATAATCCCATTTGTTCTAGTGGTGTCAGATGTTCTGGTCCGCAGACTGTGTACCTAATGAAGTACGCATGCACGACGCACACCGCGGTTCCATTTGCGCTTATGCTGCCATTTCTTCCGGCCAAGACCCTGCATGGTTTTCATCATCACGTGTCGTTTAAACTCGGTCTCTTTCGCTCCCGACATTTGCCAAAATGCTTTCAACTCGGCCTGTCTGCCTGCGTGCGGAGGAGTATCCTCTGCCACAGCGATTTCACGAGCAGCGATAACGCTGAGAGATGATGTCTCCATGCCGCCTCGTCGTAGGACAAAGGCCCGAGGCAACATCTACGTAATCGACAGTGCTGATCATTATAATGAATTTCTGGGTAAAACCGTGAATCATCACATCGTCAATGTGTTACTAACATGAAGCACAGAATTTGCCTCTCCCCTTACCGCTCTTGAACTGTTGACAGTCAAACTGGAACACACATCAGCACAAACACACACATCAACAGAGGGCGGCTGAGCAGTGATCCACTGTTTGCTGACCAAATGACAGTCCCCCTTTCGGTGGGGAGGAGGAGGAGGTGGGAATGAGCGTGGTGTGAGGGCATTTTCCGCTGCTATTTGTCACGATACAGTTGTCACTCAAGTCACAATTTAGTCTTTGAGGCTAATCACAGCTAACTCCTCAGAACCCCACCGCAAGCCTCATACCACCCCGTCTCATTCCCACATTCCTACCAGCCTCTTCCCTCACCACTCCCACATCCACCCTCCGCAGCCCCATCCGAGCCCACCCTCACCTTCTCAATCCACTCTTGGATCATTTCAATTTGCATCCCAACTGGCCCCGGGATTCCCTAGCCCTGTTAAAAGGCAGGCTATTTGTTGTGCTCCGCGGTTAATGCCGCGCAGAGCTTTAAATACCCATATCAAATCTTGGCGGCTCAACAGATTCAGTTTTGCAAACCTGTATCGAACAGAGGTTCAATCCGTCAGCTTAGAAGTGTACACTCCTTAAGTTGTGTGATAAGGTAAAACCAATCACTGGATTAGGCTCTCTCTTGTCAGTGATGGTGTATTTTCAGTGCACAGCGTTGCTTTGCTGAAACAGGATAAGCTGATGGAGTAACATTATGGTGCTTGAGATTTCTTTTTCAATAGGAATATGCTCTTAATGGATTCCGAAGCCAGTGTATGATGCTGCTCTTGCAGCTGTGGATAATGCATTAGCTGTGAAAAGCAGTTGGTGTGGGATACCATGAGCAGTCATCTGTCAAAACCAAAACATTTGATTGTTTTTATCATGCAAATCCAGCCTACTACCCGATAAGACTGATTGAGGTCTTAAAGTAGGATTGCAGTGTTTATTCTCAGAGAGCTTCTCACAAACAAACCTCAGCTTTTAGATTCACAAGCATAATTTTGCAGAGCTTATGGTGAATTGATAACTCAAGAAGGGGGAGAATCTTGAGAGTCTGCTGCTTCTTGCGGTTACTCTGCCTTGTTCCATCTGGTTTTGGGGGCGATGTGGGAGGTTTTGGTACATGGCGAGCGAGAGTGAAAATTCATGGCAGGTACATAAATAATCACTTGGCTATATTTAAATATAGGCTACAACTTCTGCTTCTGGTCGAAGTGTTGCAAGGCTGTCTTGGATGACATTTGAGAGGAACGCTGAGCCATCCGCAAACTGCAAAGTACAAACCAAACGTCCTCTCTCATGAAGCTGGGTTTCCACTTTGTCCTGCCAACAAGCGTTCCCGGGAATCTCCCAGTCTGACATTTTATGCTCGGTCGAAATCACACTTCAAGCCTTGAAGCATCGTTTGTGGACAGCTATGATCCAACTGTCATTTTCTCTTTTTTTTATGTTGGTTTTGCATGAATGCAAAGAGATCACTGTGATGATTGGTGATGAAAACCCTCCAAGCGCTTTTGACGACTTAAGTGAGAAAACTTGAGGCCGTTTATGTGAGTTTTTTCTGGGCAGCGGAGCGCCCGATCACAGCAGAGTTTGACCACGAATTTGCATGCAGTTGTCTTAAAACTTCAGCATGTAAGGCACACTTACTGTTCTCAAAGGAATGCACATTTCTTCTTCTCTTATCTCGAAAAACAGACGCATACTTTGCGAGTTTAGGTCATTTTGCACAAATGAGACTTTCTTATCTCTGTGACAGGCAGTACAAGGTAATTGGGTCAAATTAGTATGTATATGTGAGAGTGTGTGAGAGAGGGAGAGACACGGTTAAAGCACTATCTAGTTTCTTATAGAAACAATTCAGTTTGTTCAAGAAATGACATGTAAAATGTAAACAGTTGGGCAAACTGTGCTGTAATATATAGCAACAGCGCAATGAGTGATTAGTGGAAGTAGTCACTTAGTCTAGCGATGAGACGCCATGACAAATTACAATGTGTTTTAACAATTAACGTTTTGGGAAGCTTGAGAATCCCAATCTTAGAGAATGTTGACATAAAATGTCATGAGGATGTCTTTCCAAATAATTTAATTGTAGGCGGCAGCTTGTAAAACTTTGCTCACTGCACTGTATAACACAATGGTATAAATGTTTGTTCAATCGCTCAATCGTAGCATGATTATAGGGACGAGTCCCAGCTGGAAGTTGCTGCCCATCTCCTCCTCTAAAGTCTCCATGTAGCAGCTGGTGGTCTAAGTCCTCTCTCTCTCTAACTGGTCCACCCACCATGCTGCCTCAGGTTAAATGGACACAGAAGCTGAAAGAAGGGCGTCCATTCCTGGCCATTAGCTGGTTGCTATGCTAATCCAGGGATTACATGAAATACATTTCCCCCACTTAAGGTTTCCCAGAATTCACAGACGAGTAACGACAAACCAGCTCCCAGAGAATCTATATCCCACAGGTATGCATAAATCTTTAATGTGCCTGGAGTCAGAACGGGCCTGATGTCCAGTCATCACATGTGATCATCGTAGTATTTGGATTACATTCAACAACAAAGTTTTTAATATTCACTACAGCAAGTTTTGGGAAAGATTGTGTTTGCCGCAAACAAACGTTGGGTAAGTTATGTTTAAGGTCACCCACTGTGAAAGACTCTCTGGTTCACTGAAAGTGATGCATTTTATGTGTCACTGTAATTTAAAAAAAAGGGTATTTACAATGAGCAGGGTTCTGTAAAATAACAAAAAAACAAGGACAGAATGAAAGAAAGAAAAAGAAAAAGACAGCGAGATATCACATAGTATTAGACACAGTATTAGACAGTTTGAAGTGCACTGCCGAAACAAAGAACCAAAGCTCCACCTTTAAAAGTCTTGCTAACTAGGACTCGTAAATTATCATCAGACTGGGCAAATTAACAATTTTTTCACTGACGCAAAGTTAGAATGCAGTTGCTCACACGTTTGTACATGAGGCATTTTATGAAGCCGATGGCGGTACAATGTTGCCCTGTCAACACTGCATCTAATTAATGGTAGACCGCAAGTATTAATCGTGCTATTTATCTGTTTAGCTTAGCAACGTAAAGTTTTTCATTTAAAGCCAGAGCACTTGGTGCATGAAAAATCATCAGCAAATACAAGAAAGGGGAAATCACCACAGTGTAATTGCTCCAGCCTAAGGCCTGTTATCGTGTCCTTACAAAGCAATGTTTTCAACTAGAATACAACAATGGAACAGCCCGTACTAAAGAGAGCGCCGCACCCTTGAGCCACTCAACCACCTGGTGATGTCAGTCAAACAGTAGAGGAAGACAGGTTGGTGCTAAACCCAACAAGTGTGGCTCCGGGCCCAGGTTGAGCTGCTGTGCAGAGATAAGATGTCTGGTTCAGCTGATGCTCCGGGGTACACTTTATCCATTTTGCCAGCCAACTAGTGTCATTTTAGGGCAGATTTCTGAAAAATTAAATTTCAAAATTCAAAGTGCAGATTGGGGAAGTTCTGTTTCAACAAACTGACAGACATAAAATATTAATATATTTTAGAGGAATTCATGTTTTTCTTAGAGAACGTGGTTGTCATGTACACAAGTGGGGAGATAGTCTTATTATTGATCTACTGACCCCACCACTAAGAGCTAATGTTGACCAAGGACTAAAGATCTATATGGACAGTGCTTCTGTCAGTGTAGCATAAAGGATGGGCAAGTAAAATCCAAACATTTGCTTTTGGGTTTCACGAGTAAAGAATAACTCTGAACTTCCCAATAGAGGGCAAGCACAACGTGTGATGTTAACTGTCTAACTAAGGCGGGGTCTGTGGTTTTAGAACCAAAATCTCCAAATAAACACGAGACGCAAAGTCACAGTAACTAACAGACCAAAAACAATCATGTCATACAATCCCAGTGATAGTTGTGTTAAATCGAGGCTTTGACGGTTGAATCATGCAGGTTGTGTGCAGTGCTTTCTGTGTAAAGAGAAGTCCTACATTAGACCAATTAGGTTCATTTGGAGTGTGCACATAATATTTCATCTTTCACTCTCTACTACAAGTTGCAGCTTGAAAAGTTATCTCGGAAACCTGCTATTGTTTTGGCACCTTTACTGTAACCAGATATTTAGCCAGCAGGGAAAATGATCAGCCAGTTTCAATGTTAACATCCGACCAATTATGAGCACACCCTCCAGTATGCATGCAGGCATGATGTACAACTGGAGCTGAGAAGCCGTCATTCTACGAACACAAAGACCATCCTGATGCAGGATCTCTCCAGACCCTCGAGCTGACACATTCATCACCTGGAAGACCTTTTTGATATACAAACTATTCTGCTAATATGACTAGTGATGGACAGCGAGGTTCAAAAATAAAAAATAAAACATTCACACACTCCCATCGTCCACAGCTTGTCTACTAAGCTTTTTGATCCCACCTGGGACAGGTGTCAGGGCCTCTCACTCCCTGGTCTTTGAAAAGATTAGACAGGACAAGCAGCATGATATGCAAATAGATTATTGACTTTGTGTGAAACTGTTAGATTTCAGGAAATATCCTATGACCAAGATGAATAATCAAATCAATCCTGGACCCATTTCTCAGCAACCAAAGGCCAACTTCAATCTGATGTAGATCAGGTGGCAACCTCCGGTTCTGTAAAGTGAAGCCAATAAAGAATTATCTTGAACTTGCTTTCTTTCTCATGGCCATCAGGGGGCGACTCCTCTGGAAGCAAAAATAAGTCCGATTGTATAGAAGTCTATATGAAAATAACCCGACTTCTAACTTGATTTATTACCGCAGTGAACATTACAGTTTAAAGTATTTTTCAACACAGCCAATGTTCATTTCGTAAATAATGATCTGGTTTAGACTAATATGGACAGTAAAACAGGGTATACTTTAGGACGTGGCTACCTCCTGATTGACCGGGAGTTGTTCGTGTTTTTGATTGAGCACTTAACAATGTGTGACTTTGTGATGACTGCATCCACTTCTTGTATACAGTCTAAGTGTTGATCCAATTCATATTAAATATGAGGAGATGGTTCCAATAAGACAAAAGGGGAGCAGAGCTGTGCCTGATAACACAGGCAGGACAGTAAAACGACGACCAGTAGGTATCTTAAAACTTCTGAATACATTTCGATGACTGACAGCACATCTGGATGAGAAATGTATAACCTCATCCAACTGGCCGCTCCAACCAGGTTGACATGAATTCAAAAATAGAGATATGTCTGCGCTAATGTGGATCAAGAACCGCAGTCAGTACGGGCCCAGGTGAGCCAACTGTCAACATGATGAGGTCACTGCGCTCTCTTCTTATGCTGTCTTATATTTAAGCGTCAACACAGTTCAATCAAAATGGTTCTGTGGGGCTGTCATTGGCATTTTCGACGGCTAAAAGCATGCAGAGAATATATTTTTAGATGTGTGTGCGTTCAGTTGTGCGCATGCACACGGCTGCCACCGATTATGCACATACATGATCCCCTGGAAGAAGACAATAATATTGGCATTAAACACCTCAAGATTCTGCCGGTTTTTAATATATCTTAAATTATGTCAGGAAAAACACTGGAACATCACATCAAAGCCACAGTCAGTGTATAATGCTATCTCATAAAGCTACAGATCTCTCTAACAACATTGACATAGGGAGCAGGCAAACAAATGTCAGTCCCTATAACATATGAAATACTTAACGTAACCAATTTTCTCCTGTCAATCAACCTGGAAATAATGACAGCGGGCTGAGAATCAATACGCCACAATTGAATTTTTCGACTCCCAAACATGTCCCATTCGGCACCATGAAAGACTGGCAAATGTCAAGATTTATTTTATTTCCACCACAGCAGTATTAGCAACAACGTTCCTCTCACCACCGGCAGAAAAAAGCAGGTCCAGACTCTTCTGCTTGTTCTGCCAGTGAGCGCCCAAGGACAATGCTAGATGAGTGTGTGCACTAACTGTAGAATGAATATTCACGCGCTGCCACTCACAGCAGCATATGAAGCACATGTAGGGCTGACGGGAGATTTGCAATGTCTTTCATGAAATTGAGACAGCTTTATTAATTAGTAATATTCTTATAATTCTATTTTAGGACAAACTTTTTATGTTCCGAACTACTGCATTTCGTGAATAAGACAAATGTTGATAACACTTGACACAATTTGTTTTTATAGCACCTAACATTTTGCTCTATTTCTAGTTATTTCCTTTTAGTACTGAATGTTCCCATGACCTCTGCCTTGAATGACACAACAAGATTGTCTTTACTGTTAACCGCCACTGTAGCGGAAAATAACAGAGGGTGAAGCTACTGAGCACTGCGGTCTTTGTCTATCACCTCATTTACAATACGGTGCCCTCTGCCTCACATAATCAATTAAAAGACGGCGGGGCTGAAGAGGCACCCTACCAGTCACAGAAGTTTACATCAAAAGGAAGAGATACTTTTGAAGACTTGCCTCATCCTTGAGAGTCTTCCCCGAGAATGCAAGGACAGATTTAGTCACTGATAGATGTGGTTCTGGCCTACTTCAAGGTCTCGCCTAAAACATATCAGATTGCACCGCTGCATTGTAGTACAGTATTTCACTGCTGGGCTTTCTGTGAAAAAGAAAACACTGGCCAGGAAAAGTCTTCACTTCAGGGGACACTGCAGTTAATTGGCATAATTTAGAATTATTTGAATTAGTATTTTTCAGTCCCATAAAATATACCACAATACCTTCTGACATGTTTTTTTTTACTGTTAAAATCAAACTACATACAATTACACTATAACCTTGTTGCCTGACAGGATCCTGCAACAAAGCTCAGTGACATACTCTCTTTAGTGGATTTTAGTTCATACAAAACAGGCTTACACTGAGGAAGAGAATGGAAATTGTAACTCTTGACTTTGTTTGCGGCATCTTCATCCCATTGGACTGCACATTGGCCCTTTCACTGCCATCTTTACCCATGTCTAGGTGAGCCAGCTGACGTCTTACAACAGACTGAAGCCGTCTGACACAGAGGAAGGGGCTGCCACCAAAATAAGGGCCGTTTTATGGTGTAACAGCTGTGCCGGTAGTATTTATTACCACGCACTGTGAATGGGCCTGAATAATTGTTTATGAAGTGAGGAATTCTGGGTCTGTATGGCTGGCGCCAAATGGGAACGACCACAGGGCGGTCTATGTGGCCCACTGGCTGTTGAGATGCGTCCTGTTCACATCCATGTGCCAACAGACGCCATTATTTGATATGCACTCAGCAATAAAATGGTCCATTTTTTTACCGCAACCAGATATATTGTTAATGGTCAGCTCTTTAAATGTCATCTCTATATGCGCTGGGAGTCGTCGCAGGAGTTTCTTACAGCAGAGCAATTGGTAACTCAATAAAATAAAAGGGACTTAAGACATTAATGTTGTAAATCATACATGTGGGCAGCTGCAAGAGTGAAACTGAAAAATGATCGTTAATGAGTGAACACACTGCAAAAAAAAGTTTATATTCTCCAGGCATTTAGTCTTAGTATTGGGATCTTACATATATGCGTTGCAGAGTTTCTAATCTTTAGTTTATCACACCTTAATTTAAAGTTACAATGTTGAAGATCTCTGTTCGTTTCTCTTTCCCGGCGCCCATGGTGATAATCAATAATTGCATGTTTATTTTTGGATCTCACTTCAAAGAGATCCAAACAATCTCGTGAATTCCCGTGAATGTCGCTACAGAAGAAATGGTTAGATGTACTGCAAATGCAATGGCTTTCTCTCCCATGGCTGGCACTTTGAAACATTCAATAGCTGCCATGACAGTAGCATGTGCTTGCATTCAAATGTTCCTTATCGGACATTCAGAGCATTAATAGCAGCAAACAACTGTTTGCTATGTAAAGATATAGTAGAGCTATAGAGCAATGGCTCCAAGAATGAAGTCACTCCCACTGTGTGCCGCAATCCCAGCTTCTCTGTGCTTTGTTTACGTAGCCGGTCCGGCCGCGAGTGCGTTCGAGTCCCACTGGCTAGCTAATCGCTGCTAATCGCTGCTACCATGAGCTGCGCTGCACTCATACGGCGGCTACAGCAGATAACAATATCCCGTCTCACGCCGTCTTCACAGAAGCATAATGTCCACGCTCCCTTATCAGGCTAACATTGTCAGCACTGTTCGTACTGTTAGCGTCGTTAGCTATAAAATAAAAGTAGAATATCAGATTGTGTGCAATGAAGCAATCTCCACCTGTGCAGTGAAGCAGTAGTAGTTGGTAGAAATTCCTAATTTTACATTGTGTGCATTCCATTATGTACCATAAAAAAAGACAAAAACTTGAACCGGGAAGTCTGTAACTGGATGTTTATCATGAACATTTTGGATAAATAATTTACTGTTTGCCCCCATTTTCTCTTTAAATAGGTTTGGGTAAGCCAGGGGTGTGTTTAAAGTCGTATTGTTCGTGTTTCTTGCCTCGTCTCACTTCAGCTAGACTTGGTTAGCACATTGTGCCGATAGGAATTATGACCAAAACTATGAAAACACGGTTCTGGTTGTGTGGAACCAGATTCACCTTAAAGAGGCTATTTGAAAATGACTACATGCCTCGATGGCTGACCATACAGTGGGTGGATATTTTTTTGCAGTGCACACAGTTGATGGTCTTGGTTCCCAGACCCTTGTGGTCATCAGAACAGGTGGCTAGAAGCATATTTTGGCGAGAAGACAGCCAAAATTGAGAGCTTGGGAGCACAGGTGTAAGAGTAATCCAATCCATTTAGAACAGAAGATAATCATCATTTTATATGAGCCTATACTCGGGTGCAAACGTGTCCAGCATTCATTTATAATGTATGAGAAACTATGTCTGAGCGATAATAAATCAACCCCATCCCTTTGAGTGACTTAATATGTGTGTGTGTGCGGGAGTTGGTGGGCGGATGTGTTTACCAGTGTGTGCGTGCGGCAGTGTTGATGACACAATAGCGTGGCTGGCGTCTGGCTCAAGCAGAGTTATGCAGAAGTTGTTGGTTGTTTTGCTGATCCCTCTCTGTCAGTGACACCAGAAGCGTCATCAATCATGAGAGACTGGGGGAACAGACCACCCTCCCCTACTGGTCTGTGTGTTGGCTCAAACAAGCCCGATCAGTATGGGAGCATTACTATATACAGTACATATGATGTCAGTCCTAAAGAAAAAGCAAACCACAGAGCATAGACGATGCTTCATAATAGCTCATGGTCACTTGAGGCTGTCAATACCAGACATGGAAAATGAATAGTGTGATATTAGTTATGCCTTATTTGTATGTGACAGCGGCATGGAAACATGTCTGTAATCCAAGTTTTACATTAGCTGCTCTCTTTTATGTTTCTTTTGTGTGTTTTTATCCTTTCTTTCTTTTTTTGGAAAATACATTAAGAGACGACCTAAATGCCAAACACAAGGCTTTAAAACTGAACTGTAGCCTCAAGCCGCTAGCAGAGTTGAGCAGAGTTCTACAAAGGTATGGTAAGTTCACTTCTTTCTAAACCCACAACCCGAGATGTTTTAAATTTTCGAACTTGTAACATTCAGTCACAACCGACACTGACTCAAGTGACATAGACAAGAATGTTTGTTCCAAATCTCACCGACCTACAGACACTGCCTTCCCTCACTGGCGTGGCTGAAAAGTTGAGAGAAAGGTTTGCAACCGAAAAACCTTTCCCAACTTGCAGCTGACAGTGTGATTTGAACACCAAACTGCCTCTACACATAAATCAGTACTTCTGATATGATTTAATCATTTAAACATCTGTCTGTTATTATGAAACATTAACAAACACACACTTTACAATCCATTGATATACTTCTGCAAAAAACACGACCAGAGAAGAGTTGGGAAAGGTTGAAACGGTTCACATGACCTGGGCAAGTTACCCTGTCAGTACCAGGTGTACTGTCAGCTATTGCGTCTGACATTTGTTATCTGTTAAAAACATCTGGTTTTAGTATCCACTCTTAGAAGAAGAGAAAGAGTGAGACCAAGTGATAGTTGGGGGTAGAGAGAGGTCGAGGGGCAGAGTTTGGTTTACCCAACTGAAACTTTAACCAATTTAGATTTTTCTTTCTTTTTTGGAAGGGCTTATGTCATGTTTTCGTCTTCACCACAGACTTCTGCCTCCCAATAAAGCATTTTTCATACCCCATGTTTACAGAGAAACCACACCACAGTGCATTTCTGTGAAATGAGTCGTCATATCGGCCGTGCCTGACGGGGGAAGCTCTCGGCACACAGCTCTCTCTGGTCTCTGCCACTGTAGTGGAGGCTGTTGACAGAAGTCGAGACAGGCAAACATATGTTCCCTCCAAAACACAGGAGGGGAGGTCCGTCTTTGTTTTCAAAGAGGCCATTATCGCCGCAGTGTATCGCCAGCCCTTCGCTGTTGTTTGAGGAGGAGTTGTCTCACACTCTCCTCCCGGTCCCAGCTGAAACTGTCACAGTCAACCGATTGAAACCATCTTCCTCTGGTACACACGCAAACACACACACACACATGTAGATTTTTGCGGTAGAAGGTGTTAAGATTACATTGGAGTTGAACACTCCTAATGGATTATTCTACAATAATGATCACTTTATAAAACAAGTTATTTTCTAAAATGATATGTAAAAAGTAAAGGTATTCCCCAGATGCTCATCCATCCCCCCAAACCTGCTCCACACATGCACCCAGTGCTGATGTTACACACATGCACACAGAGAGGGGCTTGTTACCACAAAATGACAAACTAAATATCTGGGGATGGTGATATCATACTGCTAGGCCTCATTACCATAGTCTGAAGCACAAATGTAGTTTCAAAGACTCCAAATCCCATCTCAGTTGATCTGCCAATATGCAGAGTCTGTCCCCAAACTGCCACAGCCATGCCAAAGCAATTTGTTTCGTATATTGCTTTTGGAAGCCAATATGTTTTAATTAAGAGAATACATAAGCGAAAACAACACCATAAGTAATCGTTGTCCCCACCCATGACAGAGGAATGTTGTCTGATCTTTTTTTTCCCTCAGTCATGGCATACATACTCGATCGACCACACCGATTTGAAGGAGGAAAGCATGGTTTCTCACATCCAGAGCTGGTTGTGTGGCCTTGAATTTAGTGTTTAAAGACATTTCTTTACAAATACAAAATGTTGGGTCCATCATCTGTCAGAAAAAAACAATTTAAAGCTTCACATTTTTGTATTGACATCGGCTAAAATCACTTTGTGTCATTTGAAAAGGGTCCCTCGAATATTAAAAGGAATCAGTTCTAAAATAACAATCTTTTAAGTTATTGTTCTGGTTTTACAGCATTTGCAACTTTATTGTTTCTGTCGAAGTTTTCCTGACTTTTCTTACATGCAACACGTTTTCCTGGGAAAGATTGACCTTCAGCATTTAAATGGTTGATGGACTTCCAATTGTATTGCGCCATTCTAGTATTCTGACCACTCAAAGCGCTTTCCACTACATGTTAACATTAACCCATCACACACACACACATTCACTGATGGTATCTTGAGGCTGCCGTACAGGATCTTCCGTCAAGATCAAGATCGAATCTAAATGCTCATTCACACGAACGCGCGCCGAACGCACAGCCTTCATTATGCGGGTGGTGTAGACAGGGATTGAATCACCCATCATCCAATCAGTGGGTGTCATGATCTACCTCCTGCAGCCACAGCTGCAAACTTCCAACTTGGGAAGCAGCAAAGTTTTTACAGAAGCAAGCAAGGCCAGCAATCATCCAGTTATATTTGCCAGCATTTTTTAAATGTGTATTAATGTATATTCAGTACCAGCGTGCTCTTTCTTTCCATCTGTATCCGTTTGTCTGGTATCGTCTACTAAACACATCAGTCTTTTTGTGGCACTGTATGACAGGCTGGAATACTGTGCTTGCCTTCTTTATAACGCTCATATTATATTTGTACGCTTGTTGAATTTTTTGACGGAGAGAAATTTCTTTGTTTACCTGGCAATGAAGTATAATATCTGATCTCTTGAACTTCTATTTTGTCATTTGAATTTGATCATATAAATGTTTGAACAAGTTGAAACTATGAAGCAAAGTCAACTCGACTCTATTTCAGATCTTCGTCTTTCAGATATTACCGCAGAAGATTTCCTTTTGCTCAGTTCACCACCAAGCTGAAACAAGTCGGGAGCCCCGCAGAGTTGTGACAGATATCGTTTCCCTTCTAAATGTCTTGGCCTCTACATTTCCATACATACAGTGCCGTTTCATGGTGGACTCATTTTGAAAACTAAAACAAGCTTTTTTTTTCTGGTTATGAGTCAGCTTGGCTAAATGGATTTTCCATCTTACTCTTCATACAGAGGGAGTATCTTTCCTCCACTCCCTGTGATGTCAAAGTACAGTCAGTCATACAGAGTGAGAGCTCTGCTGGCACCCATCATATAGACAGTGTCGCCCAAAACCCAAAGGGATCACATGTGTGTGTCCTCTTTGTTCAGAGACATCCAGCGGCATCTGGCAACAGTATGTCCCCTTGTGCTACTATATGCAGACAAGTGTGTTGTGTGATCAGGTTTCCCAAGCTTCATTTATTAAATTAAGTAATGCATCACTGTGATTTGGCTTTTTTTTTCTTCTTCTTTTTTTTTGACTTGGGGGGGAAACTCACGGCTGGGAAGAAACAAGGCCTTTCATATCTTGAGACAGTGGAAATGGGAGGGGAAAAAGAGCAGAGAAAGAGAGAGCTGGTAGAGAGGGAGTTTGTGAAACAGGGAGAGAATGACAGAGAGGGAGATGAAAATGATGGAAAGACGGGAACAGGGAGGGGAACGGAGGCCCTGCTCCTTTTCTTCTCCCTCAGTATCACCTCAGAGGGAGAAAACAACCTTCTGCCAGGTCGTTTCTCATCATTTGTTCGATTTGTGCTGATCCTACTTTATTTTCATTAAAAATAACTCAGAGGAAGTGCTTTAAGTTTTACACCACCTGCACTCCCTCCCCTGTGAATTTCCATATGCAGGCAAGTTAAGCCCGCTTGCATATTGAAGTTTTTCTTATTCTATATCAAAGAACCTCGCAAACAAATACATATAACTGAACTATTGGTCACACGCTAATATGCCATGTTCAAAACAGAGATGCAGTTTAACCTCATAAGATATTAAAAAGTTCCAGCAAGCACTTATTGATGTTGATCGATTGAGATTTTGCAATAGTTACATGTGTCCTCTGGAAAAGGATAAATAAATAATATTGATGGAAATGGATGCAATTCAGTGCGTTCCAGTGCCAAAGCGCACCCAGACCCATCACAGATGAACACAGTACTCTGCAGTGTCTGCTCTTTTGACACGTCCAGCAATACGACCACCATTGACTTAATCTAGAAGGGAAGTGAAGAAAAAGTGATGTACTTTCAAATTAAATATGACTTGTTAACCACATGTCAGACATTTTACTCGTGCACATGCTAAACGTAGAGTTACTTTACAAATTTGACAACCAGGCAGAATCCAATTTTAGAAATTTGAATGATGTTTGCAGATATGGAAATGTAAAGCAGCTCACTCAGTGGAGCTTATGCACCGCTGAGGATATTGAAACTACATTAATCATGAAGTGTTAAGGTGCCACATGTATGGGTGCTATAATTTCTTAATTGGATTACATGCGTTTGTTTGTTGTTGCAATTTATATGTCTTTATCCGTCATATTTCATCAATGAAAATGGAGAATTATTTCATTGATTCAACCCACAGCGCAGTCTCATATTTTCTGACAGGCTGCTGCTGCAGCGGGGGCTGCGTAGCCGCCAGAGCATCATCCCATTAGTTTGACTTTATTCTTATTCCCATCAGGTCTTTTGACTGCGAATGAGTGTGAGAGGGAGGCCAAGAGGTCACTGGTGACTAATTTTCTGAGCACTCACAGATTGTGTAAGTAATGGAGCACTTATTGCATTCGCTCCCCCATCACTGCAAACAAGCCCCAAAAAATCCATACAAATTCCCACACGCAAGATAGCGCCTGGGGAAGGGAGAAGTGGCCCATCTTTAAGATATAGCGAGCAGCATGGAATAGGCCTAATGTGCAATTTAAAATCAATATCTTTAAAAAAAAAAAATGCCTCTCTTACCCACGACAGCATCATCTAAATATCAATAGGGCCTCTCGGTGCTTCAGACAGAGCTGGGTGCGAGGAGACACAGATCCGAGGTGCTTTGACCAAGGATTTCACACCGTCCATCCAGAGGAATCGGGCTCTCACCGCCTCTCTTTCAATTTTAATACAGCGCTGTACTTGGCGCATGAGGTTTAATAAAGTAGCACAGTGTCTGTCAAGCCAGGTGTAGCTTCAATCCTTTCATATTCTAAGTAAATCCCAAAGAAAGGTGTTGAGGATACCGCAGAAGAAGACAGGCAGGAAAAGAGGGAACCGGAGGGGGGTAGGCTTGTTTTTTTCCATCTCATCTGCCCAAGGTACTATATTTGTTTCCCCCTTTGCAATCCTGTGGATTTGAAAGTAGTGTTATTTCGAACAATGTAGCTTCTGTGCATTTCATGCTGGAATTTACTGGATTTTCTCGGAGATGACCTGTGACTCGGTTTCTCTTACAAACCCATGTTTCAACAAGGAAACGTACCATATCATCACTCAAAGAATCAATTGGCAATGTCTTGGACTAGAGTCAGCTCGTACTAGAAATCATCAATTTCAAAGCAGACAACAACGAAGACGTCTTTTCATGTCACCACAAATTCTTTTTCCCTTATTACATTTAGCTCTCAAACATTTGGGAACAGAAAATGAATCCATCACAAAAAAGATCATTTTTAAGTATATAAGTTTCTCCCATTTTAATTATTATAGCTGGCCCAAATGTGAATGGGATGTGACGGATGGATATTTTTTTTTTCAATTTTCAATTGAAATTCATCCAGTCAGGCTTTGTAAAATGCGCTGTTTCATAGCGGTAATTAATGTCTCTGTCTTAGCCATGTCTTGTGTTTGCTCATCTGGATTCCATGGACAGGCTTCCTCTGATGAGGCCGTCAGCAGAGCAGAGAGAGAGAGAGGAAGGGAGGAGCACACTGAAGCATGATGGGAAGAAAGGAAGGAAACTGTCTAAGTAATGCTTTGTGGTTTCTGGTATGAATATGTACAAATAAATTGCATTGATATGTATCAGTCGCATTGTCATTGCTGGTATGTGTTCTTCATGAGTAGGTTTTGGCTTTTACAATTTCCTGCTTTTCTTTGTCATGTGACAGTAAACTGAATACTTTTGGGCTTTAAACTGTTTGTTGGATAAAACAAGACATTATTATCAATATTTGTTCCACTATTTTCTGATGTTTTACACTCTAAGCGGTGAGTCAATTCATTTAGAAAAAGGTTGAACAAATGAAGTAATGACAAAAACAATCCTTAGCAGCTGTTAAATTACTGTGCTATGTCAGTTGGTGATGGAGACTAAAAGAGTGAGATGAAGTCTGAGTTTTTGGCTTCTTCTTCAAGTGATTTCATGAAGCACAACGGTGTGTATAACCCACTTAAATCCTTTCTTGAAGACCTGCACAATACCAGCTAAACGCTGTACGGTACGCTGTTGTATCAAGCACACAGCTGGCTTAATAATAGACTATCTTTGGCCAAGGTCGGGGGGGGGGGCAGTAATGGTGACCCATGGATGACCCTGGCTGCTCTGACTGACCGCTATATCACGACTGCAAAAAAATTGATTGGTGCTCTGGTTTGAACAGGACATTTAAGTGTGGTATTGACACACGATATCATGTCTGTAAAGTAAAAAAAATTAATTTAATGTCTTTGTAAATGCTTTATCTATTCTTGTCAAATTCACATACAAATAACCAGAACAGGGTGTCTAAAACTATAATCTTGACACATATTTCTCCAGAACATTTTAATTACCTTTAATATTTAACACATTAGCTGTCATTCATGTTGAAATTATAACACAATAAACTGCGTGCTCTGCTCCCGTTAGCGTGACAATAGTTGGCCGCTGGCCAGCGACATGTTTTATTTAATAATGTGGGAATTTTCTACTGTTTTGCTTTCATTACAGTCGAGGAGGCTAAAGCTGAAAACAGAAACAGAAAGCCAGTTGCTTTAAAGCCCGAACTTTACAGCCCAACAACTGTCAGATGCAATATGAGCATCTGGATTCAAAAAGGGGAGGGTTTTTCAACAGGATGTCTGCTTAATGCGGCAGTATTCCTTTTTTTATTTTCCCTCTCTCAAAATGTGTGCTCTCTTTCTTGTATTATGCTATGCTGGAAATCTACAACTTTACCAGTGACCACTGTGGCAGCCGGAGGGGCAACCTCAGAGGAGAAGTGGTAGAGGGACGATATTGCCTGACATGGAGGCGGAGCCCCCATGTCAGGGAGTGGAAAAGAGCGCCAAACCACCATCAGCCCAACAAGCAACACCTGAGGAGGAGAGACGAGGGAGCGACCACACCCTATCAGAGGAGGAGGAGGGGACTATAAAAGGGCCCCGGACACAGGAAACTAGGAGAGAGTAGGAGTGGAAGGAGACGGAGAAAAAGCAAACCCATTGGAGACAACTGCCTTACCCCTTGATCACCCTGGAACGTCTGACTACCCGCCCGGCTCCCGACCCCTGCCTGTACGACTACCCTGCTCCTGCCCGCGCCCTGGACCGTATGAGGAATACCCGTTGTGCACCGAACCGTGGAAGTGAACACCGACCATCCCTCTGGAAAGCGGACAGTGTATTGTTGAGTGTCTATCCTACCTCTATCCACTCTCTATATTCAGTAAAAACCTCACTTGCACCATTTATCTACCGACTGGTTGTGTTTATTGGTCCGTGTTGTCGTGAAACCCCCTTGCCACCCCGGGGGCTGTCACAATTTGGTGGAGAATGTGGGCACAGTCCGGTTCTGGCAACACTGACCGATAGACCGACCGACCCAGTAAGCATGGCCACCCCGGTGCCATTTCAAGAGCTGCTAGCGGGGCTAATCGCTAGCAACCAGGAAACCCAAAAACGCCACGAACAAGCCATGCAAGTACAAATGCAAATCCTCCAAGCACAGCAGCAACAACAATACCAACAGCAAGTACACATGGAGAAGTATATGGAGGTACAAACCGAACGCGCGGAGGCGATGCAAAGCGAAATCAAGGGCATGTTACAGACACAACAGGAGCAACGTACCGTGGAGAAAGCCAACCCAGCGCGCTTCCTTCTCAAGCAGACGGCAGCTGACGATGTTGAAGTGTTTTTTCAGATATTCCAGACAACGGCACTCCGGGAAAAATGGCCAGAAGAGCACTGGGCTGAGTTGATAGCCCCCTTTTTGATCAACGAAACGCAAGTAACGTATCAGGACTTAGAGCGCGCTGGAAAAGTTGACTTCCGGGTGTTGAAAGCGGAAGCGTTACAGCGATGCGGGGTCACGCTGTTAATAAAGGCACAACGATTTCATGAATGGACATATGACACCTCCCTTTCTCCGCGAGCCCAGATGCATGAGATCAAGAGGATTACGACGGCCTGGCTGCACGCAGAGCCAACCGAGGTGTCGCCCACCGATCGTGTCGTCATGGACAAATTCCTTAGATCCCTCCCGTATGAGGCAAAAAAATTGGCCGGCCAGAGAAACCCCCGCAACCTCGAGGAACTGGTAGAGATCATGGAGGGTTACCACGCAGCACAAGCGTTAGTGCGTGGGGGAAGAAACCCGAAAGTGGAGGGGTCCACCCGCAAAGAAAAGATGAGAACGGAGGAAACTACCTATGTGTCTCCCTCCTTTCCCCCAGGCTTTCCCCGACGTCGGCCGGCGTTTGGACCGGAAGAGAGGAGGTGCTACCACTGCGGCGAGATCGGGCACCTCGCCTGGGAATGTCCTCACCGCCAGGACGCACCCATGCCCACGGCCAGTGAGGGGAGTCGCCCATGCGGACTGATTACCGGATGCTGGGCCACTCACGAGGACCACATGGCCCTCACCCCGGTCAAAGTAAACGGCCGCGACGCCTCCGCGATGGTGGACTCCGGGAGCGCTATTACCTTGGTGAGACCTACGTTTGCTCAGTACCCGCTCCTAACCGGCACCCGAGCGGTCACGTGCATCCATGGGGAGACCCGCGAATACCCCACCACCGCCATCGAGAATACGCGGCAGCCTATCTGGACGACATCGTCGTGCACGGGGAGGAATGGGGGGCTCACCTCCAAAGACTGGAAGCCGTCCTGAAAGCTCTGCGAGGGGCGGGGCTGACAGCCAACCCCAAGAAATGTCGCCTCGGCCTCCGGGAAGCTGACTACCTGGGGTACACCATCGGCCGCGGCTGCGTCAAGCCCCAGGTAGGGAAAGTCGAGGCGATCCGGGAATGGCCCCGCCCCCGCACAAAGAAACAGGTACGAGCATTCATTGGGCTAGCTAGCTACTATCGACGGTTTGTTCCCCAGTTCTCTGCTCTTGCAGCACCCCTGACGGACCTAACAAAAAACCGGCTGCCAGATCGGATCGTATGGACGGCAGAGACCGAGGACGCCTTCGAGAAGCTGAAGGAAGTACTCTGTTCTGAACCAGTGCTGGTGACCCCGGACTTTACGCAACCGTTGGTGGTACAGACGGATGCCTCCGAGACCGGGGTGGGTGCCGTCCTGTCCCAGCTGAGGGATGGAGAGGAGCACCCGATCACATACGTAAGCAGAAAATTATTACCGAGAGAAACGAGATACGCCACGGTCGAGAAGGAATGTTTGGCCATCAAATGGGCTCTGGGGGAGTTGAGATATTATCTGCTGGGACGACACTTTACCCTGGTCACGGACCACGCCCCCCTGGTATGGATGTCCCGTTCAAAAGACAATAACGCCCGGGTCACCCGCTGGTTTTTATCCCTTCAACCGTATGCTTTCTCTGTTGTCCACAGATCCGGGGCCGCTCATGGAAACGCGGACGCCCTGTCAAGACGGGACGCCCTAGGTTCCTGGAGCAGTCCTCCCCCCAGGTCGGATTTAAGGGGGGGGGTATGTGGCAGCCGGAGGGGCAACCTCAGAGGAGAAGTGGTAGAGGGACGATATTGCCTGACATGGAGGCGGAGCCCCCATGTCAGGGAGTGGAAAAGAGCGCCAAACCACCATCAGCCCAACAAGCAACACCTGAGGAGGAGAGACGAGGGAGCGACCACACCCTATCAGAGGAGGAGGAGGGGACTATAAAAGGGCCCCGGACACAGGAAACTAGGAGAGAGTAGGAGTGGAAGGAGACGGAGAAAAAGCAAACCCATTGGAGACAACTGCCTTACCCCTTGATCACCCTGGAACGTCTGACTACCCGCCCGGCTCCCGACCCCTGCCTGTACGACTACCCTGCTCCTGCCCGCGCCCTGGACCGTATGAGGAATACCCGTTGTGCACCGAACCGTGGAAGTGAACACCGACCATCCCTCTGGAAAGCGGACAGTGTATTGTTGAGTGTCTATCCTACCTCTATCCACTCTCTATATTCAGTAAAAACCTCACTTGCACCATTTATCTACCGACTGGTTGTGTTTATTGGTCCGTGTTGTCGTGAAACCCCCTTGCCACCCCGGGGGCTGTCACACCACCCATTGCAACCTGGGACCATGCTAGCTCCGGGGTCCAGAGATTTAGGCTGCAAAGTTACTAAAGCCAAAAGCCGCAGGGGAGTATTTCCAGGGCTGGGATGAAGTACGGCTCAGGCTTGGGAGTCACAGGGACAGGGGGAAAGGGAGAAGAGGGAGGGAAGGGTAAGGAGGGGAAATTTATTTCTGTTCTCTTGCTCCTGGGCCAGTCCGCAGGCCCATGTATCAAATAGACCACCGCATTCGAGATGAGCCCGTACAGGCCGATTCGTGGCAGAAAGCCCAACACAGGAGAGCTGAGTAATCTTCGGCAGATTTGGTGAAATGGCAAACGTAAAGAGTGCTTTTAACAGAGATCAATATTTGTCCTTACAAGCGACTCTGTGTGCAGCGATTCCACTTTGTTTCCTGAACAGCTCAACACTAACACAGGAGTTGATAATATTGGGGTACGTATTTTCCAGGAACTTTAGAATACTACCACCCTCCAGTCATTTCAACAGATTTTGTTGCCCTCGCTATAAATAACTACATTTCACAGGTAAGCCTGCTTACAGTAGTTTGGTTGATTTTTTTCCCCACACCTGTGTTCCCCGAAAACCCGCCCTACACTTCCTCCGATTGGCTACTACTCATTGCCTCCTTCAAAGAATTAGTTACGTTTATTGAACAGAAACAAGATTGGTGACAGGGTAAATGACTTTAACTCAGATGTGGATGTTTTCATAAGGATGGCAGCCTTCATGTATGGTGCTCATATGATATAGTTTTTTTATGCGGTGCCGTAATTAAACAATGTTGAACTGTTGATATGACACACTGATTATTAGGAACATTTTTAAATGCCGCTTTATATTACAAAGGTTTCAGATCCATGTTGTAGAGCAGAACTACAAGAGGTAAAGAAGTAAAATGTTTAGTTTTAGCTGAGTTATAATATAATATAAAGTTTTCCCCAAAATCTTTTACCCCAAAAATCCCAGTTCAAAAAATCGACAATGAAAAGTGTCCGTATAAATTTAATCAAAATGAAATACACAACCCATAAAATCCCTGTTTTTATCTTATTGACATAAACACCAATTGATGTTGACAGTGTAGCAAAGCAATGGAAAGCACAAATTTTCCATGAAAGTATGAACCCGCGAGGAGCAAAGCAATGCACCACGGAGACAGCCACTGGCACGTGATGCATTCTGGGAGGAGCCAGCGGCAGAAACGTACTGTTTTTGCTCCAATGACGAAAGATCAACATTTGTCTCACGGTAGCGGATCACTGAGAAATTGAGTGGATTTCATCTGGGAGTCACATTTCGTCGTCTTTCTTCTCCTTGCTCAAAGGCTGGATCCCAAAGCAGATGTGCCTCCGAGGCACGGGCCATCAGGTTGAAGGGTGCAGGCCCGGCTGAGAGTTGGTGTTAGGGTTAAATTTAGAGGTTGGAGGTCAGATGCGGGTCAGGGTTATGGTCGGGTTGGGGTCGTGGTGAGGTCAAAGTATCCAACCCCCTTAGGGCAGAATTTAAGTGGTCACTGTTTACCTCTGTGTCCAGTTAGAGAGCTGTCATCTAGCGTACTGCAACTATGAGGAATTTGTTGCACTGTGGGCACGGAAAACATGAAGAATATGCATCAGTGTAGTTACAGTTGAGACGATTAACCGATTATTCGCAGGACAGAAAAATAATTGGCAACTATTTTGATAATGGATTAATCATCTCAACCATTTCCTGAGAAAGATGCAAAACATCTGCTCTCAAATATCTTCTTCCTTTTATACGATATTAAACTCTTTGGGATGTTTAAGATCGTCTCAGATAAAACAATATGAAAATGTTATGGATTTAGAAATTTGCCAGATCAATTAATAATTGAATAAATGCGGCCCTATCTAGAATATGTGGATTATGTGTTATAATTATTATAATGATTATTATTGTTATTGTGATTGTTATTATTATCATTAGACTGCGGGTGTTGCGATTGTGAGTTTTCTCACACGAACAATAAATGAAAAAAAAAATTCTTTCTGGTTTATAGCTTAAGAATGACTTCTTTACCCCCCGATATGATTTACTTGAAATGCCAAGAGAAATATTATTGACGTTTCTATGGTATCTCGCTCCAGTTGTTGCTGATGTCACCCTTGGCTTTCGCCACCATGTCTGGTTCTCCCCTGTTCTCAGAGGCTGCGGCATGCTGGGTAACCTTACACCGTCCAGCGAGGGAGCCGTGGGATGAGTCTGTGCACATGTTTCACACTGTGGGGCACAGACAGTGTGCCATATCAGACGGCTTCCCTGCCATGTCCCCCTACCACAAGACAGCAGCGGCTCCCAAAACCAAAATTATACTTCCCGGAGATGAGGCAAAGACAGCTACACTAGAGAAATCGTCCAAAACACTGTTAGGCATGCGAGAACGGTTCAACACTGTGACAGCAAGTAGTGTTTATAGTGTTTCACGTGTGTCTGTGCCAGACCAATCCACTTAGTGCTTCCCTGAGTGGATAGAGCAACAACATTAAGTGACAGATTAATACAAAAAAGTTTGATATACAGTGAATTTTAAGTAAAAAGCCAGATATAATACAACTAGAGTTCAGTGACATGATGAGAGTAACAATAGAATGAAGCAGCTGTTTACTGAAATGTAAACTGGCTTGTAAAAGGTTATCCTTAACCTTTTACAAGCGTCAGGCAGCGGCATTCAAGGTTGCAAAGAAACAGGACGGAAATATCCTCCAAGTCATTATCTCCTTTTCATGCCATCTCTCTATTGTATTAGGAAATCCAACCAGGGGCGTTCTCGGGCTTCGGGAGGCTTAAGATCTCATAAAATCAACTGTCACCTGCTTAGTTATTGGGTGCTTACAAATAACCAAGATGCATAACTTGAGAAAGTACCAGTCCCCTAAACCCTTTCCAGCAGGAAGAAAATAAGGTCCTTTCAATGCATTATTAATATTTTGCCTAAACTCAGTCTGGACCGAACTGCGAACCGGATTAGCCGAAGGAATTTAATATAAAATTCATGCCTTCTCTCTTTTTCTCTCTCGCAGATATATTCAGTCTGTTGTTAGTCAGAGAGCCACGGCATTCCTCCGCGTACCGACAGACTCAACATATGACAGCGAGGGTGGGAGCAGAAAGTGTGTGGCCCCGCTGACCGCCATGTGTTGTCATTTAAAATGATATTTTCTGAAGTTAATGACTTACACAGGCTTATAGGTATAAATGGCCGGTCTCTGGCGTTAATTTCATTGGCTGAGTGGGCCCCATAAAAAGGTCATTATGCCCGGTTTGTGTTTAAGTCGTGTTTAATTCCAGGCAGCTAGAGGAGAGAGGCTGTATTGATTAAATGACAGCTTAAGAACTAGTTGTTTAATAAATAGGCCCTGCGTATTGGACTAGAGAGGAGCAAGGTGGCGAACAAAAAAAAGACGGCTTGAAATAAGCGTCTGAGCTGACAATGTGTGCCGGTGGATGGGGACAAAATGGAGGCTGGGACACTGATGTTAACAAGCAAATTAGCCACAGCGGGGCGGCCAGCACCAATCAATAGCCACAATAAAAAAAAGTTGGTGCTGACCACGTAGTGTCTGCAGTGTAAACTGCCCGGCCCTAGGTCCCCAAGGCCAGGCCAACAATAACCTACAACTGAGCGAGACACAAAAGGTATCGACACGGAGAGCGCTTCAATTTCCCCAGACGGCGGGGCCCTGTCACATCAAACTGGCTATTAGTCACAAATTCTGGCTGCCACCGATCCATCCCCCATTCTCTGGGGGGACCTTGTCAACTTGAAAGTTGTGCCGCTGGCAAAAGGACATCTGGTTCCACTGTAGTGTGTGTTGAATACAAGAGGCCAGGAGCTGCCTGCCTGATAAAGGAGAACAAACAGGGCCACTTTAGACTTGTCAAGCCTTGTTAGAGGGAGCAAATGACAAAAGAAGGGAAGACATTGAGAACAAGAGGCTGTTTTTATGGATGGTAAAACAGCACATGAGGGTCTGTGTAGTCACTGAGCTACTGTACGTGACATGAAATATGCTCATTTCTCTCGTAACAATAAACCAATTATATATCTGTAAAACACCTAGTGTGAGATTTACATTCATCATAAAAAATCTGATGAATTTAGGAATTCATCTCAGTCAGAAAACACAAAAAAGAAAGCTATTTCATCAAACACCCAAATGTTTAATGCCTTTTTTCTCGTGTGCGTTAAATACCACATTTAATCAAAGACTGTGACCAATCGCTGCTCTGCTAATAAGTTATTTCTACCCTTCTCCATCCCGTGCCTACAGCACCACGCATGCTTTACTTCAATCCGACATGGCTGTCAGTGGCGTGCGTGTAGCCTTGTAAATTTCAATCAGCGTCTCACAGCGGGGTGCCAAGGTTCGACTTCATTTCCCTCCACACTGAACAGGTGGTAGGAGACCGGCCATCACTCAGCGCTGTCTGAGCGATCTGTCGCCCCGGCCATTACCGCTCTATTAATTGCCCCGTGGTGTTCATGACGAGATGCTCAGGCGCCCCGGTTAATGTTTAATGTGGCGACGCCTCAAATCAATGCGTATTTAAGGAAGACATGCTAACTGAGACTGCTGGATTGTGCCATTGGATAGTTGGTGGAAGGATAGTGTCACATATCTGTCGCTGTGGTGTGGCAATTGGAGAAGGCGGGATATATTATGTGGTTAATTGACTCAGGCAGGGGAGTACATTTGAATCCTTTGTGCTGAGCTGCTTAAACTATCATTAATGTTAATTGTAGGAAGAAGGAGAGCAGATGGTGCGTCTTTGCTTGACCCTCGAAATCCCTTGAAGACTGTAAAGAGACTCGGAACAAATAAAATGTGTTTACTTTATCAAGCGTTTTCTCAGCATTTTTTCACCCCTGAAGCCTACTTGTTTTAAACATTGCAGGATAAGCAGAATAAAAATAAGACTTTACACAAACTGTTAACAAAGGCTTATTTAATTAGATCCCATCATCCCGCAGAACATGCACATGTTCTAAAGTGGGATATTTTAAAGGAGATTTATGATTCTATTGCATTTGCCTCTTGATCGAGGGGGTATCATCTGGGAATGGATCTGGAATACAGATGAGATCGGGCGATGGCTCGGAAAAAAGAAAAGAAAGGGGGGGGGGATCAATTTTAGAGGCAAGGGTTTGGCACATTTAATGAATTCATGCTCCTTCTCTCTCTCTTTCTTTCCCTCAACCCTTTCTCTGTAAGGATGAAAAAGATGAAAAGAAAACCCCTCACACGGTGACCGTTAGGGAGGCTCTCTGTGGGCAATCAATCACCAATCAGTCATTGAAAGTGCTTGTCCTGCTGTTGGAGGATGTTCTTCATTACTTACAGACTTTCAATGTGGGAACGGATGTGAGGGAGAAGGTGTGTGTGTGTGTGTGTGTCGGGGTAATTATTCATGGCCTTTTACTTTAACCGCTCCTGAAGGAACAAGTTTAAACCGGCGATATGGTTGTTTGGTATTCACATGTCATC
The DNA here is from genome assembly GCF_949748355.1 of Melanostigma gelatinosum. NCBI lineage: Eukaryota > Metazoa > Chordata > Actinopteri > Perciformes > Zoarcidae > Melanostigma > Melanostigma gelatinosum. The sequence goes on from NC_136638.1 coordinate 23,799,966, forward strand.
ACAATATCATCAAACCTCTATTTCTGCCCCTTCCATGCACATGCACACATATCGTCCTCATGAATCTGGAGTCCTCTGTGGACCCAGTGGGCTTTGGATGATCCCCGAGGTTGATATTAGCTCCCATGATAGGCATCAGAGAATAACCCAGCTTAGAATGTTTAGATTCACCAACCTTAACTTCTTTAAAAGCCATGCACACTGGACCTTAAGAGTGAAGCTAAAATGTGTTTGCAGTGTGACATTGCTTCAGAAACACACCTGGAGTCATGTTTAAGATGTATTTAGGGGAGTACTCAAATTAAAGCTGGTAAAAATGAAAAGTGAACCTTATTTTTATGAAAATGACAAAAATTCTGAAAAAGGATAAAAAAAAGAAGGTATTTCCAATTGCTACAAGCAGTTGAGAATGTATTAATTAAAAATAAGAAAATAAAAACAAAATTTCATACAAAGTAACAACCACCAAATGACAAATTCCCACTGTAGCAACACACGATAGAGAGAAGAGAAATATTCAGCCCTATCCCACAGCAGATATCCCACAACTTATTAGATGCGTTGCTGGAATACCCTATTAGGAATGAAGAAGGGAGGTAGAAGGGAAAGGGGCTTTACTTTAAATTGAGGAAGTGCCAACGCACATTTATTGGCTCTAATGTGGTACAGGCGAACCCCGTCACAATATTGGATCTCCGTGGGCCGGTGCTGCTACAGTGAGGGAAGATAATAACCTTTTTAAGGGTGCGGCGTGCTGCCGACTCACAGAATAAAGACTTCACAGTCAGCGCCTGGCGAGAAAACGGAGGGCCTCGCCCCAGATGAACATAATCTTTTGTTATTATGCTGTTAATACGTTTTCTTTCCACGTGCTGATCTCAAACAAACCCACCCCCAGCGCCCCACAACCGTCGCCTGAAAAAATAGGGATTTATTTTCATGTTCATCTAACCTTGTGAACAGAGACGCAAGTATCAGTGTATTGGGGGAACAATGTTATTTCTCCTTGATACAGTGTTTAGAAATGATGCACAGATACATTGAAGGCAAATATGATTAATTTTGTGATTCTTGCTGGAAAAAAACCCGTCAGACACACCTTCCAATCTACTAGATGAGCCACAACCCAAAATCACTGTCATCTCCCACAATCCCTTTCACCCAGGGTGCTGACACCAAGTGGTTTTGTGGTTTTGTGTCGCTGCTCTGTGTGGCAGCCAATCGACCAGGCCATTGATTAACAGATTGGAATTATTAACTGGGGGATCATCCATCCCACATCGCCCATGTCATTTCCATTACGCCTCATTTCAGAGACAAGGCACGGCGGAGGAGATGGGCCGGCCAGAAAACCTCCTCCTCATTAGCATTCTAATTCAGAGGCCATCAGATAATGATCAATCAGAGCAACCAGCAGGCAGACAAGCAGCCGCATGCAGATGGAGAAGTGGTGCATCTCAATAAGCAGACACAAACACGTTGTTATGCTTCGATTTCTTGCGATTTTGGGGGAAAGAAAACATTTGGTACGATGCACTTTTGTAATTTAATCTTCAGTGTGATCCCTTAAAAAATGTCATGATTAGGTGATTTGAACAACTGGCGCTGTATGCATCTGAACATTTCCCCGGGAAACACAGCAAGAGAGAAAATAAATCAGTTTCGTACATTAAATATAAAAAAGTATTGAGCCCCCTCGGAAGTTGTCATGTTTATTATCTTACAACTTTTATTTGACACTGCTCGACAACAAAAAACAGATTCAATGAATCACGAATAAAAATGAAATCCTCTTTGCGTAAGTCTGCAGTCAATTGTTCTTAAAAGTTCCATCGTTTGTTAAATGGAGATCACCTGTGTGTGTGTGTGTGTGTGTGTGTGTGCGTGTGTGTGTTTGCAGTCAAGGTTGATTGTAATAAACCTACATGTACGTATATGGAAGGTCCTGCTTTTGGTGAGTGCAACGCAGACAAAGGAACGTTCTCCAAAAAGCAACATTCAACATACTTTGATGGAGCATTGTCAGATGATAAAACATGAAAAAAGGGCGGCAACTACTTTTTGCAGGCACTGTATCTGCAGCACCAGATGAATAAAATACCTTTACATCTGTAAAAGAATATTACATTTTGGTTACAGTAAAAATCTACATGCATTTATGTGTTTCACGGGTTTTCTAATTCTTTGACCCTACAAACTTGCTGTACAACTTTAACATTCCTTTTGCATTTCAGGCAAAAAAAAACCAAACATTTTTGGAGAAGTGTCCACCAGCAGCAGTGTGATGGACCACCACTTCCACGCAGGCATGCAGCAGTTATAAATAAACACGGACCCTGTTTGCCAATATGTCAGCGCTGTAGTGTTTTATGAAGCAGTGTTTTATACCGCCATTCACATTAACTCCATAAAGCCGCTCGGCCACCGCTCGCGACCCGGCGCTGGGGCCACTGCTGCTGCACAATTATGCAGAATCCCGATGGCTTTGATTTAGGAACTATCAGCGGGCCGAGCTGCTGGGCTGAGTGTCGAAGTGTGGAAAGGAGGCGTCATTGATTGAATTTTATGTCGTTGCTGGTGGAGATCTTAACATGCCAGAATTTATAACCCGGAGAATAATAATGTCATATAAAAACTGACAGAGCCAGATAGGGCCCCGCACTTCATCTCTGCCTCAGCCCACCACCACTGGAGCGGCCCTGTCACGGCCATTCTCCGTTTCAAATGTATGTCTCTCGCTCTTTTTTTTCGGAACATGAAACATTTGTGTTTGACATTGGAGAAAAAAATCAATATGACTTTATAAACCATACATAGTATACACTTCATTATTTTGTGACGAATGTATATGTCTGCTTTCTTGGTATAAGAAAGCAGACATATAAATTATATTGTATAAATTTCTTGTTTTTCTTTTGGGGGGGGGGGATTGTATTTTGAGGACTCAACATAAAGCAGTTCCCCACTAAAATGAATGCTAATTCTTTACAGATTTATTTATTTAGCAATTAAATGTATGTATATAAACCATACTGACCACAACAGGGTGAATTACTTTATTATTATACTGTTATTATACTGGCAATATGGTAAAAATGTTATTCCAAAGAATGGGCTAATCCCATATATTACACAAATATAAACAGATGTTTACAGTGAGCAGATGTTTAAATAAATGAATGTTTGTTCTGTATTCATCAGGTTATGATTTATTTTAGCACATCTTCAGTTAAATATAAACTGAAATATATAATGACAACCAGTTCATCTCGCTATTTATTCCTGCAGTCAACCTTGACTCAACGTTTACATCGTAAATGTGTCCCAGTTTGTTTCCTGTAATGGCATCAGCTGACAGGAAGTAAACATGGACCCAAGTTGTTGCTTAGCAATGCAATTCCATTGAAACTATATAAAATAAGTGGCCTATCTTCTAAAATATTACTCCAAAAGAGTATTTTAGATGAATCCTTAACCCACTTCCTGTCACTTTATCTGACCTGAGCAGTGCTGTGCTCTTATGAGCAGGCCTTGGCATCAGATGGATGGTGCATCAACGTGGCACGCCCCATCCCAACAGGTGCTGCAGGTATCACTCAGAAACCTTTACACAGTGACACACAAACACACATCCCTGTCCAGACGTCATGTTAGTGCAGCGTAATTACACTACCCGTTGCCCCCCCCCCCCCCCCCCCCCCAAAAAAAAGCCAGACACGATGCTGACTGAGCCGAATTATTGAATTTCTACGGCTGCCTTAGGCCATGTCGGGACTGTTCAATTTTAGCCTGAGGAGGACACACCATTAAAGGAGATGAGTCAAGAAAGTGTTTTCTTCTGATTGCCCCGAGAAGCCATTACCGCCCAACTGCAGCAGGACTGTACTGGTAGAGAGTGGACACATGCCCTAACTTATACACACACACAGACACACAGTAACAGGCATGTATTCACAAATGCATACACACATACATCGCTGAAAATCCCCCTCCCCACCCCCTCCTGCAGAAAGCAGATGCAATTTACATGAGTTGAAGGGAGGTGACAGGTAGCAATCAGCCTGGGGAATAGGGTTAGAGGCTGACGCCTGGTTGCGTATTACCGCCTGCCAACCAAAGCCTACAGATTGCTTATACCAGGCCACGACCTCCGACCCTGCCACATATCAACCAATTGCCCTTTAGTATAATTATGTGGAATAATCTTTTAGAGTTTGATTCGAAGGAGATAGGCAGGGAGGGCTACTTCTAATTTATTTTTTTAAGGGAGGGCTTGTTAATAAACACTTTTTTAGTGCAGGGCCCGTCTGGACGCTGTAAGTGAAATACCCTGAGTACTAGAGGTCAGATTTATCTATTTGCCCGTGTATCTGTCAGTCAGTCCAGACAGACATCTACACTGGCTCTAGGTGAAGACCGAGGGGAATGCCATTATCCTGTGATGATGATTTAATGAGAGTATCATTGGAAGTGGCCCTCTTGGATCTGTCAGAATTCCAATTATATTGTTTAGATTCCATAAAAATGTTACGAAGTGCAATCTGATGTTACCTCCACCCTGGAGATGACATTTTTCCTCCTTTTTCTGATTTATATTTCCAAGACGCACGCACCTCATGCTATCACAGCATCATCATCACTCGATTGCAAAACATTCAAACCAAAAAAGTAAGTTCCGTTTGCAGAATGTGCTTCAAGTCCCGGAGTTTTACAGGAGATCATGGGAAATGATTCGTCAATTAATCAATTAGTCGATGGACAGAAAGCAAGCAAAGCAAAAAAAGCCAAACACTCGAGCTTCACAAATATGAAGATGTATTGCTTTTCTCTGATTTATATAATAATCAAACAGTTTTGGAGCGCTGCTGGGACAGCACACGCACTTAAACGACAACAAGCTGTAGCCTCTTGTGAAGCTCTGATGGATTATCGTTCATTTGTTTCAGACATTTGTTTCGTAGACTAAACAAGTCAAGTCACAGCTCAAAATCAGAAATTTGCCGCAAAGGACTTTGCGAAAGCATACGACGGTACCAAGTTGGACAGACAATAGTGCAATTTCACTCCCGAGAAACAGAATGACAAAAGGTAAGAATGTGAATCTGAGGAAGATGTTGAGCGACTTCCAAACCGTTAATTGATGAATTCAAAAAATGATGATGATGGAGAGAATCATTTGTGATCAAAAATAGTTGTTCGTTTTCGGCCAAAACGAGTCCTTCAGTTCATTTTTGAACAACATCTGTGGGGTCTTCATGGTGCATGCCAAAAACAAGTGTGACAGCTAAATCGACTTGTTGCTAATCCTATAGTCCTATAAACAGTTTTCACCCTGACAGACAGTTAGCTTCTTTCATGTTTTTATGAAATGTCCAGTATGCATGAACACAAGCTCATGGAAGAATATCATTAAAGATTATTATCCCCTCATCGTCCTCATCTATCACAAACTGCTCACTTCTGACAATTACATAACTGTGTTGTCTTTTTTTGGGGTGGGGGAGTCTGATCATAACCTTGGCCCGTTAAATAAAAATAAAAAAATCATGAACTTAACCCTTAAGAGTTTGGTATCCATCTCGACGCCACACGCAGCCACATTAGTAGCAGGGTCTGACCTTAATCATACAGTCCCATCAGAAACCCGCTGACCTTCACCTCCCTGGAGAACTCTCCTCATTCACACACTCACTGGGACCTCCGGCTGCCCATTTAGTGCTTTAACGGTGGGAGGCGCCCGCTCAGCCACCCATTTCATTGTGTCCCCCCTCTGCCTAACCCCCCCCCCCCACACACACACACACCCACACACACACACACGCACACACAGTGCATGTACACACACGAGACACCCTGGAACACGTGAGTCTTCGAGCACACACACACACACACACACACACACAAGGCTTTGCATGCACACAAACAGATATCGCAGCAGCCTCCTCTCCACAGGGGGTTAACATCAACATATGTCCCTGTCACACACATAAAGGTGAAGGTTGTTGGCTTGTGTGGCCACACGTGTGGCAGTATGTCAGTAAATGTGATCTTTTTTTTCTTTAAATTTTCAGACTTGGTTTTTAAAACCTTTACAGCTTTTGAAAAAACACGACTTTTGACAGACGTTCCTGGCGTCATCGGAGGTGTGCGACACAGCTCCCATCCACTCTGCAGTTTGAGCAGTCTGTAAAGGGCAAAAAAGAAATCAATTCCACCTCGACAAATGTAAATAAGGTCTTATCGGGGCAGCAGCGACGCATCGACAGCATCAAGCGAGCAAATGTTCCACTCGCTTGCCTGTCATTTAACTACATCACCGGATCACTCCTCCATATTTTGCCCCGAGGACAACTAATTCTCCATCACATCTGCGTACATATGAGCTGGGGCTCACATGTGTGGGTATGTGTGTGTGTGTGTGTATGTGTGTGTGTGTGGCTCTCGTGTTTGCTTGTGGACAGCATCACTTTACATTTATTGAAATGAGCAGCTCTCCCTGGGGCGCTTGTGTGGAGCTGAGGCCTGCAGCCCTGCTAGCATCTATCGACTCCCCAGGATTAGGGCTTGGCTGAGGCAGCCTCTCCCCTGTGGCCCCGGCGAGGTGACCCGCACCAAGACAAAGTTCAGCAGGGGAGAATAGGGTGAGCTCTCCCGGGCACAGATTAGGGGCCCTGCCTCTCCCAGTGGAGACATGAAAGTGTGAAACGTTACGATGTGTCTTTGTACGTGCACGCAAACAGTCCCATCAAGCAGGCTCAGGTTTGTTCAGGCAAAAACTCCAATTAGCAAAACTTGTCACATGTGACAGGTAGATACATTTCTCAGCGTGATATTAGATAATGCATCCCATTGTGCTGCTCTCCAGGCAGAGGGAGAGAAAACTTTAGGACAAATCTTCTATTAAAAGGAAAATAAATTAACTTTAAGTAAAAAAACAAAATTCCATAATACAATTAAGTCATGAATGAAACCAATTCACCTGATTGATTCTTCGTGTGAGCACACAAAAATGCAACCAATTGGAACTATTTAAAATTAATGCTTTTTAAAATTGGATGGCCATACAATTAATTTTTTATTATTTATTTATGACATCAACCTGTTATTCAGCCCCGAAAAAAAGACAAATCACAAATTCTACTTAAATTAGTCCGTCTGATTTGGTCTGAATCAAGCCCACGATACACATCCATTTCAGCTCCCATATGCAACATTAAATTATCTACATGAAAACTGTTTTGTTTTTGTGGTATAAATACCCCTCATTAGCTACATTCCTCCCATTTGTTCAATCTTTTCTGATGCACTTGCAAGTGTTGCACCTATCACTCACAGCAAAAAAGTTGACAATCGAGTTCATAGTTCTATATCAGGACGGCTGCACCAGCTAACAACAAAGCTAAAAGCAGCTTCACCAGATCTTGAATTGGCCCAATTTGTCCAAACAGTCAAAATATTTTTTAATCAAAACATTTGCTAATCTTAACACCTGTGACTGCGTCTTTCCAGGGAAACATCCACTGATGCACAGGAAGTGGGGGACTTTCATGTCTGGCAGGAGCAGCGGTAGAACATTGCTGCATTGGGGATAGATAGCAAAAAGAACGGGTTTTAGCATGGACAGATATGGCTTCACTCGACCAGACAGAGAAAAGAGCACAGACTACCAAATACAAATAAAGTAATGCTGGGAGCGGCCACATGGTTTGTTTGCCGAGTAATCCCAGGGTACTGCAGCTCAAAAGGAAATATATACCAAATACATCACCGAATAAAACAATAAAAAACATAAGAATGTTGTGGTTTACAACTTTGATACACACCTGAAACGTTTGTTTGGAAATCCAAATAAAACGCTCTTTAAGGAACACATTTATTTGCAGCTACATTTGTTTAAGTTGGTTCTTCCAGAGTAGCATTCACTGATCCTAAGGCCACTAATTGCATGGAGAAATGCAGAAATCTGTGTTGAAACAAGGCCATCCATTACACCGAGGCAGGCGGGGATATAGTGGTCTGTTTTCAGATGTTAAAGTAGTAATTGAGGTTTCAGTGATTTCAATTGGTTCTTTTGTTTCATGTAAGCAAAGTTGCCTTTGATGCTACCATGAGCAGGAGCTTTCTCTTTTTTTAATTCATCCCAATAATTTCCCACCAGAAACATACGATCCACACCAAAAACACACTTTTTTTTGCGATTTCTGAAACGGCAACAATCACATTTGCACTTCACCGAATGAAATATCACAGATTCTGGTAAAAGGCATGAGGTTACATACAGGAATTGGCTAATCCGGGTGGGGAAGGGACCGGGGGGGGGGGAGGTACAAAGAATGAACTCCTTAAGTCATGAAGTGGCTATCTTGCCTCCGAGTGGTATCATCATCATCTTCATCATCATCATCACACAAACCCCTCTCTTCTTCGGGAGTGAAGAGGCAAAATAATTGGATTCTTTCCCACAAATAACACCTTCACCCCTGAGCTTAATTAACTAGACAGACTGCAGGGCCAGGGTCCATTCTCCTCCACTCTCGCCGGGCTCTTGGTGAGAAAGAGGAAAACCCAGATGTTATTGCCCACTGGCCTTTATTACCATGGCTGAACGGTAATATAGGTTATTAGGGCAAGTTGTTGAAAGGAATGGTCTTTTTTTTGCACTAGCCCTTGTTATATTGATGTGCAATACTGATACTGGCCTCTTAAAAAAAATATTGACAAAAAACTTGTCAGGACTACAGATATGAAGTGCTTTCGACAAGCGAATTTTGTAAAAACGATGACGAAAAAATGTTATTGTCACACTACAACTCCACTGATAATCAATGTATCCATCCATCTGCTACGAGCTTTTATCTATCTATGCCTATCATCTATTCATAAATGGTACTGCATCTATCTATCTTTTCGTATTCATCCATCCATCTACATCTACATCCATCTATCTATAACACAATACAACAATAAGCTCACTGAAAGATGTACAATACTTTCTGATCTCCACACAATCCTCCGAGGTGTCTTTTGTCTTGGGGTGGACATGAATGACAGTACGGTAGTCAATATACTAACAAATACAGGCTTTGACAAGTACTACAACAAACAGACGAAGACTTAACAATCCATCGCGGGTCAGCTGATGCTGCGACACCATTGGTCAATGCATGAACAGTCAAAAAAAAACACCAACTTAAGGGGATAGTGTGGTGTGGTCTGTGGATTTAAAGGGTTTGCTTTATTACCGTGGGTGTTGTTTTATGGCGGAGTGCAGACTGTATGCAGTACACCCACAAGGCCCTCCTGGATGCCACCGCTCATATTATAACTCTTCCTAAGGTCCTTAGGGCCACTTTGTATGGAGGAGTTGCCATTTTGCTGTCACCGGTCCCCCCCCCCCACACACTTCCCTTCGATTCTAAAGCTCCATGTTTGTTGTTCCATTCTCCTCTATATCTCCCAGAGGAGCGCCCTCATTTTAATATAAATAGAATGCTTCATCATGCAGTGGCACAAACTTCCCCATGTTGCATTGCTCCGGTGGCATTAGCAGCGGCAAGTCAAGGTAGAAGGACATGCCGAGCAGCCGGCAGCACCGGCAGCACGCGGGCAAAAAGCAAACATGTTTTGTTATACTTTCAAATGGCTGGGCTGGTTTGTTTTCTCTGAGAGGCGAAATATGGAAAAGTGTGGCAACCGAGAAATATGATGCTGAATAGCAACAAGAGGAAGCTGTAGTCTGCCGGCCAAAGATGGGGTTTATTTCCAAGTGGCTTGATACAGAGTACAAATTGGGCTTCTCTTAAACATAAGATAGAGCAGCAATCAATTCGCGCTCGTCAGTATGCCAGTGGGCTCGCACAGACATGAGGGATTTAATCGCTGACTGATGGGCAAACTGCAACTCTATTGAGAATTTTTCCCTTTTTTTTTGTGTCAGACGTGAAAGCCACTGAGATCTAAGAGAAAGCACTTCTTAGCCAAACTGGACCATGCCTGCCTCGCTCTAATCAGATGTGCACAGCTGTATCCCAAATGCCAGAGGGATCATTTGACGAGAGATATTTGCAGCCCCGCTCGGCTCGGGATTTCTGCTCTCTCCTCTGTAGTGGTAAAGAGGCCCGAGAAGGCCAGCGGGGCTAGGACACAGCCCGGGGCAGTAACTGCCAATAGCTTCACCCCTGAGAAGCACCGAGTTGTGCCTTGTGATCGGTGGACACCTAAAGCCGCCACCATTGACTAATTGTGCTTCATCTGGGTGCAGGATCCATCTTGGCTAACAAGAAAGCACTAGAGGTCTTCATTTAGCTATCAAGGCTGCTCTCCCCAGGGAGGCTTCTGAGTGCAGCTGCTGTCCTCGCTCGTCTCCCAATCAACACATCAAACGCCAGCCCCAATTCATTTTCCCCCCTCCCTCTCCGTCCTCTCCCCTCCACCTCTCCTCCATCTCGCTGCGAGAGAGGCAAAAAAAGGAGGAAAGTTCCGGGATAGTGGAACCAAAGAGCAAAGAGAGACACGGCGGTGAATACTGAGCGGCAGCTTTAGCCCAGCCCAGCGAGCACTCTGGATTTAGCAGGATATTTATTATTTTATATCCAGACAAAAGAGATTGCCCATGCCCTCCTGTGCTCACCAGAGTCACTGCGGTAAATCAGCAAGAAGTAGCCCGAATATAATCAGACACCATTATGAAGATTCTTACAAAAGCTTGGCAATAATCTAGCATCAACAATGTGGCAAACGCAGGCCTAACCTTTGCATGTGGTTAGCGTCTGACTGACAGCAACACTATTTATTTGTTCACTTATTTCTCTATAACTCGATACGTCCACTCTTTCATCTCAGACTCAAGACACAGTCAAAAATGGAACTGATTGTCCGGTTATATAAAACAATGCGACTATAAATTGTCGCTCTGTACCTGATGTGTTGAAAGTCCGTTAGCACACATGATTTTAAAACAATTTCCTCTCCTTGGTAGATGCCAGTCATGTTTCCTCTTCATCTTCCTCTTCCTCCTCGTCTTCTTCTTGCCCTTTTTTATTATTACATGCAGAAATCTAATAACACACACGTAACCCAACCGCTCCCTGTCCTCTGTCAGCAGCAGCTTGTGTGTTTATTAAAAGCTGGGTTTAGCATATGCCTTGATTAGATTCTTAATTACAGAAAATTACCATAGTGCCACAAAAAGTATATCTATGTCCTCCAGGAAATAAGAAGATATTGAGGGACTTAATCCCTCTATTATAATCACTTTGGAGAGGCAGCTCACACCGGTTGTGTACAGTCTCATCTGTAAAATATATATGGTTCTGTGAAATGGTGGCTTTAATCCACTTTATTATAGATGTGATGTCACTTCCTATGCTGCCTTCAACAAAGCAAGGGTCACCAGTTCAGACAGTTCAGAGAGAATGTGATGTTGAGCATATGTTAAGCTCTTTTCAGTGATAATCCTATTTTGCTTTATCAAGTGAAAAGCTTGTGAACATGGTGTTTATCTTTTTCTATTTACATCCACACAGTCACGGTTAATTACTGTAGGCCCAAATACTATTGTTTAATTTCAGAAAAATGCAGAGACAAATTCTCTGATAAAGTTACGCAAGAATATTGTACTGATAAAAAAACAAAAAATAATAATATCTTTTATGAATTATGATTATTACGATTATGATTTTGGCACACAGAACAGGACGCCATATTATTGCTAATGTACAACAAATCTTTCTTTACACTTTACAATATTTTAATAAAAATATAAAATATAAAAATATGCTGTAGGTCATTCAGGTGTACTTGCAACAGCGTTTTAAAGTGTACCCTGACCTGCAATGAATTCATTGTATTGAACTTTTTTTCTAATGTTTAACAGCAACAATTTTTTTCCTTTTTTGTCTTTGTTGTTACGTGAACACTTAAATCCAGTTTGTCTATTTATTACATTTAAAGTTCACATGATAGAGCTCCTAAATGAAGGAAAGTCAAACTAAATTCAAGACTGATAAGCAGATATGATGTCGAGTGACTTAATTGCACCAATGCTGCATCTGTGCAACATTACGGGTTGTACAAATAATGTGACGACAATATTAAAAAAGGTAATCGGTTGAATATAGGATGTTGCACCGACATATATTATTGAATATAAATTGGATGATTAAAGCTTATTTAACTTTGATCTGAATGTCATCCTCAGCTGATGGATCTGTCACATCACGATTGCCAATAATCAATGGCTCCCAACTATTAGTCCAGTTTGGCGACAACAAAGCAAACACACGTGTGTTGTTGTCACAGAGCCACGAGTGGGAAAACAAAATGGCATTTCAACTGTCACGCTGTTAAAACACAGCAAATTGAGATAATGAAGCTCTTTTAGGCAACTGGGTGTCTAGTTATTTCTGCACCAATCAATAGGCTGGAAAAAAAAATAAGTCAATAAACATATGCGTAAATTGATTTCATCTGCTTATTATCATATAAAACAGTCTGGTAAATATGCAACTAATTACTGATGGCACTCCAATATCCGATAACCTGCGAAAAGTGATGCTCAGGACATTCAATACGTTGTTATCTGTATCGATGAAAGACACGGGAAATTAGTTTTAGTGTGCTCAAGAAATTATTATTATTTTTATTTTTATTTTACCGTTGAGGGTTTTTAACTCTTAGGAACTTATTCCAAAAATACTTCCATTATTCTTCAGACTCCAGGTAAGGCAGATAACATATATCAGTTCACTTTTTCCACAAAGTTATACTTTGTTGCTGCAGGATAATATCTAAAGACATTTATAATAAATCATGTGCCTCTACACATTTTTTCCACAAAGCCATCCCACTTGATACTTTAAAAAACATCTGAAGACTATGTGTCACTGTATCCACATCCATGCCTTCCTTGGCATGTGCATCCGCGTCAGTTAAGCATCTCCAAGATGCCAACCGCACAACATACCATCCTGCCATCTTTTCCAGCCCTAATTCACCGAGCCATGCAGAATTTCTCGCCCTAATCCTCCCCCCTTTGCTCGCACTCATATCCCGCTGGATTTTGGTGATACGATCTGGAGAGACGACTGAATTCCCGTTCCGTCCAATATCACCGGGGTCGCTGGTCTCCTGCCTCCCTCCACGAACAAGATGAGCTGTTTTCCATTTGGGCCCTTAATGCCACTCTGGGCTTCATTTTGCAGATCCCTGATGTGCCACAGTGAAATCATAGCCCTGGCCTCAAACCTGCTTGTTGATTTTAAGATTACTTGCCGACAACAGGTCTCCCCCCCCCCCCCCACCCCCCTAAGCCCTGTCTGCTCTCGATGGGGAAACCCAGGCGTGAGATGATATTGAAACGTCTTCCACTGTTTCTGTCTCTCTCTTTTCTTTCTCCCCCCCCCCTTTCTCTTGCTCTCTAACCACGGTCGTCCAAAAGTGCTCACAGCTGCTGGCATCACCGTGCCGCTAAGCAGGTTTTAAGACGGGTCCCAGTCGAGCCATCTCTCGCCCAACCAGGAGGCAGAGCCCTGGATCCAGACCTTTTTAAGTGATCATCCTTGTATCATAACAGATTAAGGGCTGCTGCTGCTCTGGATGAGGCCTAATCTAACCTTTATCCGCTCCCATCTTCACCTGAAACTTACAGCGACCAGGAAGTCAATCGCGAAGGCCCCAGTGATATACAGTGACACTGATCTTCCTTTTCGCGCTCTAATTATCAGGATTAAGAAAAACACTTTTGCGTAATTATTTTCACATCGGATAAACATTAGGCTTGCGCGGATTTAGCTGAGCTTTTGCCCAACAAGAAGCGGAGATCTGAGCGGGCTTACGAGCTCCAGACAGGCAGATGGAGATCCTTTCTAATCAGGAATAACCAACAAACAGACAATGGAAAAGAGGCGAAGGACAAAGAAATTAATGTCTTTTTTCTTTTATTTAAACGATTGGGGATTTTTCACCGTTGTGAACACACTGTACACATAATGCCTTGTCATAAGTATATTTACATTTCAGATAAGGAAGATGGTATGTTGTATCTTTTTTCTGCGGCAGAAGATTTCATACCCTTTTGCATGTCTTGAATTACTGCAGTGATGTTTTCTTTTTTTTCCAGCGCTGCTTCCTAATGGATTTGCTAGACGAGTCGCACATTTGGAGAATTCTTCTTGGAGAACAAATGTGGAACCATGGGAAAAAACGATGACCTTCAGAGCTTGTTTGATGTTATATATTATTTCAATCATACACAATTACAAACTGAAATCACATCACAGCACCAAACTGAGGCACAGATAACCTTTTAAAAGGGACAATTCCCTCAGAGGGGTGACCCCTGACCCCAGGCCTGCCAGCAATCTTCCGCAGGATGACTTGGCTGTGGCTGCAGAGGTTATGTGCACTGACATATACACACGGACACACACTCCGTCTCTCTCCAACCTTCTCTGACTGTTTCCATCTTTCACATGTCTCCTAATTTAACTGTCTGACAAATATTCATGCGCAAAACAACAATTCACCTGGTCAATTATTTATTCACGCACTCATTCCCTTCCCTGTGTTGAAAGGATGGTATTTAGGAAAAGAGTGAGTGACTTGGTTTTTCTACTTTGTGTTTATGTCTAAACCTTAAAAAGCTAATACATGTGCATCCACCTTCTGTAAAAACGTAAAACTAACGGACATACAGTACATTTCTGTGTAGACCTGCTGGGTTCCTGGAAATAAATCCTGAAATTAATTTTTACCAAAACAAATGTCATTTTTAACATCGAACAAAGAAATCTAGACTACCAGGCTGTGAAGTATTCGAACAGCTACTCCAGCACATTGCATCTGAAATAAAACAATGGCTATGAGGTTGCAAACTTTCAGCCTTAAAACTATTTGCTAAAGGTTGTCTGCATACCATTAAATGTCTAACAAAGTTAAAGATGAAAAAGCATCCTTGGGTATTATTTATTAAGAGTTTAACACTCAACAACTCTAACTGATAATCTGATTCATCTGGACTGTGTTTTTGGTTTGATGAGATTTGATTGACAGTGCCCTGGCCTGTACTGTTATTAGATTTTGATTCAAATATTGCAAAATTCTAAATTTGAGTGGAGAACTACATGGCATCACCAGTTTTGAGGAGCGACGCACCTCTCCTCAAAACCTGCCCAAACCTGCCCATTGTGTGACACAAAAGTTATTACTGAGCTATTGTTACCTCATTTGTATAAACCTGATAAAAGCCAGGACAGGGCAGGACCTACTGAGATTCATAGCCAAACTAATTTTCCACCACTCATCCAGGAAATGACAATCCTGGTCCTCTAAACTCTGATTAATCTCCCTGACGTGAGGTGAACATTTCTGTGTTGCCACTAACCCCTCGCTACCCTCTGACATCCCCCCGCTGCTAAAATGAAGACCTCTTGTGTCCACCTGCCCTCTGCCTCTACTCAGAACCAGATGCGTCGCGGCTTTGATGTGGACCAAACTTTTCGGGTCAAGGAAGGACAAAAACCCAAAGCATGAAGCCACAACACACACGGTGCTTTTGGCTTTCAGCACAAGCATCATATAGAATTGTGAAAAATGTGAATTCTTTAACTTTGTAGCCACTCCATGATCAGTCATGTGAAGGGGGGGGGGGGGGGGGGGACAGATGTTTTCCTCTGCTGGGGTCTTTTGGGTCTGCTCTCAGTTTCCTTTGAGCAGTGAGACCCTCAGAGGCAGACAACACTAATGTAGAAAAGTCTGAGTTATGAGCCATTATTCTCTGCCTTCAGATAATGTTCCTTTCTAGCTTTCATTTATTCCGAATGACAAATGACCTAAACTTACATCCAGAGAGCCTCCAGAAAGTTAACATGAACATACTGTACAAACATGCAAATGCGCTCGTGACCAGAATAAAACACTGGCAATGTACTTTCTTATGTTTGGCCAGTCTTGGTTGCAACTTTGCACCACCTCCTCCACTCCAGTTCTCTATGTACAGAACATGATCTGTTTTTGTTTTTTTAAGAGCAATAAAACCTGCCTAATGACTAACTTCAGACTGTAGCTAAAGGCGAAGGCAGCATGAGAAGGTGAGTTTCTCGTTTTCCCAAAGCTCTGTTGGAGGTAAAATAAATCACCGAGACGAGACATGCCACTGGGCAATGCAAAGAAGGAATGAGAAATTAATGGATTACTCAGTCAGGAAAGAGGAATCTCGTTGCTACTTTGTTGGGCTTAGGGAGTATGTCTGAATATAGAGCTTGAAAGAATTGCTTCAAAATAACTTATATTTAGGGCTTTGGTTCAGGCTGTTGTCCCATAATTACCTGTTGTTTATTCAAGGGATGGGCAGGTTTGGTGTGGTGCAGACTTCCTGCACAAACAGGAGGGACCAAACTAATTCAAGGTTCACTGATGAGACATTTAAGCACTGTCAAAACGGGGGTAAAATAATATCAGCCAGTAATTGGAAACTTAAGCAACAACTTGAAGGGGTTTTTGCTATGATCAACAGCTTATGTGATTTGTAATGATGACACAAGTCCAACCCATCTCGTACTGCAGCACATTTACGTTAAATGAATGTAGTAACTTATGTTATTTGCTGCTACTTACCGGAGAGATTGCGAGATGATTAGGATAACTAAAATAAACTGTAACACAGTTTTTTTTTACTTATTATGACGAACATGAACATTGAGTTTCTCACTGTCAATGTTTAAATGAATTAGGGAAGGGTTTTAAAGTCTTTGACATCAGCTGCAAGATTATTCTCTTGACGTATTTAAGCAAATGCAAATTTCCACAGTAGAATGTGGCTTTTAACTGCAAATGGTAGCGAGGCTGTTCAATGCAACTGCATGGGATACTTGGCTCACTAAATAAACCAGCCTGTTAAGTATTTTCACTGAGGACAAATTACAAACAGCCTGTCTTATTTAGTTGCTGGTGTGTTTGCTGGAATGTGTCCTTTCTGGTGAACTAGAGTGTGGTAACCTCTGACAAGTCACAAGTCACAAGTCATAAGCTGAAATTAAAGGCAGTTTGTTTTCTCTCGCTGGGCTTGATTAGCAAAGCAAACATTCGACGCACATGCAACATTTATAAACTTTCTGAAGAGCACAAGTGCAGTTTACTTAGTCTCTTGTCACAGATGCAAAAGGTCAGAAAGAGGTTGGTGTTTGGAGAAGCACATTAAATGTTGCTTTACCCCTCAGAGTTATTTTTGAGCCTTTATTGACCACAGCTGGCTTCTGTATGACTAATGCTTTATTATACAGGAAGTTTAAACCAGGATTGGCAGATTATCACATTCAACTGTCCGATGGCACATTCCATCAAAACATCAAGAGGCCTGTACGCCGAGAAGGAAGGCGGTTCAAGGAAATATATAGTATGTCAACCCACCTATGTGTTTGTAGATCAAGTTTTCCCTGCAGTGTAGGAACACAACAGCTAGACAAGCACTTAGCAAAAAAGACATCACCTTAACTCTTAACCATATTCTAAGGATAGTTTATGTTTACGATTTTTCCTAACCATAACCACCCAGTTGCCCTGCAATGATATTGAACGACATCCCGATCTCACTCCCAACTTGTCAAATTCCAGCGGTTGTTCAATGCCTCTCGGCATCTGATACCGATGCACTTCATCCTCAGTCGATAGTCACATCTTATTTTAGCGTCTAGTGTTGTTAGTCACGTGACTCCTCTGGGTCACTTGTTTGTCGCTCGCTAGTTAAGTGAGTGGCTAGTCAGTCAAGTCAACGCAAACCATGCTCTTTGCCTCAACCTAACTTCATTTGAAGACAAAAGTGTATTTTGAAAAGACACGATGCATGTTAAGAGAGAAAACTGCCACGTTCAAAAATGACACTAGAGGGGTACCTAGAGCGTCATAGTCTGTAGCTTAGGGCCACTGATCAGGCATCAGTATTTGATGAGTTGGGAGCGAGGATGTGTTGTGTTGGAAGTTGTGTGTTTTTCTTTTTAAATGTGCTGAGTTCCAAATTCAGACCACATCTATGATCAAGGGATTGCCTCCACACAGCTCTCAAAGTGAGACGGCTGAGCCTGTGGCTACCAGCTATGGCTAGCAGCTATGGCTAGCAGCTGTGGCTAGCAGCTAACGCTGCTAACAGGAAGGACAGTGCAAACAACGGCAACAGTGCTGAAGGAGCTAACAGTGTAAACCCGAGGAGGGAAGTGGAGGGTGGGAGCTATACGCCTCCGTGGCAATGCTGTGCAGTGAGGACAGCACTATCAATGGTAACCGCCATTTGAGCGCAGTGCAGATCAGCAGCGATTTGGTTGCCAGTGAGACAAACCCACTGGGACTCACGTGCACTAACATGTTTACGCGTGGCCGGACTGGCTATGTAAACAAAGAACAGAGGAGCTAAGATTACAACACACAGGGAGGGAGAGCGACTTGATTTTCCATACAGGATTGCAGTACTATCTATATCTGTATTTTATCTTTACGTTTTTTTTATTTTTTATTTTATTTTTTTATTTGTCAGGGACAATGCACACTAATTAACAGTTACACTGTAAGTGAGCCAGAGTTAGCCAGAGAGGCTAATTGTTGGAATGCTGTTAAGCATTCCAACAATTAGTTACTATTGTTATCCTGTTTCTTTATTCCACTATTTCTTCCGTCCCCCGTTTCGTCGCAACGCTTCTTCTTCTTAATTTTTTAAGCTACAGAAACCGTTCAACTATCAAAATGTTCAGCTCCTTCAGCTCATGTCTGCTATGACTTTTTATATTTCTAACCTTTAAACTTTTTGAATTATTAAGCTTTTTGCAACTTTTTTTTGAATGGGTTTCTATGGAGAAGATTTTCAAATCCTTCAAAAACTTCAAAAACTTCTTCAACTTTCAAATCCTTCAACTTCCTCATACTTTCAGCTACAGACACCATTTCAACTTTCAAATGTTGGGAAAACCCTCAACTATTGCCAACATGATTCAGCTTTTTGATATATTTTAAACTTTTTGAACTGCAGCAATTTAACTTTTATGATTTTTCAGCCCTTTTCTGACTTTATAATGGGTGTGTATTGCGCAGCTTAGAGTGCGTGATGTCACCGCTAGAGTGAAGAGCAGCTTGAGATTCTTGTGAAAAAAACATTGGTATTTTGCCACTGTGTCCACAATCTTCACTCTTCATGCATAATTTCTGGATGTAGAAGTAGCTAATATTGTCCTTGTCGTAGAAAAATGACTGTGGAATCCCACAGATTTCCACATTTGACACGGAAGCCGTTAATTGAGACGAAAACCAACTTTCTGCTCCATAGAGACCAATGTTAAATTTTGCTTCAAAAACATCTTCCACAGAACACGGTACCCCATTTCTAGATCGCCAGTTAAGCCACATTTTTTACACTACAGACACAATTTTTACAGAATCTGTTCTTCAACTCATTATTCCCCCCAATTATTAATATCGGAGCAATAGGAGCGACGGTTATGGGAGTTTTGATGATTTGTTTGAGAGGTGTTTCCCTGTTTTATCTCCATGAAATGGCTTCAGGCACACAGGTGTTTGCGATTGAGCCAATTAGTGATGTTGATAAACACACAGACTCACAGACACACGCGCACATACACTCCTCTCCCTCTCTCTCTCTGTGTCTCTCATACAGTCATTCAGGTCTTAGGGTAATGAATGCTCTTACTAATACTGCAACAACTACTACTACTGCTAATATTTCTAGTATTACCACTACTACTACAACTTTTGCTGTTGCTACTATTACTACTACTGCTACTGCTATAAAGCTACAGAAACCGTTCGAATATCAAAATGTTCAGCTCTTTCAGGAGAGGGGTGACAACTTCATATTTGTAATCTTTCAACTTTTTGAATTATTCAGCTTTTTGCAATTTTTTTTCAATTGGATATCTATTTTCAGCAATGTTTTTGAGATTCATTTCAGCTTTCAGCATTCCAACGCATTTTCAGCAGGAAATGCATTTTCTAGTTTCCATCTGCTGTCCCCGGCCAGATGTTTCAAGGCAGCCTAAAATAACAAAATCTCAAATTGAAACGGAGTTAAAATTCATAGCGAAACAGACAGCAACATATAGACAAACCCGAAACACAGCAAAAGAAAAGTGTACAACATTAAAGCAGAGCAGACAGAACAGGTTTCAGCATGCGTCACGCAGAACAGACCCACCTACAGGACAAGCACATGTAACACTGAAGCACTTCACATACACATCAAAAAAATGGAAAATAGCAACACTGATCAAGACAAATGCACATATAGGCAAAACAAGCAGGCACGACAGACAGTACGTCAATGCTGGCACACCTGACGTTCGCTGCTATATCAATGCCCTGAATTCGGGATATTGCGCCTTTTAAACAATGGCATTGTATTATGCCAATAATATTATTTTCTGACAACATGAAAGTGAAAAAGATCTACCACTGTGCAATGAAAGGCAGTAAAGTCATTTCTGAAGTCTTCACCATCAATCAGCTGCTGACTGTCTAATCGATTGGAGGATACATTTCTGAAGTCAGATTTTTATTTTGATTGGTTTAGTTTTCAGACCACATTCTAACACTTGTTAAGAAACAGTCCAGACTTTGTCAGGGAGGAAACGATAAAGTCCCTGATGCTTCCTAAATCCAATGACCTATGTCGCCGTCCTATATCTGAAGAAAGAAAAGTACTCAGAAAGCACAGACACATCTTTATATCTGCTACTCTGAACGTAAAACTAAAGAAAAACGGTGCATCAAAAAGTCAAAGATCTCACTGTGTCAACCTTTGCTTTTCCCCACATCCATGTGTCACATTACACATTACAAATGTCCCCCTGGGGAAAAATAAAGTACACATCTATCTATCTATTTATCTGTCACATCTCCCACAGCACGGCCCACTCATCAGCAGTAATTTGATTTTGTCATCGCCGATGACAATGATGGCGATAATCCCCACTATGCATTCACAATGGAATATTTCCCAGTAGCCTCTATTGATCGGTACTGTTATTTGCTGTGAGGATCAGTGCGTTAATTAAAAACTAAACACATTCAGCATCTGACTTCCGAGCTTTTATTACCTCTGATAGTTCTGCAGGAAAAAGAAAAGGTCACACTGAGGAACGGCGCGCAGGATGGCCGATGGGTTTGACAGGTCCCCGGTTTGTTTTGGATATGATGGCTTGTAATTTATTGCACGAAGATAGATTAGCTGTTGATGATGTCTTTGCCACAGACATCCATCCTGAAATGCTAAAAAGAATGTGTTAGGAGCTTCAGTGTGTTTGCCATTATTTGGATTTTAGCAACATTGCAGAGAAAGATGACAACTATAAGAAAGAAATGATGCTAAAATGCATCATAGTGCACCTTAGGTATGAAGTCAAAACTACTTAAAGTCCATATCAACTCGAGATCTTTTATCTGACTTCAGCTTTCAACCACGAATAGTAAAATAGTTGTTCCAATTAGGAACAATGTTGATATTAACTATGTGTGCATGTGTTATGGATCGCCAACTTCTACCAATCTGACCCAAACACATCTAGAGTACATCTAACCCAGTTTGCTGGTCCTCTGGCATGTTCAGCGGGTCTTGCAGTGAGCCGAGATTATACTGCAGTACAAAGACACAAATGCAGCACATACAATCAATAAATCACATATGTCAGTCAACACGTCTAATAAGATCATAGCGTCCAACATACCAGGGCTCTAAAAAGTGATAATAGAGTCCATATGGCAGGCAGATCACAACCAGTTTTCTTTTCCACGAGAATGTCTGCACGCGCTGCAAAAATGTACATCTTAACAAGCCATTTAATCTTTAGTTCAGACTTAAAATCTAAATGTAAAATGATGCCAATCCTGTGCACATGAATGTCAGCTGCTTCTTACAGAAACAGGAGTCATCAAGTCATCGTATTTCAAGATCTTTTTCTTTCCTATTCTCTTTTCTACGTCGAGGCCTGCATAGAGGCTGGTGGAGAGGGGGGTGCTCAGCTAAAGATGAATGAGCTAAGACAAATGGCTTCCCTCGCTGCTATTTGGCAGCTGAGGCCCTCAATGGCTCCCTGAAGACGCAACACTTAAGAAGCACAATAAGGTGACAGGGGCTCTCTGCAGTCCAATAGCACTGAACATGATAGAAAAGTCTGTAATCTGAAATCACAGCTGTCTAGGCCTCGTTACTGGGGACACAACAAGGGTCCAATAGCTCCCAGAGGTAAAGGCATGATGCCGCAGATATCGGTAACTTTCATGACAATACTTTATCACTTTTGTATTCCAGGGGGGGAAAAAAACTGGGGCAGCAGTCCATCTTCAATCGATAGAACCCCAGACGCTGAAGTAGCAGTTAAACAAAAGAATGTAGCGTTCTTATGATAGACATTTGCAAACTATCTCTAAAGGGAACAAATGCTTTGAAATATGTTCTCTACTTGTTTGCATGGTCGTGTAGAATCCTATGACAGGTTTGAGAATGTTTAGCAGTTAATTGTTCTGTTCCCTCAGTTCATACTGCCTTCATTGAGCCTGTTTGCAAAGTAAATCATAAATACACTGTAGTGGGATCCAGACACCTTTGTGATAACTAGGACTTCAGGAGAGCACATCTGCACACATTGAATTGCAAAAAAACACCTCTTAATATTTCAATCGGTGATCCGAAATTCAGGTTGTTTCTGTGTTTGCATTGGTAACATTTAAAAAGAACAGGAAGATAATTTTGTTGCACAGAGTTCGATAGGAAGATAGACACCACCACTCTATCTCTCCGATGAATTTGAAGCAACAGGCTGTTAGCTTAGCACAGTTTAACACAAAAAACTGAAAACGAGAATAATTCAAGCTTTATATCTGGTTTGATTGATCCTTGAAGAAGTGTACATTTTAGTTCTTGGCCTTGCCTGGCAACTGCTTTTAGCGTTGAAAAAGTCTGGCACATAACCTCTCAAAATCTGAAGTGTGAAAATGAAAATGCTAAGTGTGGCAATTAGGTGTTAATTAGTGAGCTTTAGGTGCTGATAGGCGGACTTTATTACGTTTGAACAGAGTCAGTCCAGCAGTTTCCCCCAGCTCCCAGTGTCTGTGCTAAGCTAAGCTAAGTGGCTAGTGGCTGTAGCTTTATATTTAAAAGACAGTTATGAGAGTGGTATCGATCTTATTGTCTAACTCCCCACCAGAAAGCGTGAGAATATTTTCCAAAATGTCGAATTATTGCTTTTACAAGCTCCACTTTTATGTTGCGCGGATAAAAAAAAATAAAAAAAAAGGGCCACCTCACCACTGAGCACCCCGAGAACATATACAGTGTGCTGCAGTCGAACACAACTCACGAAAGCATTTTATCTCTGTAATAAATTAACAGCGTGGCCATAGGCCTTCACCAGGAGCAAACACAAGCACTCCCCTGGGGGAGGCAATTTACAGGGAGAGAGGAGGGGGACAGTGCATCAGGCCACCGCGTGGACGGATCAAATCGACCTTAAAGACTATCCAGTGTGAGATGCAGCAGAAATTGATGGCCATGTATCAATGAGGTGGAGACAATGAGGGCGAAAGGTAAATGTCCCAGGGTAGATGTTTGTGCATGTGCATGGCTGAAGTTTACATTGGGCCCCTCACTGTGTGTGCGTAAATCATGAATATCCTCGCAGCCACCGATGTTTAAGGCCCCTTTGGAGCGATTTCACCTATTTTATTAAGCAGTAACAATTTACACATTTCAGTGGAAGTGGATCTATGGCATGCTGTTGGAATGGATCCTTTCATACGTGACCAAATCAGATGATGGATGTGGCATTACTAATCAAATTCATTGTGGTAGCCACTTGGGAATTTGGCCGGGTGAAAACGAAGCCATGCATGTTTATGGGACGCAACACAATGACAATTATGCAACATCATCTTAGATTGTAAATGCTTTCTGTGAGCTCAAGTAATAATTCATACAAGGGTGCACTATTTGAAACACTGTATACTTTGTATTTAGCTGAAATAAAATCAAAGGAGACATATCAACATGAATGATTGAAGATAAAATCACTAGACCATAATATGGATTTCTATTGAGACATCCATCTATCTCTCTCATCACTTCATTTTAATACCTTTTATGTTTTAGCTCGTGTCTGGCTGACCTAACATGGCACATGTTGACATTTCATTGGTCAGTATTTTCTTGGCTACGCCGTATCATATTTCATAAATAACCTCTACATATTCCAGCATCGGAACTTCTGATCTAAAATGTTAAATATGTAAATGCTTAAGGTGAGAAATTGCAGTGATAGGAATATCACCAGCAGCATCATTTTTCTTTTCTTTTTATCTGAGCTCAATTGTTCAACAAACTGGTCAGAATAAGGAGGTCTCCCATTTGAATAAGCAAAGCCCTGCTGTAATTGGGGCGCACATATTTTCAACAAAAACACGGGAAGATGAATCACGACGAACCTTATTCGTCCAGTCAGACAAAGGCGGAAATCAACCCGATTCCCAGATGTGTGGGCCCCCAAGCACACACACACACACACACACACACACACACACACACACACACACACACACACACACCGCAGCAGCCCCCACTCCCAGTTATTCATGTAACCTCCGAGACTATAAGGAAATGAAAAAGGATTAGTGGGACTCTGAATCAACGAAATGACTTTAAATGACTTCTTCGGGTAGCCACAGGCCAGGCGAGCAGCATGTTTAAGTTGACATTTCAATTGTACAAGTCATTTGCATTCTATTTGACTCCAAATGACACCTCCATAATAAGGATTCCAATAGCAGTTTTTGATTGTCTCAGTTCAAAGATGAGCCAGAGAAACGTGGCTTAATCAAGGCATGTAGGACCGCTGTCAATCTCTGACCCAAAAAAAAAAAAAAAACCTCTAACAAGGTGAGGTCTTAACTTCAATCAAATTCGTAACGTGTCCACTCAAGACACGGAGCAAATCTTCAACCGTTGCACCACACCTTATTAAATACAGATCACCAACTGAACACATGTATCTGTAATATGGCAATGTGGTGAAAATTAGAAATAAAAAAGAGGGAATGATTGCTTTCAGGTTAGAACATGAAGCTGCAGACAGTGAGGTTTAAATCTGGTGTGATCCTGTTGCTAAGATACTTGGTAATGTCACTGAAACATAATTCGAATTGTTTGGAGTTCACGCATGCCCTCACATATTTTGTCACTGGGAGGATGGAGGATTTTATCTCACAAAGAATTATGTGAAAAACAGAATATAACATTCTGAAATGGGAATAAACTACATTTTCACAGTGAATATTTGTGTTTTATTTGGTTTCAGAATCACTTACAACACAAGAAATACACTACAAATGTAGAACCCAGTCATACAATCTAATACTGGCTCACAACAGCATTCTTGTATTTTCAGAACAGGTGGGAAAACTTGTCAAAGCTTCTGACTATTCCATTTGTTTTGATAACAAATCCACCTGTTTAAATCATTTTCATAAATCAGTGGTCTGGTCTGTCTGAACACCGGGGAAACTACCTGATTTCATGCACAGATTTGCGTTTTCATTCAAGAAAAATATGTTTTTAAGACGTTTGTTGTTGTTACTACCAAAACACTGTCTGTTATTACCAAAAATAAGTAGTAAAGAAAAGAATATTTGATAACATGCGACTGAACATGATTTCTTAAGACTATTGAACGAAGACAATTTGGGAAGTTAGGGGAACAGACTGTTGCTGGGTGCTGTTTTTGATGAAAGCGCTATTGTGGATTTGAATGCATTGTCATAAACAATTAAAACATCTAATAATTACATATTACCAGGAAATTTCGCACACACCTAGTTCAAAACATCAAAAAACATGGGAACGTGAGGATCATTATAATCTGTTCTTTTCAGGTTTTTACAGCATGCCGGGGACCAAAACATAACTAAAACAAGTTATGTGTCCAAAGACACCTGACGTTTGTTGCATAAGAAAATAAATGTGCGTTTCAATGATGCGTCTTTGCGCTAGAGTACAGTCCTATACTGTTTCTGTATTCACACCCTGTAATGTTTGATCTGCTGGTGACAAGAGACATTAAGGTGACTTCTCACATGTGTGAAGCAACAGCACAGAGACCTTCAATCATCATGATCTGACTTCCTCTTACTTTACAACATATACACTATACAACACCTCATTCTATGCACCTTAGATATACAGCAGTATAGCAGGAGTATACTTACCCTCAAGCACTCTTTCTTTCCTCCTTTATAGAACTGGGTACTCAGTTGTCCCCTTTCTATCTATTTTCTCAAGGTCAGAACATGATGGGTGGATGACCAGACGCGACACAGAGGTAATGAGTTTGGAATGGCATTTAGAGCAGCGAGAGGCTCGGGACTCGTACCTGACTCATCACACTATGGATTCAGAAAGAATAGACAGTGTTAATGAAAATATATGGCTCAATCCATGGTTCAGACCGACAAGAAGAAGAAGAAATGAACTGCTTTTGGAGGCAAAAATCGTTCTATCTAATACTAATTATCAAAATCTCAGCATCTGAGGCGATGTTAGTAAGTATATTTGCTGCTGGCTTATTTGTAAAGGAATAGGAGTTTAGCTGATTTTAAGTCAGAAGAGCAGCCACATTCATGGGAGCCGTTCTTCGGGTTAGTCGCTATTCATTCACCAAAGAGCGCGTGTATTTCACCACGGCTAACATGCTATAAGGGAACCCTTCTGTTGGTCAGCTAAGGCAAATATATGGCAAAGTTACTGCGTGTGACACAATAAAATGCGACGTTGTGAAATGAAATGGATCCGCATTGAGTGACTTTTTTTCAGTTTTGAGAAATACATTGTTTAGCATCCGAGATGTTGTTTTTCATTACAGGTTTTATTCATTTACACACATTCAGACAGAAAAATGTACATTATATGTTGATTTAGGGATAAGCAATTTGCCTATGAAATGAAATGTGAAGTGAAAAGTTATTATACAATATTTAAAAATATTCAGTGACTTCTGATGCGTAATATTTCCAAAAACTACTTGTATGAGTGTTTTCTGATGAAGACGTGATTAGATTCAGACAACCAAAAGTATTTCGATGTATAGGTTGGTTGGTAGTATTGATATACATTAAAAGATCCACAAACGTTATGTCTCCAACCAGCCACTCTAAGAGCTTCAGTGTAATGTAACAATGTTAATTAATGTCACATTACTTACCACACAGAGAGGATCGTCATCACCAGCATGAAAGTAAAACGTTGTTATAAGATTTTAGCTCGTGAGTTTGAATATCATGGAGTTTGCCAGTACCACTTTGTCAGCTGTTCTTCCGCAACGTTCTCGTGGTTAATTAAGACATTTTGATCTGCATATGCCGTTGCAATTGTGCCACACAGAAAATGACGTTATAGTTAGTATCTTATTCGATAAGCGCTCAGACTTGGCTTGCGAACTAGAGGGTCTCAAGTTCAAGTCCCTGCACAGCCCAAGTGTGAAGACTGGGAGCTGGAGTGGTGCCACTTTACCTCCATGGCACTGCAAGGTGCTCCCAGGGCAGCTATATGGTAGCTGCTCACATAAGATGGGTTGAATGCAGATGCTGAATTTGACCATGTGCTGTGCTATGTACAAGGTTTTTTGTTGTTGTTGTTGATCCATTGGGGAATTTGTCCGTGCTGCACGCATTCCGGGGTCTTCTCATCATATAGCTTCTTTTATAGTCGTAATAATAAAGAAACAAACATATAAACAAAGCAACATGATCTAAAGCACATCACAACCACACGCATTACGCAACCAGTGATAAGGACAAGCAACAAATTGCATGACCTCTCAGCATATCATGAATCTATTGCACAACATAAAGTCAGAACAAATTACTTTTTAAAACGCTCAAGTTTAAGTTGGGGCTCTCAACATAGTCTCCAGGCTAAGAGGTCATACTTGGCATCTGCATTCAGGGAGGAGAAACCGGTTCAGCCTGCAAAAACAACTTCTCATATCAAAAAAAAACATTTTGCCGCTGTTATGCATTCCACGCCAGTGCTTGCTCTTGTAAATGTGCCCTTACACCCCAGGGCATACCTCTCCTCACACGGGCCGGAGCAAGCGGAGAGACAATCATGTTTAGGCCATCCATGAATGACAGATACTTTTCAATTGTCCTGTCAGCAGCACAGGAGAGACCGATGGCAGTGTTTTTCCAAGCCTTTTCACTGCTCTCAATCTCTATGCCGCCCTGCCACGAGAGGAGAAAATGCTTGTTTACCCAGAAACCAACGGGCTTTCGCTGATTGCCGTCCCAAAGGTAATGGCCAAGGATGAGGCAGATCAATAGCCATCTGCACCCATTCCTAAAGCAATAACATTCACTAGGAAAACCCATTTACTTTTACTTACCTTTGCTTCAGTTTGTTTTACCAAAAGGACAGACAGCTCTGATGAAGATGGGATTGGACGGGCAGTTGTGGTTATGGATCTTGAACTACTGTATTGCTTTTTTTCTTCTTCTTTTTGTAATTCTGGGTAACGATGAACCCATCATCTCTACTTGTGAATGTGATGTTTACTCATTTGACCCTGAAGTATGGACACTGATCTAGAGCAGGGGCTACTTTTTGGTGATACAGCCAAGCAGTGATTGCTGCTGGATGAGGATTATAGAAATATATATGGACTTAGGAACAAATAAAAACACTCTTTCTTGAAATACGCAATTTATTCCGAACAACTAACAAATAGGGGGTCAGAAAGGCCAGCTAAATGCAACATTTTTGTGAGTGCGCGTGTGTGTGTCAGCACATGGACGTGCGTGCTCTCACTTGGTGAAAACAGGAAGTTTAATAAGAGTTTGTGTGTTCTGCTGAACTTGCCTTCGAGCCAGTTCACAAATCCTCCTGCAGTCAGAACAGCCAGCTCTCCCAGGTGAACCGCTCTCAGATCAAATTATCTCCAGCTCTCTCAGATAGAGGGCGGGAAAGAAAATGATGAAAAAAAAAAAGTTGCTTCATTTATTGAAAACACTTTTTCTTCACTCCATCATTCAATATTACACTTCACCCCCGTACTGAACCGCTGCCTTCCACTCGTTTTTATCTCGTCGGTGTTGTCCCTGATGCAAGGTGAATTACATTTCTGTATCTTTTCCATTCTGCGGCTGTTGTTTGATTCGATCCACCAAACTAAACACCCGTTCTGGCTGCCCTCTGGCTAACCTTGCATCTAACTCCAAAGACTTCTCAGAATCCGGAGCAAAGCTTCTGGGAATGATATTTCTTAACTTTGGCACACCACTGACCTGCTGTAGATATTATTATTTTTTTAAATGACGCTTTCACACTCAATGTGCACTACTGTGGACAATTTGCCAGTGCTTTCACT
This sequence comes from Melanostigma gelatinosum, assembly GCF_949748355.1. Lineage (NCBI taxonomy): Eukaryota > Metazoa > Chordata > Actinopteri > Perciformes > Zoarcidae > Melanostigma > Melanostigma gelatinosum. The sequence goes on from NC_136638.1 coordinate 23,829,368, forward strand.
GCTGTGTCAGTATGATACTTTTTCGCCTCGATGCTGCATTTTTGATGTGCAGTGTACTGTAAATACGAAATAAATAATATTCTGTTCACCATTTTTAAGTCCAAACTTGTTTTCGTACTCACCATCTAAACATTTACTTAATAAGCAACACTTTCCGTTCACGTTCGTTAACCCCTCAAAAAAACCTGTTGGCGAGTATATGTTGTAGCAATAAAATCTAATTTCATACCTTTAAACCTTTAAACCCTGAGAAAGTGCACCTCAGAGTTACCTAGTCTTTGTTTTTAGCGCAGAAATTGACATTGGTTGGTATTTCAAATTAGGAAACACATTTTTCAAGATAATTAAAACATAATTAAACTGATCACGCATGCAAACACTGTAAAATATGAACCAAGTGCACAGTGAGGGGAGGTGTGCCAACTGTTGAATCCTGATCAATTTAAAATAGTTTGTTACGCAAGAACCAGTCCATTTGGCTCGTTGCTTGGAGAAGCTTGACACGACCATCTCGTTGCCAAGAAGAGTATTGAGTATCAGCATTAAGTGTCAACCTTGTCTTTCAAGGATGAAATACTGTATGTCAGCGTTGAGATGTATCAAACTGCAGCTTCTCTTTCCCCCATGAATCACTTTTTTTTTTAATGAGGAAAGAATATACTGCAATTAGCCAAAGAAAAACAAACTGAATAACAAATTTCTGGAACATATGACAACATTTGGCTTCCTCTCGCTGCCACTAGTCAACACAGAGATGACCATTTTGATGGGGCAGTCACAGCTGTACGTGAATTCAGCACCTCACCAGGCTTTGCCCTAAAAGGTTTGGAACACTTGCAATTAATCTTGTTTACACACACACAACGAGTATTGTTTCCAAATGTATCACGATGCCAGACCTTTGAAGGCATCCGTGTCTCACATCATGCCATCCCACAGTAGGAGACATGAGATGTCAGCTGGAAATTAGGTGGCACACACAGTGACCCCACACTGTTCCAGCTTTGCTTAATCCGAGGCGAGGCACACAGAGGACACAGGACACATTGATCCCTGTGACTTAAACACCCCGTTTATGGAATTCAGACCATATCCCAATTTGTGGATGGCATGAGTGTGTACATGTGGGTGGTTGACTCTATGGCATATCAGTGTAGAAATGCTGGACGTGATCATAACAGGCTCCTCACAGGAAATGGAATTCCTACTTCTGGCAACACTAATGTCCTGCTGTACTCATGAAGCTGTATAAGGAATGGAAGCTATACAAAACATATTGGTTGTATTAGAACCATGATCTTTCAGCTTAAATTGGCTGTGGATCCAGCAGGGCACAGGTCTGTTGATTAAACGAACTATATCCTGGACAGCAGTCTAAAATGTCCGTCCGCAACTGGTCCATTACGCCAGTCGGTTGTGTTGTCTTGTGTTCACATTTTCTCCATTTTTTTTCTCAAGTTTGTCTCACCTAATTAAAATGTGTAACAACTGAAGATTGGCCCTTTCAAATGAATTGAAATAACTCAGGGCTTTGAGGTGTTGACCATGAACAACATCCCCAGTTTGAGTCCAACCCGGGACATTCATTGTACGTCACATATCTTTCCACTCATTTCCTTTCATCTCATAACGAAATAAAATGATCAACGTTCTTATAATAACTGCTTCTTTGGTTGGTTTCTGCAACTTTATGTTCAGTCAAACTGCTTCCAAATACTCAAATTCCCTCAGTGACCTTTATTCACGTCACCCTTTCTTTTCACAGCCATTGTTTTTGTTGTTCATCTCTTTGTTGTTGTTGTTGTTGTTTGTAGTTTTTTGTTGATTTGATTTCTGGAATATAGTGATGCAAAGGACCTTTTTAGTCCGCACCCCCAACAATGTAGTTAAACAAGTTTTTATTTCTATTTTTGGACAATATGGACTTTTAGATGCCTTTAGTAACCAGCTTACATACATTTTAAAACATTAGTCCGCTCAGAGCTCTAGTGCAACATAACTGTGGTTCAACAAACCATAATAACACTGATTTGGGAGCGTTAAGTCAGTACTGTAGTCAGAATCAGAATCAGCTTTATTGGCCATGTGTGCTTACGCATACATGGAATTTGTCTCCGGTTTCCACTCCGCTCTCAATGTACAAACACAAATTTACAATAAACAAGAAAATATATGTATAAAGAATAAAAAAGGGCAGCAAAAAAAGTAGAATGGATGTAGGTATAAACATTTAGCTATAATACAAGTATAAATATATATCCAAGAGAAAAAAGTGTGTATATATATATATATATATATATATATATATATATACATGTGAACATCAACCTATAGACAATGGCATGAGTTGTAAGTAGTCTTGTATTATCCACGAATGGATATTGGTAAGCCGCTTTGCGCCTTTCTATAAGTTTGTGGTGATAAAATGAACAGGAACCTGAACAAACTAGTTTGTGTGTGGGGGTTTCTCTAAATATGTTTGCATTCATGTCCATGTGCCATACACTTTCCCCACAGTCCTACTGCCTTCATCAGCATAAGGCTGCAGAAACAGCTGCAGCCTTTTACCAGGAACCCCGGGACAGCTGCTCGTCCACACAAATACACACACACACAGTGACATTTTAACACACGCACACTCACACACACTCACACACATTTCCTCTCCGCAGCCTCTCTCCAATCCTCTTGTATCTATCCCAGGTGGAATTGGGTTGAACAATGGCATGATGGGAAGGGTGTTGTTTGGTGGATAGTGGAATCCTCCCCAAGGTGACCTGTGAGGGGTGGTGGGGGAAGAGTTGAGGGCTTTGGCGGTGTAATGGACTGGTGTCACTCTGGCCAGAGATGCTCAGCAGAGTAATGATATCATCTCGATGCTAGGAGGTAAAAAAAAACAACGCATGACTACAATTTTTTTGGGGTGTTTTCTTCTCATTGCTGAAATTGAAAGTTGACATGGTCATTTTGCTGTATGTGTTTACAGCTATTTCACGACCCATAGGCCCTTAGAAGTTAATGGAATTAAATAAAACATTCATGGGAAGCCATGATAAAAAAAAGTTTAAAAAACACACACTTCCATCTTCCTTTCACAAACTCATTTAAGATGCACTTTTGCACGTGTTTGGATGGATTTATTTCTATCCAGTTTTTATCCAACAGCTGTGACACAAAGACAAAGGGGGAACAGATGTGTGCTGATTGTACTGCTTTCTTATAAACAGGATTATAATAATTCACTTTTGTTCATATTCAAAGACACTATTGTAGTATATAGCCATTTACTGTACATACACTAACACTATGAAACCAATTAAAGAAGGGCTCTATTGTTCTCCACTTTTAAAATTATTTAAACTATTCACTTCAATAATTGGTCCAAACACAAAGTGAGACAGGGTACAATCACAGCAGAAGTGTAATTAGCAGACGCCGAAGCAGTACGGCTCGTAAAGCTGCCTATCGCCAATGATACTGTATGTCAATGAGGCCACGCAGACTCACATGAGATCTAGATCATGCTTTAATTACCTTGAAATGAACCAACTTCGAAAAAAAAAAGCATCTTGAACTTTCATATATATTGATCTTAATTATTTCAGCCCCAGAGGGTTCAACACACACACACACACACACATAAAGTGAAAACAGAAGAGTAGTTCTGCCTCCCCTCCCCTCATCAGTCTTCTGACAGAGATTTTGCTCTTTCGGTGTGGAGGTGTTCAGAAAAAAAAAAAGAGCGAAGGAAAAATAGCCCGGGGCATCTAGCAGAGGATTTGACCTGTTCCCTTGCAGTCAGAGGCAGAAAAAACCCACTTTTTCCCACACTAGGCATATTCAGGTTTAGAGATGGGAAAGTGAAGCGGAGCCCCTATAGGTGAAAGCCTTCATCTCTCTCTCAATGTGTCGGTGCGTGCAGCGTGGAACAATCCGGACATTGTGCTGACCCGCCCCGTCTGCTCTCAGCTTACACACCCAAAATAAGATAAATAATAATAAAGGTTTCCACGTTTATCAAGGGTCCGCCGCGTCACGTTCATTTACTTTCAGTCTTATGGCATCACAGCTAGTCATGCGATGGTGTGTTAAGCCCCTTGATGATGTATTAAGTTGGATATACAATACGCTGAAATAGATGAAAGTTCTCACATGTGAAAACTTTCAGTCTGCGTCTCTGTTTGGTCCATTCAGCGCTATTTAATGAAGCTTCCAGTTCTCCGAGGTGGAAAAATAAAGTATAGTTTTCAATTTTATAAACAAAGGCATGAATGTGGCTTCATGAAAATGCTTTATCCTGACATGAGGACCCTTCAATTTCATCAAGAAATGTTTTGAGCATGACCCTTCAAATTCACCAAAACAGTTCTGGGTTATAATCAGTCAACAATTCAGTCCTTTCATTGTGCAATATAATTACAAGCACAATATATGTCTTCTATTGGGGACAAATGTGATTTAATATGCCACAAAAATATCATCAACTTACTACCACAAAGGGAGAGTTGTTATGTCAATCACACAGCTATTTGACAACAACTCGTGTTTTCCACAATGGCTCTGGTACACAATGGGATAACACTTCAATTCTACTGCATAGCGCTGCACAATAACCATATTTCATATCTCTGAGAGAGGGGCACACGGTATCGCTGACGGCATTTTTCTTGCACAGTATTTTCACGGTGGAGTCGATGGTTATGCTAATTTGATCTGAGAAGACACAGAGATTTGAACTAGCAGAAAGGAGGACGCAAATCCCTCAGTAAATCCCTACACTATACAGCCCCCAGCCTGCCGGGAGAGTTTAATATCTACTGGAATGATTAAACTGAAAAGGTGAAACCACCATTGTAGTAATAAGAAGTATGGCTGTGCAACAGGGGTTGGAGAGTGGGCTAATAGGTTGCATTGCAACTCTGACCTCCAACGTACACAGACGGTCCAGAATACTAATTTCACTAAGATATGTGAATCTTTTCTTTTCTTTCTCCTAATGATTCAAATCGGAATATCCTGGACAACTGGAACAAATTGGTCTTTCATTTACTTATTTTCTTGGTCCTGAATCATACGATAAAGTTCTCCTTTGCAGTAGACAATGGATTGCTGCAATACATATAGAATCTCATCATACATACTTATAAATAATTGATCTACCTATTTATATAGTATATATTAAGCATTACTTTGTATTCAACAGTTGTCAAATCAGCTTCCTTTGGTGGATAATTCTTCCTCCATTCTCCAACATAATTCTCAAAAACTAATTTAAATTAATTTGATTACAAATCAGTCAAATTAATTTTCTGGCTACTTTGTGGCTATTGTACTGGACTAATTATAATTATTAACAAAAAGTTGTCGAAAAGAGGAAGTAATGCAACTTGCAACACCAAAACAATAAATGCTCTTAACTTTTAACAAACTGCCATGAATTTGAGGCCGCATTCTCTTCCTCAAAGTAATTACTATAATTAAACATTATCCTGCATGTTGCTGCAGGAAAATAGTGTCCCTTAAAAGCCAAAGTAAAATGAGCGGCTTGCAAATTTGTACCACTAAAGGTCCAAAAAGACAGAAAAAAAACAACTCAAAGCAAGATAACATTAATAGCATCACATACAATTATCCTTTTTAATCGCTTACATGTTAGGGACGGTGCAGCATGAGCCTTCCCTTTGGGTTCTTCTGTTTCTTCTGCTCTCCATTGCACTGCCATTCCTTTACCATAAAAGTGTCAGTGTATCGTGGTGGGAAGGGGACAGCTTTTAAAGTGCACGAGAGGAGCCAACCTGATTTGCCATGAGTTTTATTAGCCACTATTAAACCCACTGATAATGTATGATAACAGATCATTCGTAATCATATCCTGTCTGCCCATAAGCCTCAAAAGTGCTGCACCGCTCGCATGCCACGCAATGTATAGGATGTCCCGTGTCTTGATTTACAAAATGAGTGGGCATGGTGTCGCCAGCCACTTCTTCTTTTCCTGCCAGTGAGGAGATTTATTGGGAGGGTACAACACTCTATCCCCGGATCCCATCATCATCACCCCCCAAACCAACGGGTAGAATTCACCCGCAGGAACCACAACCAACTCAGTTACCACTGTTGAGTCCATAGCATACCACTGGCCTCTACAAAGGGAGACGAGAGTTTTGCGGCTATAAGCCACGACAGCACAATTTGAGTAAAATGCATGCATTTGTCGGTTGTGGGCTTATTAATGTGCAGGGGAAGGCTGGGCCCAGTTTATGTGGGTGTTTGTGAGAACTGATGGCGGCTGAAAGCTGCAAACACCTCCGCACTGGAGAGTCAATTCAGGTGGTCATTTAGTCCATAAATGATATCAATGATTGTGTGTTTGTTAAGATGCATATACATCCTATTTCTAATAAAACAATTGAAACTCTATTGACTTGTTTTTGGTAACTCAGTGACTTACTGTGACATTTCAAAAGGTCATCGGGAAATAATCTCTGCCTTGATTGGCTTCTGCTTTTGTTGGTCAACAGAATAAAATACCCAGCTGACACTGCACCACCTGACTCCTCACCCCTCATCTAAATGTCTATTAATAGTGTTAATAAGTGTGGACCTAATAAAACCCATTCGGTCTTCACTAGAACCAAATCTGATAGCACTGCTGAAATAGATCATGGAACACAATCCCCTGTATATAACTTTAGTATCTTAAGTAAAATTAGAAAAAAACATTTATGTACATATATTACATATAAAGAAAATGTTATGTGAAGCTTTACTACTTTACGAGAATCCAAGGTTTCTCGTGGCGGTGGCTCAGAGTTACAGTGTCTCCTGCAATGTCTTGCTCCCACAGTGAACCATGAGGCATTTGATAAGCAGGCCCCAGAGTGCTTTTACTCCCAGCAGGCCATTCTCACTTTTCGCAGTGCGGGGGCGGCACGCCAGTAGCCAGATTACTCACCACAGCAGTCAATACAGTCGCTGCAGCTCTCTCCACACTGAGGTTAGCAGAAGCGCATACCACATGGTCTGAGAGGTCGGTTTCCAAGTCAAATATACTAATCTTTAAATGGAACATAATGCATCGATGTGCTCTGCTTTTCCTATGTGCAGGACACTGAAAGAAACGCTGGGGAACTCGAGTCATGACAAAATATTTATTCCGATTTATTTAAATACAACTACAATTAGCTTATTATTTCTCAGTTTCAACCGGACAGAACCTGCAGACGATGATGATACATTTTTCAAAAATCTTGCTGATACCTTGCAAACTGCAATGTTTAACCCAACAAGTGTCCACTTTGAAACATACAATAAAGATCTGCTCTTGCAAACACGACAGCAGCTCAACACTCCGTCTCTCTGGGGGCTTTTAGTCTACTTGCCCCTGCCCCTGGAGCTACATGCCTGAGCCGGGTGACCTTTAGTTAATATTCTGCTTGATGAGACAAAACATAGTGAAAAGTGAACTCAAGTAAACATCTCTCAACATTTACCTGCTAGCATGCACATTCTCAGACGCATCCAGAATAAATCACAAAAAACAGGTTTATCTGCATGCTGTTGTGTCTTAATTTGTAAGGAGTGAGTCACCATGAACACGGTTTCAACATATAACTGCTGCCACAGAAGTCATAGCAGTCATTGTCGACATATCAAATATCATCAGACTCAACAAAATGATGTCACCTATTACTAGGGATGGGTATCGTTTGGGTTTTTCCCGATACCGGTGCTAAAACGATGCCTGAACCGATACTTTTTTCTTCAAATTGAACAATATATTAACTGTTTAAAGTATACTATATATATAAATAAATACAAAACACTTGGCTTCAAACTACAGCTTCAAACTTTTTAACTTGAAACTATGAGCAACATATTAATTGTTAACAGTTTACAGCATACTTAAATAAATATAAATAAATACAAAACACACACACACACACACACACACTCTGTACACACACTACAGCTTCAAACTTCAGCAATTATTTTGCAGAAATATGAGCATATTTGCCTTCTCTGGCAAAATACGACACCCCTCCTGACTAATTTAATTTAATTAAATTTTACCAGTTGGTGGCGCTAATGCGCCAATTCATTGTTTGCCAACCACCACTACACCTCAAAGAAGAAGAAGCTTTCGCATGCCTGTGGATGTTGTGGCACCATATTGGCACCGGTTTTCGGTACCCAACCCTACCTATAACCGGTGCTTCAGTGTCAATGAAACTTCTCTTGACATCTGCTCCAAAAGACAAGAATAAATATTTGAATTGTCTAAACACAATTAACTGAAAATTGTCTGTGCTAAACTGTAGGGTTACCCCAATGAACAATGACATCATCCATCGCCAATGGCTGACAGTCATTGACCATCGAGCCCAACATTGCAGCACAGGTTTGCAGTGGCGCTAATGGTATTCATTGCATGCTTAAAAAGTAATAATTTGGATTTATCAATGGTTCACAGATTGATTTTGCGATGTTTCACATTCTGTAGACATCGCCCAACCCTGCTGAACTGCACACGGCATGATCATAATTAACACTTATGTTAAGGTCAAGGGTGGCTAAACCTTTAACATTGATTGGGTGTCCTGGTGCCCCAGTGGCCAAATAAGCACACCATGTAACTGTGACATCCATGGTTACCTTGTTATGACACCTTAGTTGAATTACCTGAGGTGAAATTTAAGATAAGATGCATGACCCCAAAGGGTCAGTGTAGAAAACGGTTAAAATACTAGTTAAGACAGTAAAGAAAGGAGAAACATGTTCCCTCTCTTGGCACCAGAAATTAGTCATCAAAGATTCATCAAGGTATGAGTCTGCAGTCGGGACAGTCACGGTGAGACCGATACTGTCTCTGGAAGTTCCCTGATGTAAGACAATAAAAGACTTGGCATGCTCACCAATGTTTTCCTCGGTAATTAAAGTTTTTAAGAAAGTTCAAATGTACACCTTGCGCATCAGAATGCTCCGACTCCAGCAGAAGTACTCTCACGTGCCGATTTGATATTTCACATTGACATTTAACAATAATCAGCCATTCTCTGCAGAGAGATGAGCTGTCAACAGCAGCAAACCTTTTCATCTGCCGGAGGCGACGCAGGCTCGTGATGAATTGCGGAGGTTTGCTTCTGGACCCCCTCCATCCCCCCGGTTATTGATACAGTAGGGTGGGAAGATAGCTCTATTTTCTGCAGATGAATGGTGAGTGCGGCACCGTTTACATACTGTATTTTCCAGTGTTTGCCCTGAGGAAGGGAGCCTTGGTGGAATTAGTATTGACTCTACAAATGTTTAATGAGCAAGCAGCAACAGCAGCTGGTTGCACAGCACTGATGAAATGATGACACAAGACGTGTGTGTGTGTGTGTGTGTGTGTGTGTGTGTGTGTGTGTGTGTGTGTGTGTGTGTGTGTGTGTGTGTGTGTGTGTGTGTGTGTGTGTGTGTGTGTGTGTGTGTGTGTGTGTGTTCCTGTGCACAGCAGTGACTGGGCGTGTGTGGAACACAGAATACTGTACAGGCCACGGTTGTATCTGTAAACATAATACATTTGTTTTTAATTCTCTTTTTGAGTTTACAGATTATGTGACATTTTTTTAAACTTTTGTACTATTTATTAAGCTCAGTGTTTGTTATTTATAATAACTATGACAGTAATTTAGCAATTTGAGATATTTAATTACATGGCATTATTGATTTTTTATTAAATTAATAAAGATGTAAATGAGCAAATACACAAAATAAACTAGCATAAATTGCATTTTGAAGCTGTCGATGGCTTTTGAACCCGTCCATGGCTACGGAATAGTAAAACAGCAGAAACACTGGCACCAGGCATCGTGTCGATCTTTAAGAGAGCGTGGGCAGCCACAGTCCACAAAGCTAACCCTGTCATCTGGCAGCAGATTTGCAAGAGAGATAAACTGAGATCCTGCAGGGGATCAAACCCAGCCTCTATCTCTAACAGAGGATTTAGCCAGCAGAGACTAAAGGGGCTAGAGCAGAATTACTCTGTATGGAGCCCGAATGAGTCCTCGCATTTACTCTGCAAGTTGGTTGCTTTTGTGCCTGGATACTGTTTAGCAGGATAATACAAGAAGATAAAAATGCACTTTTATCCCGTGTTCCAGTTTAACATGCAGGTCTATTTTGAGGGGAGGTATAAATGTAACAGCACTTTAGATACAAAAGATTGACCTGAGGAATAGACTGTAAATGAACCCCACTTACAAGTCGGTCCTGATCGTGTGCTGCCCCGATGTCACTTCTACTGCATACTGTGGTTCGTATAATTGATGTCATACCAAAAAATGAGTTACTGACATTCAAAGAGCTTCAACAGTGTAAGGATCGACAACCAGGAAGTGACTCAGACAGGATGTTCAAACCGAGGTAGCCATTCCGGCTATTTTGGGTTGTTTGTCAACAATATAACAGAAGGACAATTGGCCCGATTTTCATGAAACTTGGTGGGAGGGTGTAGCATGAGACAAGAAAGAACCAATAATATTTTGGAGCAAATCCGAAACACGGAGTTACACAAACTTAGAAAAAAAATAGAAAACGTAATTAGTGATAAAGCTATTTTCCCCAAAAGTTTTGAGATTGCTTTAGAAAAGCATTGTCAATTACAAATTCTGAGCACCACTGTTTGAAGTTGTTTTCTTTTACTTTCAGCATTCCTAGCAGATAATGCTGTTTTGTAATTAGACTAGAATTATATAAATTGAAAACGGCTTTAACGATCCAATGCGTCACAAAAAAAACCGATGTTGTTGTTGCCGGATAATCAACACAGTAAGTATTGCACAGTCGCATTTCATCTAAGTTACCGTACCAACTGAAATTGCGTGCTTCAGCCAGCTTAGGTTCACATGGGCGAAGTGTGCAAACACCAAAAGTTAGTTTACTTTACCCCCCCCCCCCCCTCATGGCTGACCTTGAATTTCCTACGCCGCAGACACTTTGAAACCCAGTTTGTTTTTGGGCCCTTCAAAAGACAACACTCACTTTTTCATGGTGTAAATTCTTCTGGGCCTGAATTACAACAGATGCAAATTGGTCAGATGTTTTGTATTTATTGCTTTTATTACCTATATATCACAAGATATCGTGGGCAGACTCTTTTTTTTAAGTAACATTTTATTGTCTAGGACTTAACCTTTCTCATCAGTTGAAACAAGATTTAAGAGATAAGGCAAAAATGTAACCTCAACATGAACTTTGCATGAACGTTTGACCCTGAGTGGAATGATCTTCCTCTGGCGTAGGACTAAATAAGTCCAATGTGTGCCAAGTGATTGAGAAAGAATCAACATTTATTGAACTTATCTGTCCAGAATCTTAGTTTGCTTTTGATCTAATCGCAAATTCCATTTGTGAAACTTAATCAAATTTACAACAGAGGAAACGTGCAGTGTTGGCGAGTCGTAGATACAAAATGAACAACACAACATCTCTCTTGAAACTGCTGTCCTACCTGTTTAGTTGCCAAAGAGGTGAAGTCTATACAAGAAATGTAGCGTGCAGCCCGAGGTGCCAGACAGCCAACACTCGAGTCCACTAAACAAAAGTAAACACAAAGTCCAAAGATAGCTGATGGCTGTCAATCAAACCCATCCCCAGCTGCCTTCGCCTGTCAGCCGTCACTCTTTTCCCATGGTTCCTCTGGGCCGGAGTATCCCAGCTCGTGTTTTTAGACAAACAGATCGGATTCCTCCTCAAACAGGCCGCTGTCGTCCCTTTTGATAACAATGTAATAATTCAAAACAAATGATTCAGCTCTTTGATGAGAGCACTTTCATGGGTCACGAAGACTCACCCTCACACTGACATCTGTTTGATTTTATCTTCTTGAACTTTATCCTCTGCTGGAAAATGTACTGGCTCTGACCAGAGCAGTGTGTTAAAGCCAGACTAATAGAGGAGCAAAGACAACTGAGACACTGGGCAGGACAGCTTGTCTTAACCCTCAAAGCCTGGAACATATATAGTGCACTTACAGCACACTATACAACACTCAAGCAGGTTGTGTCAAGAACATTTGCAAAAAGAGCACATTTTAAAATCCAAATAATATCAAATAATATCACCCTTTCGGTTCACCTGGTAGATTGTTTGTTACAACTTACGCTCGATTCACATTTCACTGGAAGGAGTATATGCTCTGAATCAAGTTGTGTTGTGATCAATGGCAATCAAAATTGCTCAAACACCACCAAACGTCCGAAACATTTTGTCACGTTTTAGTGAGAAAACCTTTCATTCCCCTTCATTAAAAATGTGCCGTGCTTGGATGTTCGTGTCACAGTACAGAACGTCTGAGCAGAGTTTGACAGTAAAAGACGTTTTCCGATTCATTATCTGCTGAAGGGGGACAGTTTCTTTTTTCTTACCTTAATTCTGTTTAAGACGATTGTGTGACAAAAAACACTAGTTTTATGAGTCAATCATGGTCCAACAGTGTGTGGTGTGGAAACTTGAAGTCTGATTTCCAATCAGAGAGAAGTAATATTTTCAGAATTTCTAAAAATGCACTTGAACGTTTTTGAGGAAAAAAACATGAACAAAAATGAATACTTAACGCAGAATGCTTCTGCCTTTAAACATATCCGGAGTGGCTCTTTAATGATAACAATAAAACTCAAACAACTGAGCTGTCTTGAGGGAAGATCGTGAGAGGCAACCGAAAAAGCTCGTGGCCTTAGAAGATTTAGAGTTTGGATTTTTTTCCCGTCAAATTAAATAAAGCTGTTTCATACCTAAATTAAACCTTTAGCCAGCTATTTCCTGTTGTGTGATATCGCTTCATGTTTTCACAATCATAGAAAATGTTTGCGGAATGACTGCAGTTCACTGGAACATGTGTGAATAAAAAAAAAAGAAAGAAAGCATGAAACTAAAACCTGGCCCCCTTAATTCTTAATAACAGCGCTGCCTTCTCATGCTTCTCTATATTTCTTCCTTTGACGAGGGCCGGGGGGGGGGGGGCTGCTTCTGCTTTAGACCCTGGCCGTGGTTGGAGCTGTATGCTAAAGCCATGGTCAGGCCCCAGAGATTTCCAGCCTCTTAGATGCCTATAACTCATCCCTAGCCCTGCTTCTGAAGGGAGATTTTCCCCCCCTCAATCCCAGGCCTGAAATATCCTTTCAAAGGCCGCAGACTGGAGACAGATATGTAGGTGTTTTAGATAAGGTAGGAATTGCATTAAAGGATTTTTCCGTTTTAAAGCTGTTGCCATCTTTTTTTGCCCTTTCCCATAGACTTGAGAAGAGAAGTTGAGAAAGGATGGGAAGAGGGGTAAGGGATGTACTTTGGGACGGACTAGTCCGTACATTTGTGGTCAGTTCACAGCTCATAAAAGACTAGCGCTAACCTCAGTAAGAATTGAATAATGTAGAGTCGCTAGAGGGAGCGCAGAACCTCCTCAAGAATACGAAAGTTATTGACCCGAGTTTGGAGGAAAATCCTCCCAGCTCATTGATCTCTTCACCAGCATAATTACAGGGCAGCGAGATGAATCTTCGTGTCGAAGAAAATAGAAAATTCACAGTGATGAATTTTCAGAGTGATGAGGATTCTTGCCAAATGCAACCGTTAAATTAAAAGCTCTTTCCCCAAACCTCAGAGTGGGATCATTTTTGTTTTGCAAAGTAGAGTGAGGACTCCGTAAAAGTCAACAGTCTCACCCGAGCCGCGGCGTGTGAAAGTGAAAAGTCTGTTCAGGCCCTATGTATGTATGTATGTATGTATGTATGTGCACGGCATTTCCAACTTCTCTCCATGCTTCTCTGTGTTATAAGAGCTTACGCTTCCATTTGGCATTTACTTTAAAACTTCATAATTATGTGGCCTTCTTTTTTCCCCCAGCCGACTATGTTTACATTCGCCAGCTTAACATGCACACGGTCCAGTCCACACACAGTCCACATGTCATTCTGCGGCAGTGTTTGTTGGACTGGGCTGCAGAGAGATTAGTCGCCTTGTTCCCCCGGCGTAACGTTCCTCACCCAAAGGGCTTGGCTGCTCGCTTTCCAATAGGACCTCGGAGCGTGAAATTGACCCTTATTTTGAAATTAGCCAATTTCTTTCCTTGCAGTGAACTGTAATTAAAAAATGTTTGTATTCTCCTATCATACTGTTATCAATCACTGCCATTTACAGTAGCTCACTATTTATTTCTACTTAAAATATTTTATGAAAAATGTAAAAACCTGAATGAGGAATTACAGTAAAAACGTGTGGAAAATGATTAAAAATACAATATTTTGGTAACACAAGATTTAGGTTATTGTCAATGATCTAACTTTTAACACACACATTTTTTTGTTTGGTAGATGAAAACAAATTAGGGATCATGGAGTCCACTTAGTAAGTTTACTGCATGAAAAGAGAAAGTGCCCCTGAGTATTTTAAGAAAAAGAGAGAGTTTAATACACCAGTGGTTATGATACAAAAACATCCAGTCATGAATCAAAGTATCTGAAACGCTGCTGAACCAAGCCTATATATTCGCTGAAATAATATATCAGATATCTCACATTGAGAAAATTACAGACAAGCACACGCAGTCTAGGGAAGGGCGCTAGACTAGACAGGGACTAGGACCCACATGGTCAAAAACCCACACATCAGTGGATTCGTAATGGCATGAGGGAGAAAAATAAGAAAGAGAGACGGGGAGTTGGGAAACTTGCTGAAATGCTTGTGGCTGAAATGGAGGAAGACTAAAAATCTGCACAAAGCAAAGCTTAAAATGAACTTGTAAATAATTTGTATGTAAGGTCTCTGCTGTCCTCCTTTTGTCTTCATCAAATCTTCATTCAGAATCAGCAAACCAGCACGACCGTTTTAAAAGATCCCGAAGGTAAGGCTTCATTTCTATTCACTCCGTTGCGCTGTTTTTTCTATTCCAGCACAGCTCATTGGCTCATTTGTTGTTTGGTGGTGTACATTTTACTTATTGAGCAGTGGAGTTTTGTACAGCCTAGGCAGAGATTAAGACAAATTCTGATAAGGACTGGAAGTTGACTCTCAGCATTAAGGAGGATTAATGTTTAGCTCTGTGTGGCAGGGGCCTTCTCAGTGGCTGTGTTTACGCAGTGTTGCAGACCCCGCATTAATCCAAAATTAGTATAAAAGATCAGCTGTGGCCACTGAGGCGAACCTTCACAGGGCTTAGGCCAGTAATCAAGTCTCACTTTGGGACAATGAGCGCCTGGAAGGTCAATGAGAGGCCTGGGTTGAAGGGACGAGGAGATTGAGGTGGGGGGTGGGAGAGTGCTGCGGGACTTTTGGTGACCACATGGTTTAATTTGGGTGAGATATCTACACACACACAGGGTTTACACCCTCAGTATGTGCCTTCTCCTCTGGGCGTTCATGACCATGATTTGATTTTGTTGCAGCTGCAGAGGACATTCGTGTTTATAATTTAACACTTAAAAGACATTTTTTCCTTTTTCCTGAAGCCCGTCTGAAATCCTACACATGCATTTGATGTCACACGAGTTTACATTTCAGCGCACTAAGTATTAGCTCTGTCACATAATTATAATGTGTGCTGAGGGATAATAACAATAAATAGTATGAGACTATCTAGCTGCTCGTAGCGTAGAGCAACATCTCCTGTTCCAACGCAAACCAACACCGAGCAGAGCTGGTCGGAGGATCGCAGGAGATGTCTCGGCTGCAGGAGCGTCTCTTACAGGAAAGTAAAACTGTGTCAAACACAAACAAGCTGTGTGTAAAAAAAAAAAAGAAAAAGTCATTTTTCCACTGCCAATGCTGGCTGGTGCGATACAAGAGACAGCACCACTGAATTTAGTTAGGAAAATAAAATAAAGGAAATATAGCTCAGCATAAACCACAGCCCTTGGATGATGAAGACTGGCAAAACTGTTGATGTGCATTATTTTGTACTTTTAAACCGCGTTCAAACCTGCTTCCAAAAAGGAGACTATCTCATTGACATTTTAAATAAGGCTCACTATACAGTATACCTATAATGTGTCTGCTGTCGCAAAAAGAGTCAGAGGAACTTGCCCTTGCAAATACTTTCCAAACTACATCTATAAACTTCTTAAATTATTCATTTATAGGGATTTTATAGCGCCCGGGCAAATTACAGTGCCCTTGAAAAAGGACCAGAAAATCATCTCCTCAATCAACTATTCTTGGCACGTGCCAAACTTCATCCCGCGCTAACTTTTCCACAGTAGTCCCACCGTGTCTGTCTTTTGTGCACACATGTTAACAACAGACAAACTACAAATGAAAGGGTAACGGCACAAAAAAAAAACAACAGCAACACAGCCAAATGGTAATTTAGGGCATTTGCACCACATTGTGGTGGAAAAAGCTCTCTTCAAGTGCCAGCAGGGTACCAGAGAACCCCCCCCCCCACCCCAGCCACCCACTACTCCTGCTAAGATTAGACAAATTAAACACTATTATTCACGTCACTCCCGCAGCTGGCCTTTTAAGTGGTTCTATGTTAACTATCATAATGGTTTTCTTTGAAAGCCACAGTCTTCTCCTTAATTTACAATATGAAAAAGCACTTCTGGCCAAGTCTCGGTGGGATTTTTCTTCTCCTCTGCCTTGCAACGGAAAATAGGTTTTCTTTACACTGCAGTTTCCAGTAGTATGGATTTCTATATCTTTCTAAAACATTTTATATTTGCATCCATTGAAACAGCATATGCAACAAATTGGAGTCTAAAAAAGTATATTGTTAGGACTTAGTTTTACTAAGTTTAAGACATTGTTCTTTTTGGATTTTTCATTATAAATTACTTTTGTACTGTATGTCCGGTTAAAGTCATTAATCAGTCATCCCCATACTTTATCTCCTCATTTACGAGAAGTCATTCCTGTCCGTTTAGAGTGACGACTATAGGAGGTCTGTCAGACTCTCACATCTGTCCATACGTTTTTAATGTAGTCTCCTGTTGGTAAAAAGCTCTTTTATTTTCCCTGTTGTATCCCCCTAACCTGATAATGGATGTGGTATTGGCCAGGGGCCCGTGGACTGAGGACGGCCGGTGATGGATAATCTAGTTTCAGACCCATCATCACCGTGGAGCATGTGCCTCGTATCTGTCGTAAAATGCCCCCCCCCCACCCACATACTGAGCATGCTCCAGATACGGATTTTGGGAACTGACAGTAAGTGACGTCCTGTTAGCTGCATTACATTTTAAACCTCATTTCAAACTACTTTGGCATGGGATGGACAAAACAATGGGTACACCACCATAATTTCAGGTGCAGAATAATTAACTGTAGAGGACGTGGATATGCTAAATTGCACAAAAATATGACTTCAGAAGGAATAAAACTTGTTTGTAAGTCATCAAAACTTGTATATGATATATATAAATATATGAATAAATAAATTAAGGGACTTAAGTGTCAATGTTTTTAGACATTAAGTTCAGTTTACATCATGAAGAGTACCACTGAGCCTGTGAAATCAGTTGTATAATGTCCTCTGCTGTGCGTCGTCTAATGTGGCTCTGGAGGGAGTCTGGGAGAATTACCCAGATGATGTCATCAGGGTTATCTTGGCTTGGCTTGTGACTTGAAGTCCCCACAACACAAACTTGAGGTGTGGGGTTTGTAAAAAAGTGGTCATTTAGGAGGCAGGGAGGGTCTAATGAAAGACCCCGTTGAGTTGCATCATGGGAAATGTAAGATCCTGTGTTGTTGAGGCCTGACCCATAGCATTCTGTACTAGGCACCGAAAGTCAACATATCTCAGCTTCTGCTGCTTTAATGTCTCTGCGAGCCACCCAATTACATGACAGTGCAATACAAAATTGCTCGAGTAGCCCTTTCAGTATATTGCACCAAACTGAGCCTGATCTATGAGCAATGGAAAATGTGATGTGAAGAGTCACAATAAGTCATCCTGCTTCCTCCATACAAACTGGTCTACCTTTCTATCCAGTGCTATCTACCCTCAACAGCCAAACAATGAACATGGTGATGGAGCTGGACGCTTTGAAATGCATTTTCACAGCACTTCAAGGATAATCAAACACAATTCCTTCAATGATGATCCAGATATGGTGTAAACATTTTATCATGGACATCAAGTCAGTTACAATTCATTCCCCATCCAAGACACCAAAGCTGGTTGCATATATATAACATTTACCGTACATTCCGGCATATAAGCCGCTACTTTTTTCACACGCTTTGAGGCTGCGGCTTTTACACCGGTGCGGCTAATGTGTGGGTTTTTCCGCAGCTTTGCGCCGCCAACACATTTAACATAAATATGGATGAAGTACCTTTGACGTTTGACCTACCTCTCACTAGGACTGTTAACAAAAAAGGTTGAACGGCAAGATGCTTTTAACAGTACTAAAGTTGTCTTCTTCTCTGAACATCATAACATGTCCGACTCGCTAGCTTCTAAGCTAATTTTAACATTGCCGCCAATGGGGAAATGCTAACCGCGATTAGCATTAGCGAATATACCGGTATACTGTTAAAAGCATCTTGCCGTTCAACGGGGACACCTGCGGCTTGTAGACAAGTGCGGCTTATCTATGTACGTTTTTTTTTTTTTTTTTTTTTTTTTTTTTTTTTTTTTTTTTTTTCAATGCGCAGGTGCGGCCTATATACAGGTGCCCTCTATAGTCTGGAAAGTACGGTATATCAAGTCCTATCTCAACTACTATCTCTATTAGAGTCTTCACTTGTTGAAGAATGTCTAATATCCCACAAATAGCAGGACTTGTATGACATCACAGGCCCTAATTCGGGTCAGTATTCAGATATTGTTATGTTTCTATTATTTTGGCCACATCTGGTAAGGCTTTCTCAAAAATGCTAAACATCAACTAAATACTACTAACAACAAATCCAACTGAATACAGAGTACATCTGTGTTTTTTGCATCAGCGCAACCACAAAACACATATTTCTGTCACATGATCAGGCTGTTCTGACTCGAGTCTGTGTTTTCTAACCAAGAACCAACTTTTTGGAAAACGTATTCACAGTCGGAGCCAGTTTCCTGTGTCGTAACCAATACCGTCGCTGCAGGAGCCAGGGGAGCAGAGAAGCACAGCCTTCTTCCACTCCTCTGCTCCCCAGCGTTAAACCTACGACGAGTGTTGCACATCAAGTTCAAATCCAGCACCGGGCAGCTACACTTCTCCGGCGGGTTGAGATAGGTTGAGATTGTACGTCTATAAAAATAGTGACAGAATATCTCATGCCTCAGTGAAACACGATCTACAAGCTGCAGCTCACGCAAACACTCTTCAACTCCAATGCCAATTCTTAGCAGAGAACTAATGATTATTGCACTGGACTGGCAGGTCATTTCTTGTATTCAGCCTCTTCAATATAAAATGACAACATTTCACTATTTAATGCAGTTTCCTTTTATTTCACTATTTTTGGAGCATTTAAGAGCATAACACGTAAGACTAATCCTATTACTTGTTCAGATTGATATTTCTGTGGGAAAACCTTCAACACTTTTCATAAACACAGATGACTTGTGGTTTACATTAATCATTCCTAAATTATGAATCGGTCTTGTGAACTGTCTTTTTTGTTGGTGGGAGACGCAACGCAGCAAGAGGCAATTATCCCAAGTAGGGTTAAAGCTGTGACACACAATTTGAAAACAGCTGTACGACTCGCCATGCAGCGTGAGTCTGTTTGTCCCAGAGTGTCTCGGGGAGCTGCAGGCGGCTGGTTCTCATCCTCAGAGCGATGATTTATGCCTGACACATCTTAGTACAGTAAAAACAGTCGGCATACGAAAAAAAAAAAAGAAGGAAAAAAAAAAGATGCTCTTCACATTCACATGTTTTGCATTTCTGCCTGCATGGGCGAGGATGACATTTCATTTCTTAACCCGAATCATCTCAAAAGGGCTAATTCAATTTGCACTCGAAGCTGTTTCTAATCCTCTCCCCCGATCTCAATTTTTCACTCCGTCGTCTGAATACCAGAACATTTGCTGTTTGATTGTCTTTTAATGGTAAACTTGGGGCATTTTGACACAGCTATTGGTGAAGAGTTAAATATATATTAATATTCCTGTACTCTCTATTGTGTAGTTTAGCAGGTTTAACAGTTCTCGTGTCTTTGCTTAGATGGGAGAGTTCACTAAGCTCTTTGATTACTCTTTGGGAGGTTGTTTGTACAAGTAGGTGGAAATACCAGTGGGTTTTACTAAATAGATGTACACATTGGTGAAAAGTAGAAGACTCAATTCAATCTGTGGTTTGTTCCTGTACAGTTCAGTGGGTGGAGCACTATAACCCCATATTTATTAAGCTATGTTAATTAAGCTAATCACCTACTGGCTCTGGCTCCATATTTAGTCTACAGACTCCAAATTTCAGCAGGAAAGTTGAAGTTTTCTTTTAAAGGGACACTCCATTTAGCATCGCCCTTACATGAAGTCGGGGGATCTAAGAAAGTCCAATTTATAAAAAATAACAGCTCAATTTAAAGCATCAGAAGCCAAACTGTCTTTCCTAATATGGACTAAACTCCAGAAATCTGAATCATACAATCAACATAATGCAACTTCAGACTTGACAAAAGGTCCTCCAGAGTCACAGAAGGCATTATACAACTCAGTACTTCTAATGACCAGGAAACTGAATGGATGTGTAGAGTGCACGTTCAACATGCTGCTGGATTGTGTACATGAAATATGTTATGAAGGCCTTCTAACAATACTTTTGCAACAAGGCCTACCATCAGCTATTGCTAGAATAGTTGCAGTTTTGCTAGCTACGCTGCTATATTTAGCCGTGGTCATGCATGATCCATTGTGGGCTCAGAAAGGCACTTGTCATGCCAGGCTACAGAATCAAACAACTGGTGGCGACTGTTGCCACCAGAGATTCTCTACACCGGCCCCAGCTTGCTTGCACTGCACCCTGCCGCTAACAGGCCTTGCAAGGTAATCCTCACCCACTTATGTGCAGCGTGTGAAACTCAGTTTCTCATCCGCACATCAAATTAGCTAGTGGATTTCGAAATAGATTGCTCACTCTGGTGAAGTGTCTTTCAAACTAGTCAATACACGCCAAAACCTAAAATGTCATATCTGTTTATATATCTTGTGGACAGTGTTGATTTACTAAATGTAGGTTTTGAAGGCTGTGGTGATTATGTTCAGCAGATGTCAAAGCTGTCGTAGGTTAAGTGACTTCGGCATCTGAAGGCAACATTAACATTTGGCATGTAATTCTAGGTCACACCAGCAGGCCACAAAAGTGAAAGTAAGAAGGGAAATACTGTACATTTCTAAAGTTCTTAAGTTGTCTCGAAGGGAAACACTCACATGTGCAGCGTCTAAATAGATAACTCAGAAATATCTCGGTTTCCATCGTCAAGTAACTTAACACTTGTCAGAATAGCAGCGATAAACTGAGCGTTCATGGCTACCCTGGAAGGCCAGCAGGTTTACCCGCCCTGCACGCCATGTCCCTGCACTGCATTTCTATCCATTAACACATCCACTGTGTACGCACTCAATTTGGGAGCGTAATAAGAGGCAGATGAGTCCTGCAGCCGACAGAGCCCCCTGTAGGGGGGAAAATTTGTCCGACTAAAATCGGCCCAACGGGGGGGGAGCTCTTAGGTCAGAAGCCCTTAAGTTGACGCGAGCAGACACTTCTATGAGTTTGTGATGAAAACCGCGTGATCCATCATCGCCGGCGCGCTCGTCTGTTAGGGGACCGTAAGCATGCTGAGAGCTCCCACGGGCCTCCATTTGATCACAGTTAAGCTGAGCTACATGGGGCACCCAAGCTATCACTCATTATGAAAATGGAGGGGAACTGAGATAAGCTTCCACATTAAGTCATTAAAGTAGACCCTCAAAGGGACTTCTCAAGTGGATGCGGAAGAAGTCAAATACTATCCCAATAATACATCCCTTTATTCCCAAGATTTTCACCAGAGCTATTATGGTTGTCACTGGCTTGGAGTTATGGCTGAAATCAATATTAATGAACATATTTTCTGATATCAATCTATAATATAGATAGAGCATTTATATCGTGATTAAGCACATGTATGCAAAAATTCAAATCATTAAAGTGAAAGTCAATGCAATAAATTGTATTCCACCATAACAGATTACATAAGAAGATGAGCTTCAAATGTATGAAACTAAATCTCAACGACTCATTTCATAATAGTTTTGAATTACGATTGGCTCTGAATCAAAATCAAATCACTGCAGCTCGACCGGACTTTTGAGGCCAATACAATTCAAAATGTCAAAAGTACATGTCTCTTTATTTGTGCCAATCGTCTCTTTTTTTGTTACATTATCAACACATTCACTTAAAAAGGCAACATTTTAACAATGTCTTGACCTACAACTCTAGATGCCAAAGCACATTCGAGTGCTCCAGCTCTGGTCAGGCGTTAACAAGTTGTTGGGCTTTTACTCCGACTTTCCTCTGTGAAAAGAAGAAGAAGAAACCATTTTTATAGTCATATACATTTACACAAAATTTGACGACTGCATTTGACCCATCCCTGGATATAGGGAGCAGTGGGCTGCCAATGACAGGCGGCCGGGGGTTCAGTGTATCGCTCAGGTACACTTAGACACGTGACACGTCCCAGTCGGGGATCGAGCCGTTGACCTTCCGGTTCCCAGACGACCCTCTTAACCCAGTGAGCCACGGTCGCCCCCTGAAAAAACGAAAACTCAGTTTAATTAGCCGTGTTTGAAATAGCCATCCATGATCTCTTTCCCCGAATGCTCTTGCAAACAAAAGCTATTCTTAAACCGCAGAACCACTTTGTCTCACACCAGTGTTAATGTGACCCCCCTACTTGCCCCACTAGCACGAAGGTAGCAACATCCAAGTCTGGCTCTGATTACCATGAGAGCTACTGCCTTTGCCTGAGAAAAAAAAAATGCTGCTGGTTTAAAATAAATGTTATTGTTTGTCACAGGAAACCAATCTGATTACCATTTCTTCTCTCATGCGCACACTTAACGCCGCGCAGCAGGCTCTATTTATGCATGTGGTTTTCATTCGGCCTCCCCCCAGCGAGGGGGGAAACGGACACCTTGCGTTTTCATCTTTATTAAGTCACACTTTGGGGAAGGTTAACATAGGGGTTGTTTACACAAAGTATTTGGCAATCTTTGGAAGACAATCTGTCTGTCCACATCAAATAATAGATTGAGTTTCTCTGCAGCAGCGGCGTCTCAGACATGGGCAGGGGAGAGGCAGAGGGACGGCTCCTCTGATAGTCGTGACGTCTGCGTTCGCTCAACTTGACAGCGAAAGTGAGGAGTTGTTAAAGTGCGGTGTGAAGCTATTTTGGGTTCGGCAGGAATTGGCCATTATGATGGTATCGTTTCACTTCAGCCATATGTATTGTTACGGCAGAATTGTGTACGTGCACAAGTGTGTCTTCCAATGTAGCATACAGGTCATTGGAAAAAGCCTTTAAAGAGCTGAGCGTCGACCTCTTTCACACTGGGCCTTGTATCCCTCTTTCACTGTCTTTCTCCCTTCCTGAGTGTATCCCTCTGGGTATAAATGAAATGCACATATACACCAAAAGAAGTGCAGTGAAAAAAAAGAGAAAAAGCAGAATAAAAAGGCTTAAAAGGCATCTGGGAGGAACGCTGAGAAACCGAGGGACCAGTCAGCAGGGTCTGCCGAAGCTTAGAAGTCAGACTGTTTGTTTTGCTTCATATGTCGACACGGCTGCTCTTTTTCTCCCACTGTGGATCTGTCCTGCCGTGATTCTCTGCCAGGCTGCTTCTCATAAACTTTACCTCCAAGAGACACTTCTATTTGACACCCACTAAACCAACAACACCCACCTCCTGGGGGGAGGAAAAAAGAAAAAGATAGGCAATATGTAAATGTTGTGAAAGGAGCCAATTAGGAAATGTATCTTGTTTGAAAGGGCCCGTAATAGTTTAATTCCAAAAACATGTTTTCTGCCTCGCTGGTAATGTGTCACATGTGAGGCTGTGGCTTTCTGGAGAGCGGGGGTGGGCGGGCGGTGAAAGGGGAGGGGGGGATTTGAACGTGCTTGGTGGCTAACATTTGTTTATGTTTTCCAACTGGTGCATCATTTCAAAGGGCAGCATGCATGTCCCATCGCGGGCTTCACATCTCCCGCTGATTGGAAACACATTGCAGCGCAGCTCTGAATGGTGAAAAGTCAAACCAACAGCCATGTCATGTGTGTGTGTGAGAGAGAGAGAGGGGGGGGGAGCTTTATGTGATGCACTTTGTAAAGAAACAATAACTTACGCATCAGCTCATTTTGTTTCACTTAAATGCACAAGTCCCCCCGTTGTGCAGAAATAGATCTTTTTCCGGGACCTCCCACTCCCAGTGAGGGGGAATAAACTTCTGTGTGTGTGTGTGTGTGTGTGTGTGTGTGTGTGTGTGTGTGTGTGTGTGTGTGTGTGTGTGTGTGTGTCTGTGTAGCAGTGTGTGCATTCAAAGATGGTGTTAAAAAGAAAATATTTCAAGGCATTTTAGTTATTAGTTTGGAGACAGCGAAAAAAAAAACAACTGCAAAGAAATAGCAAATGTCTGTAAGTGAATGAAGGAAGCCATAAAGCATGTGTGTTTCCTGCTCCCCTTTATTTTCCACTTCCACTCTGGTAAGCCTGATGGTTAACAAGACTTTGCTTTTTAATTGCTCCCATCACACGATTGAGGCGTACTACCAGAGCCATGTCCTTGAAGGGCCCACCAACTAACTTAGAAGAAACTTTTAATTAATTTTTTCTTTCCTCATAAGTAGCCACCGCAACAAATTTTACTTTCCATTTGACATACATGAAAATCACATCGGTTCTCATTTTGATTGAATTGTAAAAAAAAAAATTTAAAAAAAGGTAGGGAATCACTTTTGACATTTCATTTGTAAAATGTGTCTTTCGTCTTCTCTAAATGGAATGCGGTGAGGTTTAACATGTTATTAAATTAAATTCGGATTTCTGCAGCAGTCACATTCACAGGGAATGACATTTATCCAAGTCCTAAAAAACGGTTAGAGACAAGGTTTTTATTAAACAGTAGAAAAGTAATTTTGCTACTGGGAAGATGGAAATATACAAGCAGAACTTACTGGATTCCCCCCATCAAGGATGGCTCACCATCTTTTAAATAGTCAGGGAATGAGAACAATGCTACTACTTTGTTTACAGACATTATCTCAAAGCACTATAATCTGTCTTGCAGTAATTACCGCTGAGAAGATATTAGTACACACGAGTGTCTAATCTATTTATTACATGTATGCCGTTAACTGGAGTATGCTGATATAATACATGTTGGACATATTAGGACTTATCTGTCTTGTACAACAAATAACACTGGATGAGGACTGAATTAAATGAAAACTAATGTTTTTCTTTTTGGCGATAAAACAATGATTGTCACAGGTTTTGTAACCTTACATTGCCATTTCTGTTGTTTCCTCATCCTTTTGTGTCATTGACATTTTTGTCCAGTAAACACATAGAAGACTTTAAAGTACACAAAAAGAAAAACACCTTATTTTAAAGAGATCCCAAAACTATTGCTAAACCTGAAATAGTAAACAATTACATTGCTAATCACTGGGAATTGTAGTTATATATTAGTAATCAATAAAAGGAGTAGCTCCTTATAACCCTACATTGTCAACAACATCACCTCAAACACATTTTAACACAAAGCTCTTCTGCAGTTTATATGTAAAGACCTGAGTGAGCCTTCAATGAAGCAATTACAATTCAAGATAAACATACCAAACGGAGGGTTACTGTGTTGTTACAAACCCAATGTATTAATACTTCCATTTGAAATTGACGAAAACTAACGGATACACAAAATCAAACAAGAACAGCTGAAAGTGCTTTGTATATTACTGCTCCAGAAAGTGCTCTAAGAAATGTTAACGTTTACCATATTCCCTTTAGTTTGTGTGTGCCTACAGACGGTGAATATGAGACTGACCAGGTGTTAACTGTGAGCCTCCGGTAGCCGACAGCAGTGAGGCGGTGGGCAGCACGGGGTGAACACGGTGCTGGGCAGGGTAAGGCCTTATCGCCGCTTTCATTTTTTCTCCCCAAGGTGAGCTGGGAAGAGATCAGTGGCACTAAACCCTGGGAATTACCCTAGATATTGGCCCCCTGTGCTCTGCAAATGAAATCCTGCCGTCGGCAGGAAGAACATGGTGGTTAACACTCAGAAAATCAGTTTTTGTGCAGACCACAGCTGGCGTGAAGGGGCAAGGGAAAGCAATGGAGAAGGAAAGGGGGGGGGAGGGGGAAGGGCGCTTTAAAAAGGAAAAATCGACATTACTCATAAAGAGAAAAGACAGAGGGTGAAGGCTTTGCTCTTGGCCTCATTCTAAAGTTGATCTACTTTCAGACTATGTGCATATTGCTGTATGACATGTGTCAGAATCACAATCATTCCCCAAGCATGGTATGCGGTAGCTTTTAGGCAGGGACATATCGAGACAATGCAGGCTATGGACATCAGACAAGTGCAAAATACGTGACAACAAACTGCAGTTTCTAGTTGTACCGACCAAGTGAAACCAGAACCAGGGTCCAGCTGTCTGAGGGTCTGAGCCGGGGTCTTGGGGGGGCATGGAGAGAGGGCGAGTGGTGAGGTAGAACTCACTCACTGTGATCATAACCCTCACAGTCCTGAACCTGACCAGCTGCCAGGCCTGGGTTCGCCTGCAATCACTATGAGCACTATGAGTAACAGTAGTGAGGGCTGCTAGTCTGTTCTTTGTGTTCTCTGCCTCGAGCAGTTGGTTTCAGTTGAACATTGTATCTACTCTCTTAATGAACTCATGGTATTATGTATGTTATCATATCTGTTGTGTGATATTAGTTCATTTAGTTTTTCTCTGATAAGCTTTTGCTTACCAAGCGAGGTTGAAGGCTTGCCAATACAACATTCAAAGTAAAATGCCTCTACACACAATGGAAGAACGACAAATAGACGACACGAAAAGAGATTGTTTTCATCGGAGCAACTCATCCCGTTCTCCACAACTCAATTGGTTGATGCCTTTGTTCACGGTGCTCAGACAAGTCAACCTTGTTCCAAATAAAAGTATAGTTTCTTCACCTCGCAATAGTTCTGTTCTGTTTTTATGACAAAAAAAATAAAGAACTGTTCGAAACAATGTACGTATAGAAATACTACATGCAGATGTAATGCAGACAAAATGTTGAGCTGCAAAGAGCTTCCGTGTATTTTAATAAAATAATCAACATATTGTAGCCAAATCCATATTTGTTTACAAAGAGAAATGTCCTTTATCAATCACTAGAAACAGTGACTTTACAAAACAATCAGTTGGTTTTTTTTACCCTAGTTAACAAAGTAAAGTAACTTATGACCTAGAACATTAATCATCAACAACTCTTCCCACCGAACTGACACCACACGAGAGGAAACTGTATATGTTGTTAAATTTCAACACTCACTTGAACCTCCCATAGATATACACAAATACACACCCATACACGCAGCATGCACATACACACACACCTCCCCCCCAATTCCCCCAACACACACACACACACACGGGTTCTGATCAGGGTGTAAAACAAGACCCGTCTCTCTTTAGAATACCCCCCACCATATTCATCCTAAAATAGCAGGTGCCCATCCAGCCAGCCGCGGAGGGAGGATTCAGAGCTTCGAAATAAATAGAAGGATGTTTACTCAACGCCAGAATGAAAAAAGTGCTAATCTCCAATCAAGTCCAAAAGGCAGATAGTTAGCAAGGAGAACCCAAGAATAGCCCAGAGGGTAACACATTCCAGCTACGACTGAGCTTAACTTTGATCTTACTACAGTATACGCTGACCCTCGTGCACTGAAAATGATTAGCACATTTGTACTTCTGTCGGGTGGTTTAGGAGAGTGATATATATAGAGATGAACTTAAAGGACATCATATGATGAGAGCGGAGCATTAGTGCATGCTCCACAGTTCAGTGGGATGGAAAATGCAGGGCGGTGGGGGTGTTTGGAAAATGAATGGAAGCTTGGTTGGAAAACGTGAACTGACTGATGACCTTGGCAATGAGCATGTTGTACTGAGGCGGTTGGGTTTCTAGATCAAGAGCAACATTTATTAATAATTGTCTGTGAAAGTTGGAAAGAAAAGACCGAAATTTGTTCCCTGCATTTTTAAATAATACAATAGATGTAATGGATTCTTTATCATTCGAGCAAACGGAGAATAAACACAATATGGACTTCAAAAGTAACAGATTGAATTAATTTGTCAAGTGCAGACTATTTGTTCATAACTGAATAAAAATTGCCAGACAAGACACATAAATACAATCAACCATGCGTCTGAGAAACGCAAAATAAGTCTGCTTTGGCTCGAAGAAGATAAAATACAAATGGGTGATTGTGTTCCAGTGAGTGAATCACATTAACTCTGTCAGGCTGTATGAAATATGGGTACGCAACGCCACAAGTATTAAATGAATTTGTACAGCTGAAATATGGTTTTCATAATTGTTCAGCTTTTTAACGACATGTAACTGCAGTGTGAGTGTTACTGTGGTATTTTCCTCTGGGGTTCAGTCTTCAGGAGTTTGAGTTGGCCCGGTTTCTGTGTTGTGGAGAGCAGCACTCCCTGCAGCTGCAATATTATCTTTCACGTCTTACCTTCATATTCTAATTTGTTTGCATTAGTAGTTTGAGGATGAAGAATGGGGGACGTGATGCGTCTGTGCCACAACAATTTGTCATGAAAAGTGGCAAAAACAACGGATGAAATTGACGCATCTGTAGAAACTGCTGCGAGTCAACAGGAACACATTTTTCCAATTATTGTGAAAAATGTACTGACTCTGGAAGGACAGATATGTCACTACTGATGGCAACATAATATCAAGAAGTGATACTGTTAAATTAGCCTTAAACCCCAAACTGAACTCTACCTCCATGTCCAGTTTGAGCTGTTGCCACAGGAGAGAAAACCATTCCTCAGTTCATCCACAGCCACACTATGCACTTCATTGGTCATGCTTATTTCACGTATTTGTAAGACTGTCTTGTTTTGTTGACACTGGAAAAGGAGCAAATTCAACATGTAAGCTCTAAGCATGAAGAAACGTGGATGAGTGTCCTGAGACTAAAACGTGTCACAGTAGACGATGGGCTGTTGTGCAAATGACTCTTTGATATTCTGCAGATTAACAGTCACTTTAGACTTATTAGCTGAGGAACTGGGCATGTGCAGCAAAGCATGCAGCGGCTTGATGTTCCCGATGCATGTGGGGTGGAAATGTGGTGCTATTTTCCATTGGTGTGGACGGGTGTTACCATGCACTTTGGCTACTCAGCAAAGCGTTCCATGTCCACTGCCATTTGGCGGACTGTGACTGGCATGTGTCAGTGGCAAATAGCCAGCGGGGTTTACTTTTAGGTAAAGCAGAGGTAGGTAAAAAGGCCTTTTAAACAAAAATGTTCAGTTTATAAAATCTTTCAAAGAAGGCTGATCTTAAATGGAACTTTTAGTGGTGAAAAAAAGTGGTGCTAGGTTTTTGCCTGTTAACAGAGCCAGGTCTTTATGCTATGCTAAGGTGTAGTTCCCCCAGTCTGTCTTTCTTTCTAGCAGGAAATTCTGACATCTCATGTTGCTCGCCTTAAACAGTACACACGGAGAGGGCAGACATCATAAAAAAAAGGCCTATCCACCTGTTCTTCTGGCATTGGGGGAGCATTTGAACCCCACCTGCAATTCTTTGGTCTGGCAGACTGTGATGTGTGTGTGCGCGCGTGTATGCATGTGTGTGTGACCAAGTGAGTCTCCCCATAAACAGGTGGGGTTCCCCGCCACAGATATCGAGTTCCCGTCTTTGATAACGCATTACAGACTTCATTAATTTCCCTCACTCCGGCCACGCACACGCCGTCTGACAATCTCACTGAGGAATTTTTGTGTGAGCACACCTCCTTGGGACTTGTGTAACTTTTACAAGCGGAGATTAACATGTGTGAAAACAAATGTAATTTAACCCTTTATTGTTTTAGGAGGTCGAAGCGGACATGCCCGGTGTTAAAAGAGCTGTCTCTGTCGGGCACTGCAGGGCAACCCCAGAGAACTTCATGACCACAGTTGAGGGTATCTATGAAGCATATATTCAATAAAACAACAAGATAATCGAGCGAGTGACAAATCATCTTTTACAGTTATGTTAATCGGTCTCAAGAGTCGACACACTTTGTCCTTCTTGAGCTCTTTTAAGCCAGGAAACACACATCTGCACACATACATCTCACATGTCCAGTTGCGCAGGGCTAATTTGTGCTTCAATTTGTTTTCTTGACATTGATTGGTGATTCTCGAGCACATGGGACACCGGATACCGTAGCCCCCTTGATTCCAGTTGTGCGGTGAGTCATCTCCGTGTCTGGCAGATGACACAGTGGCGGCGGGGTGAACTTGGACCGGACCACACTCCGTCCACATTGAAGCTCTGAGCGCTATGCCTCCGAAAGCATGTGTAGCATTGCTCCCATCTAACAGAACAATACTGGGGATTAGGAGTCCAGGCTAAATTTAAAGTGACTAGAGAATGCATGCAAAAACACAATGATCCCCTCAAAGCAATGAGTTCTGTATTGTCTTTTTCCAGTAATGAATTGCTCCAAATTACAGTGGGGAAAACTTTGGGAATGTTTATTCTAAAAAAAAATAGAAGATTATGTTGGTGTCTGCTGGGTTTGGGTCATTTAGGGGCAAACTTAAAAAATCAATCTCAACCAAAACTTGTATGACAGTTGCTCTCAACAAATTCTAATGAAACTGTTTCATGTTTGATTTGTCATCAAATAAGGCGATACTTTAATGTGAGAACCTGGGAATATGGATCATACATCAAACTGTATTGCGCTTTTAGAACATTTTTTATACATCACCTGTTCTCAGTCTGGGCTGTTTGAAGGGAAGTCTCACTTTGGCCATATAACATCTGCTGTAAACATTACCAGCAGTGGCATTGCCCTGTAAGTACTGTCTTCTTGTTAAATGCTTGGTGTGCCCAGATACGAGCTGGACCTTGACGCTTTAAAAACAGACGGCTCACCAAGACGGCGACAAGTGCTGGGGCATGGACTTGACCCAGTGAGGGGGAGGAGGACGGAGTTAACAACGTATCGTCCGTTTAAATTACAGCCCTTTTGCTAAAAGTGGGAAATTCTATCAGACAAGAAAACTTATTAAAAGCTGAGAATGGAACACAGGTCACCACATGAATGTTTTGTGAGCACCACTGTTTCACTACGATGGCCATTAGCCCTAAAAACATACATGAGTTTCAGGTAATAGATTATGTTCTCTGTTTTTTTAAATTGTACGTCCAGGGGAATTTCCGTTTCGTTTATTTAACGTCAAACTCCACAGCCGTGTGCCGGTAAAAGAAACTGGACTTGACAAGCATTGAATGAAGCATGAAACCCCCTCTGATCAACAGGCAAATAAGAGCCACTTGTGCAACATTGTTTAAAGGATATCCATGTCGTCTATTTTTAGAAAGGTATACCAACTATTTGAAAAGGTCCTCATAATGCAGATACACAGGTCACTGCTGTCGTCGTTTTTTTGTCTTGTTGTTCAGGAGAGGGCCAGCATCTGTCAGGACCTTTGACTCTGTATTGTTGTGGCTAACGCAGCTTTGCGCTTCATTCTGATCGGCCACGCTTCTTGATTTAACACAAGAGAACAAAGTTTTCTGGAAAAATCGGAGGTATTTCTGGCAACAGCGGTACATACGGAGCATGTGGATGCTTGATTTCGAGATGATTTACAATGCCGAGGCGTCTATAAATCTGTCGCGATGAAAAGATAGAAAGGCATACCGCAGTGGCCACTGAACAGTGGGAGTGGGAAGTTGTGGATGGAAAACCAAACAAAACCATTTCATCAAGCAATTTTTGATCTCTCTCTCTGCCGAGAATTGATTTTTGTGGTTCACTGTGTAACTTTGTATGCAATCTTTAACAGTTCAATGCCATGCAACAGTGACTGCTCTCATTTAATTAACAAGGTCAAGCATTCGCTCAGAGTGAACCCTATCTTTGCCTATATGTTAATGTATTATTGTGTGTTGTGGAGCTGATATTACGGACTAAGGGAATATAAGAAAAGAGAGAAAAAGGCCTCCCACACACAAGTAATTCAGTTTTGAGTTTGCTGCAAACAGACAGCAGGCATTACTGTTATGTTGTTTGATTCAAAATCATATTGATCTCTGCTCCTTTTCATTCGCATTTTCCCCACTCAGAGCCAAATCCTCCCACACAGGCTTTGCTTGTGAAAGATCGCTTTCAGACAGTTTAAAGATGCCAGCCGCGCACCGAAAATTATTCTCGGAGAATATTGCTTTAAAATGCGTATTGATTCCGCTCGCAGAAATGAGGCATTATGTGGGTGTTGAGTGGAGCGGAGAGATACGGCGGTGAAAAATGACACTGCGTCATGAGCTATCAGTTTCAGTGGCTCAAAGAGAAACATCTGGTTGGAGTCGGCTCCAAAGAACACAAACCCAGCTAAAGAGACTGCATAAGTTGGGAGCAGACAGCCTTCAAAACAAACGCCACCAGCTTTGTTGGCTCCTGACACAATTTGCTCCAGGTCTTCTTCAGTTTCAGAGCCGGGAGTGTTACAACGATCTCCATGTGCAGAAGAAACCTATTGCAAGGCTGCAGGAGGCCAAGATAAAAAGGAAAGGTGAATAAAGGTGCAGTTACTGTGCCGATAACAGATACCCGTCCTATGAATACATTACATTGTTACCCCTTTGGACATTGTACATCGTTTGGCTTTAGAGTAATCCATCAACCTATGGTGAGAAATAGCCTTCTATATTTGGCCATTACATCTTTAGCTTGTTCTCTCAGTGGGTACAGAGGCAGCTGAGGAGACAACCCTCTCCATCAGTCATAACTGCTGGCCCAAGGCCCAGAGATCCTGTCACTAAGAGGCTTACATCAAAGAATCTTCTCCTCATCCGTAGAAAAGCCAAGCAGGTCAAAAGGCCCTAAAATGATTTGCATCGCCAATGAGGTACTAACTTTATGACTGAAGTCCACTATTTGGACTGGGAGTGGTAATACTCTCTGAGGGCTAATGTCCTTAGCTGACACCTTTTTCTTTCACAATCAGTTCAGCAGCCAAATAACTTTACATTTCTTAATCGCAAAAGAGCATGCCTGAGGTTTTACTACCATCATCACCTCAAAAGAACCAACATGCAGCCCATTAAAACCTAATCAACCTGGATCCAGTTCATTTCAGTCTTTTCTTCTACATCAGCCCAATTTAGGGCAGTAAACACCACCAGGAGTCACAGAAAACGAGCCCCATAAAACGCAAGTGTAAGACCGGCGATAGGAAAACATTTGGGCAAAAGGAGCCGAAACTGGGAATTACTTCTGTAACACTGCCGGGTGACCACAAAAATCTTTTTGTGAACCACGTCAAGACTGTGATCATTATTTCACTCTTTACTCCGGCTTTTCGTCTGCATTCGTTTACCACCGCATCAGCATTTTTCCTCCAAATGAAATCTAAAGGCATTCCTTTCCTTTTCCGCACCCTTTTCAGAGCCCTCGTCAAACCCAATATGGCTTTCTCTCCTGCTGCAAGACATGTATACCTCAGCAGTTGATGTTTTTAATCCAGTTAAATATCTTAGTCGGACTGAGTGATACAACATTTGAGAGAGAGAGAGAGCGAGTTGATGGACAAATTGATAATGAATTTATCTTAAAGACTAAATGTTGTGGCTCACTACTTCAGAAAGACTTGAACAGAGTTTGCTATCAGAATAAATGGATGGTAAATCTAATAGAGCAACAGGTTATGCAATGAAATACACTGGTATTGAATACCTGTGGCCCTGAAACTGCAATCTACCAGCTTAATGAATACACCCCTTCATCTGTGAGCAACTCAACAGTATCTCACAAAAGGTAAATTGAGACATTATCAAGTAAGTTTACAAATTCCCCAATAATGGCCCCAGAGAGAGTACAACTAGCTTAATCCAATTCAAAGAATCCATCATTTTTGATTAAACATGGTTTATAAGTGGATCACAATACTACTACTATACATGTAGAACTGGAATTACAACTGATTCCTCTTCCATATAGTATTTGTGCCTAAATGTAATATCTGGTTCTGTTTATTTCGTTGGAATTTAAGAATTGAATACAACCACTGTTCTTTGTAATCTGCATCTTCAGCCTGTGACGATATATAACTAATATAACCAACTGTAACTAACTCCCAGTTAAAAACATACAGTCTACTTTTTCAAACAAGTATTGACTGATATCAATCTGAATTTAATTAATGTATCTACAATAGATGGCTGGTATTTAAATGATCTATTGGTTATTGTTCTGTGTTACACAAGTATATCATTGAATCCAAGTCCTTTGTATGTGCACAATTCCGACAGTGAAGTTCTTGAGTGTGTCAGATCTGCTGAACGCAGTGAGGCAATTTCTAAGCTGGAACATAAATATGCACCTGGCAAAGGCTGATATCTTGTGGTTACACAACGTATCCCACAGAACTACTCATGGCTGGAATGATTGACGTATTAAGTTTAAATAATGGTGTAGCCATCCTATACCGTCTTCAAAGTGCAACTCGTGCAATTTCTGAAATGTAGTAGGAGTGTCAAACTCTCGGCCCATACTATAACTTGGGGCAGGGTCTCCAGAACTGCTGCAAGATGGTTTGGGAATGCATGCTTTTATTCACTATCTAACTGCAAGTTGTTTATTCTAAACTGGGCAACTTTGGGAATTTTGCGAAAGGTTGGCGAGGATATGCAAATAATGATTTGTTGTGGTTCGGTTTCTAATTAGAAAAACACTTACTAATTATCTCCGCGAGGCATTAGGCCTGGGAAGATCTTGTGTGTGTGTGTGTGTGTGTGTGTGTGTGCGCGCATCTGTCTATCCACGGATAATCTCGTACACCACAGGACCCCATCAGCCTATACATTTGGTGGTAATTTATGACTGTATGCTCAAGGAACTCTAGCTGCGGTGATTCACAAATGTTTTATTCTGAAAAATAGGATTTCTTCTGCAATCGGCTCGGATAAAAACAAGCCTTACTGTATCTGTTGCAGGCCGCATTTTCTCTTTTGACTCAAAACAGAATATTATTGTACAATATTACCATGCCCTCACTGCTTCTCTGCCCCTCAATACACTCATGTATTGAGGTCATTTCTGTCTAGGGAGAGCATGGAATACAGAGGCAATTCATGTAAATGTGCTATAAGTGTCTGATAATGTTATCCTACTCTTAGATCTTCTGCACTACTTGTAGCAGACAGCACTTGTGACTCTCAGGAGTCCTCATTCTCCGCTTGAGTTGACCACCACCCAAGCCAAGAGAGGCGGTATGAAGTCATCACAAAAGTCAAGAGCTACTGTGCCACAGAGACTGATGTTCAAGGAGGGAAGAAAAGTTGGCAGAAAATCAGTGTTGTGTCACTGGAAAGGATTTGCAAGTGGGAGGAGGGAGAACGAGGGGAAGTAGGGAGGGAGGGGGAGGGATTGGGGGAGGAACTCGGGCCGAAGCGGAAGAGGCACGCATTGTAGAGGGGGGGGGGGAATAAAGGTTGGATAAATAAAGTTGAATCAAGGTATAAAAGAAAAGTTATAGGGAGTGGAAGAAGGTGAAAGAGACTTGTGGTTGTGAAGGAGAAAGAACGGCGGTGTTGATGAAGGAGGTGAAAGACATTTTCTCTGGCTCCAGGCCCAGCTGGTGTCTACGCTGGACCGCTGTGGGTATCAGATCTGTATTCCAACCCTGGAGACAGCTGGAGGTGTCAACGCCGAGCCAGCCTCAGTTAAACCTCCCCACAAGACTCAGCCATGTGTTTGTGCCCACAGCAGCCCCACTGTCACAACACACATATGATATTGACATGTGTTCTCCCTCATCTTATAACAATTTGAACAATAGTTCACAATCAATGGTTTCATTAGTCGTTTCACTTCTTTCAACACAACATATACAAAAGGAATAAAACTTGGCATTTGTGTTTTGAAGCTGTAAAATGGTTACTTGAAAACCAGTAGTCACTTGTGGTATTCATAATCGAGCATGACAAGACCCAAAAGAAAATCTATAGAGGGGCTTTCATGCCCCATTTACATTGAAACAATCACTCACTATGGGGTTTCAAATTCTCAAGAACCACGGACACACATTTGAGGGGTTAACCCTCGAACTACAAATCAAACTGGTAGGAAGGCATTTTATACATGTCTTAATGGGTTCCAGAAGGGGATGGCTCTCGACTGTCACGTGTGTGTCTCTGAAACTCCAATGTCGCCTTTAAGGAGTTGTAGCTTTACATAAGGAGACACATTTAAGACATAAAAGATGAGGAATTTATCCGTCCCCCTTTTTTTGAAACTCTTCTTCTTCATTTTTAAGCTACAGAAACCGTTCAACTATCAAAATGTTCCGCTCCTTCAGCTCATCTCTGCTATGACGTTTTCTATTTATAACCTTTAAACTTTTTGAATTATTAAGCTTTTTGCAACTTTTTTTTGAATGGGTTTCTATGGAGAAGATTTTCAAATCCTCTTAAACTTCTTCAACTTTCAAATCCTTCAACTTCCTCATACTTTCAGCTACAGACACCATTTCAACTTTCAAATGTTGAGAAAACCCTGAACTATAATTCATAATTTCTGATATCTTTTAAACTTTTTGAACTGCAGCAATTTAACTTTTATGATTTTTCAGCCCTTTTCTGACTTTATAATGGGTGTGTATTGCGCAGCTTAGAGTGCACCAATTAGTGACGTTGATAAACACACAGACACACATGCACTCCTCACTCACTCACTCACTCACTCACTCACACACACACACACAGTCATTTCAGGTCTTGGAGACTTTTAGAGGAGCCCCCCCCCCCCCCACACACACACACACACCCACCCCATTTTAAAATAAAAGTCGCACACACATGATTTGTTGCAGCAGTTACGTGTTGCAGCTCGGCCAATCAGATATGAGGATTCTGATAAGTTTCCTGATTCGAGTGACATTTACACACACCGCGACACAAGAGGGAGAGACGAGGAAAGACATGGCAGAGCAGGACAATAGTCATGTAAGCTGAAAAAGATAAAACATCGTACAATCTCCAAATGAGAAAGTTTGCCAGAGATATCAGAGTCTCTCTCTCTCTCTCTCTCTCTCTCTCTCTCTCTCTCTCTCTCTCTCTCTCACTAATTCTTTCTTTCTTTGCTCTCTCTCTCTCACTAATTCTTTCTTCTCTCTCTCACTAATTCTTTCCTCTCTCTCTCTCCCTGTCTGTGTCTCTCCCTCATACAGTCATTCAGGCCTTAGAGACATTTAGAGGACCCCCACACACACACACCCCCCATTTCAAAATAAAAGCCCCAAAGAGTGAATTCTAATTGAAATGCTTGTGATGAAAAATAAAATCCCCATGGATTAACCTATTTAAACAAGCTCAAAATTAGGCTTTTTTGTTAAAAAAATGAATGCTCTTACTAATACTGCGACAACTACTACTGCTGCTGCTAATATAGTATTACTACTACTGCTACTATTACTTCCACTGTAACTTTTGCTGTTGCTACTATTACTACTACTGCTACTGCTATTACTGCTACATCAATATTATTACTACCACTACTGCTATTACTACCACTACTACTATTACTTATACGACAACTGCTACTACTACTACTGCTATTCATGCTGCTAAAAGTAGTAATACCACGACAGCTATTAGTACGACTGCTACTAGTACTACTACATCTTCTACTGCCATTACTATTACTACTACTACTACTACTACTGTGATATTAAATACTACGACCAATACTACAGCTATTACTATGACTACTGATAGTACGTCTTCTACTACTTCTTCTAATTACTAATACTTCTACTACTAATAATACTTCTACTACAACTACAACTTCTACTACTACTACAAATATCACTACTACTATTACTACTAGTACTTATTCTAATACTACTAATACTTCTACTAATAATACTTATACTACAACTTATACGACTACAAATATCACCACTGATGAATTATTTTAAGCCACAGAAACTGTTCAAATATCAAAATGTTCAGCTCTTTCAGGAGAGGTGTGATATGACTTTTCATATTTGTAATCTTTAAACTTTTTGAATTATCAAGCTTTTTGCAATTTGTTTTTGAATTGGATATCTATTTTCAGCAATGTTTTTGCCATTAATTTCAGTTTTCAGCATTCCAACGCATTTTCAGCAGGAAATGCATTTTCTAGTTCCGAAATAATGTTCAAATATTCAGTTTAAAAAAAACAACTGAAAAATTGAATAATGTCCTTGAATAATATGATTTCAAAAAAATACTTATTTTACAACGTCTGCCCTTTGTTGGACTGGAACTCTTCCAATTGAGATTTGACAGATCACCCTTTACTCAGCTGCAGTCTTCTTCAAAATAACGTGTCCATTTCAGCACGGCCTGCATCAAAGTCAGCGAGCACATGTGTTTATGGGAAATGGGATGCCTAATAAATCTTTGGCATAATGTTATTGAATTAGTAGGGACTTAGGACCAGATACCATTTTAAATCCTGTCTTTTCCAGTTCACTGCTTTTGATAGCGATATATTAGATTCCCACATGATATACTTGCGTATCCGCCGTCGTTTTTCATCACCTCTAGCAAGGCATTGGCGAGGGGGTGACGATGAATAATAAATTAGTCTGAATTTTCTGATGGAATTTCCATTTATGCTGTGAACAATTTTCAGGATAGAGGATTTACACTTAATACCTTGCCGTGCCCCCTCCAACAGTTGCTGTTTGTAGGACAGATTAACGGCGAGATCTCCATCTCGGCCATGGCATGATGTGATATTTGCTGCCCTTTAAAGGATACTTATTCGTCTGAGGTCTCACATCTTAGATGTTCAAGCTGAATTAAAGCGGCTATCCTTGGAATAAATATTGGTAAAGCAGCAAATCTACTAATACAAAGCAAATAAACACGGTATACGCCGATACTCTTTACAAGTCTAAATCTTATGATCATATTTTCAACAATTCTGTCTGCCTGGTTTGGGAAGATGTACTTTTAACTTTGCTTATAGCAGTACTAGTTAGTATAATGTAGTGAGGAAGAACTGTTACATTAATATAAATGACATCAATTACATGAATTATGTAGTTCCTTATAACAGAACAAAAGTGACACTGAAGATTCCCTGCCTTAAAGACATAATAGCCCTTAAATTAAATTCAAACCTTAGGGTTTTATTGTTATTGTAATTTCCTTGCATTTGGTAAAAACATCAGATGGAGCATAAAAGTTACATAGTGTTTGTTGTAACCACATACTACCAATGAATTACTGAATTGGATGTATATGTTATTCTTACGGGCACAATATGTGAAACAAAAGCAGTTTTGCAGCTATTTGATTACAAACCAAAGTAATCACCAAAGTCATTACAGTTGATCAAGGGAGACATGAATATATGTACCAAATTTCGTTGCAATGCATCCAATAGTAATGATATTTCACTCAAAACCACAAATGTGAACCTCATGGTGTTACAAGAGGAAAAGTCAGGGATCACCACAGTTGACAGGATTCATCGACTGAGCAGCCATGAATATCTGTACCAAATGTTGTGCTAATCCATCTGGTAGACGTTGAGATATTTCACAGGATAAGTGAAACATTTAACCTGCTGGTGGCGCTACAGAGGGATAAGTCCGCAGCTCACCAAAGTCACTGGGATTCATCCTCTGTGGAATAGGAATGTCTGTAGAAAATGTCACTGCAGTGTTTGAGATATTTCAGTCTGGTGGTGGACAGACCAACCAACCAACCAACCAACATTGCCATCCATAGAGCCATACCACTTTCCATAGAGCCTACCACGACTAAAAAAAAATCAGACAATCCCCATCCCTATTTTTAAATCATGGACGTGGTATGTTTTTGGATGTGGAGGGTGCATAAATTAGATGAATTTGGCACATGTTTATGGATCCTATGATCAGTGCTTTTCAGTCAACGCCTTAACATGTCAACAATAATCCCAGATTCTTCCCTGTCGTAAACTTCCATGCATCACCTCCTTGCTCTGACTTTTCCTCTCCTTAGCCTACTATGTTTGCAATGCAGGAAGCTCACCACACTTTTCCTCTGGATGAAAGCAGGACCTAAATACCTCACATGTAAATGTAAACAAGCGCACACACCCTCACATGACACATCTTTCCTTTCAGCGCACATACCCTCACATGACACATCTTTCCTTTCTTCCCAACATGGCTCGTAATCGGATGCCTGGATGCCCCTTGCCATCCCTCATTACCCAGCATTCCTGAGGGCCACATGCCGAGGGCGCGGCAGAGAGACTGGTGCGAGGTTGGCGCTGGGCCACGTGACAGTGATTGATCCAAGTATGATTGATGGCTACAGCTGATACACCAGCTCTGTTTTCAATTGTTCTTGGATCTGGCACTTCACACCTTGTAAAAGGACTTTAAGAGGAGCTTTGGGATGAATGAGGGTGCCATGTTAGAAGTAGACAATGGTAAGGGTGAAAAGTGGTTGAGGGGTAGAACTTGAGTGGATGGACTGGACATTTTCTAATTCCAAAGCTGTCAGTAGGAGACAAGATGGCGGCTGTCAAAGGCTAATAACACTGGCATTGTTTTTTATTGTTTACAATAAAGTGACAAAGTACTCTATCAGCCGTAGGAATTGAAGAAGTTGAAGGCAGAATAATGGCGCAATAGTGACACCTTGCACAGGCTTTGTGAAAGGGGCTGTTACAATCATTAAAAAAGCATGTGAATACATTCAGGATACATTCAGTAGCTAGCGTAACATAGACGTGCTAATGCTAGTTAATGATGTGTCAACGTGCTAATGTTAGCTCCACAGGTTTTTATGTAGAAACAACAATCTTCTTCTAACCTCTCTGGGTAAGAAGTCTCACTATGACACAACGTTTGACCGTGGTTAGCTCGAAATCCCCTAAATAACAGCCTGAAAATGAAGAAATCTGAAATGATTGCATAAGAGTCTGTGGAGCAGTCAGAGCTGGACGAAGCTACACTATCACTGGCAAGTCTGCATTCGAGGGCTGGACTGAGTGGGAGCAAGGAGAATGTGTTGTGACAGAGCCAAAAAGTCTGCAGAAGGACGAGGTTGGGAGGACGGATGGGTCCACAACATGTTGGTCATCAACACAGGGGACCACTGTTTGCTTCCAGTTGCCAAACAACAGTCAATGTTGGTTTCTTTTAACAATGAATAACGTTCTTTTACCAAGTAGTAATTTCAACCCAAAAGATTCATCTTTCCGGATCCTAACCAAGATGAATAAGACAGTCTCCTTCCCTTACTCAACTAAACCACAGCGTACAAACTGTTTTGAAAGTTACTGGCAAATGATGTCCTGTTGATCGGGGCATGATATCAGAGAATTACGTTGGCCCTGTGAGTTACACTGCAACTTAAGAAAACATGCAAAGATTGAAAACACAAGCAAATGAAGAGAACGTCCTCAACAATTTGGCAATTTGAGTCTTCAGATCCACCGTATCAACTGCTTCATACTTGAGGGCAAAACAAACACATTTTGGAGGACGTTTTTTTGTAACAGTGACATGTTAAGTTAATGCAATCTTAAAATCATGCAAACCAGTTGATCATTCTTTTGTAGACTTGATTTTAAATTACAATATGGAATATATAAGCAGACAATATACATTTTCGAACCTGGAAGCCACATCATCCTAGATATTCCCCCTGTGATAACTTATAGAGCCATTTTTAAAGCTGTAATGGGGGTTAACCCCATCTGAACTCCATTTGCATGTGTTTTCTTCAGATGAACACATGCAAAGATACAAAACACAAGCAAATGAAGACAACTTCCTCATCAATTTGACAATTTGCAAAGCGTTGAGTCTTCAGATCCACCATATAAACTGCTTTGTACTTGAAAGCAAAACAAACAACACATTTTGGAGGATGTATTTTTGGAACAACAGTGACATGCTAAGTTAACGCAATCTTAAAATCACGCAAACCAGTATACATTTTCTAACCTGGAAGCCACATCCTCCTAGATATTCCCCCTGTGATAACTTGTAGAGCCATTGTTAAAGCTGTCATGGGGGTTAAAAGACAGAAGTCTCATGTTGCACAATTTGAGCCACTGGTGGTAATCACCAACCATCACTGTGGCCATTTTGTTCTACGAGGGCAGTAAAAAAAATCATAATCGCTTTTGTGTTCAATGGAAATACCCGCTCTCTCGTTCTTGGTTAAATGTTTAGCTGAGGTGAACAGGTGGCACCCTCAATCCCCCGCCCGCCCCATTTCACAGCTCCACTCTTCCCGCGGGGAGCTGCATAGCTGAACTGCTTTCTGAGTTCCTGCTCCGCGGCCAGGACAGAGTGGCTTTGAGTCCCAGTGGGGAGGCAACCTATTGGGAGAAGCAGGGAGCTCTACGGCATGCCGACAGAGTAAGGAAAGACACAAAAGCCTCATCGGTGACCTTCTGAGACACCAATAGCTATCTGCCCTTTACTGCACTGCTGTGGTCCTATATTGCATCAGTAGAAACAAAAAAAGAAGCACATTTTAATTGATTTACTCCTAAAGCCTTACGAAGCATGTGATTTAGGTTTTGGAAAGATAAAATTCAAAAAGGTGGACAAT
This sequence comes from Melanostigma gelatinosum, assembly GCF_949748355.1. Classification (NCBI taxonomy): domain Eukaryota; kingdom Metazoa; phylum Chordata; class Actinopteri; order Perciformes; family Zoarcidae; genus Melanostigma; species Melanostigma gelatinosum. The sequence goes on from NC_136638.1 coordinate 23,872,185, forward strand.
ATAGATGAATTCAAAAGGCTTTCACTTTTTGCACTGAGCGATGGTGATAATGTGGGTGCCTGCTCACAGAGTCAGCTGATAAATCTGACATTTTTGCCAAAGCTACCGATATTAGACTTACTGAAAAATGACTACGGCTCTCATGTCGTGCACCAGTAGACATTATTGAACTAGACTTGAGGAGTCTGTTCGAATTCCAACTCATTCTTTGATTTGGCTGCTCTGGTTCAAAAGCTAAAGGGATCTGTGGTTTGTATGCAGAGGTAATTGGACTGATACCTAATTGGGTGTCAGGAGAGAAAAGAGCAGGTGGGCACGCTTGGAAATTGCACTTGTTTATGAGGAGGAAAAAGGGAGACATTTTCTTTTCTGCTTATTTCTTTGTTTGGTGTCAATTGTGCAACTTCTTTTTATTCATTTTTTTATATGAGAATCAATAATGAACTCTCAGAAAGGTGTTCATCATGCCACCGTGACTATGCCATTTGCTAATTTAAAGCCAGTTCATCTGAAACCAGTGTTTTTCATCACTGATTTACTTCAAGCTTTTCTTTGAGCTACAGGTGAGCTTGAATGCTGGAGCTTCACAGGAAAGACAAATCTTCTTTATGGTGTATTTGGTCTCCGTGGCCATAGACCAGTTATAGAGTCAGGAGTTGATCGATTTGTTTCCCCTAAAGATCCTTGAAGTTGATTGGTGACAAAGCCTTGGTTCTGTTAATACGGGCCCCCAATGACCTGACGGTATTTGAACTGCCCTTCGGGTCCAGTGATCAGAATACTCCGTGTTATAACCATGAGCACCATATAGGGTTAAGACTCGGTTGGTCTCCAAAGGCCAAGCCTTCAACATACTAAAGGATCTGCAGTTCTCTTTGCGAGGATCACGGACCTGCAACCTGTCAACCTTGGCTGAATTCATGTCTCACTGGCCAATGGAAAATATCAATCAATCATTACCTGAAGCCTACCATTTAATGGTGGCAAATCCAGTCTGTAAAGAATGTATCTTCTTCTTTTTTACTCTTTCAGCTTTTCTATCAATTTTGTCATTGAGATAAGAGATAATTTATCTGAAGATGCTCACTCTATATATTACTCCTATTCTTTTACTGGATATATGTAGTTTACAAGAGCAAGAGTGTTTCATAATCTGGGGGTTTGTCACACAATCATTCTGAGGTACATTAAAGTATGCCTGAGAGTAAACACAACTATTTGCTTAAACTGCTCATAGATACATTTTGTCTGGGGTCCCAAGTTTTTAAGGGATTAGAAACCACGTCCTTAGTGCATTTGTAATTTGATGAAGTTTTTTTGGCCCTGATCCTGATCAGAGTGACTTATTGGGTATCTAATACGTATATTTACATAAATGTTGATTAAACATGTATCCGGCACATTTCATAAACTTACCAACCTCACCTTAGTTTGAGATGTACAAATCTCCAAATATATACAACCATCTGTTTAAAGAATATATATATATGTCAGTAAATGATTTTAAATCAGAAAAAGGATAACAATTTGAGAATTTCTAGTTGTCTTTAATATGGTAAATATAACAAATATTAAATGTTTGTACTCCGTGTCTGCTCAGATTACATTTGAAGAAAATTGAGTTTCCATGTCAGATGTGTCAGGTTATTACATGCATGTCTACATCACGTTCAATTTCACAACTGCAGTATCCTCTAATCGTTGAGTGTTGTTAGACTTGTGCCTTGATAACGTTTATATCTTTATATACTGATAATGGTAACATGGACTGAGTTATGTTTTGGAATAATGCCACAGAGGAAAATTTGAAGAAAAAACAAGTTTTGTTGAATCACTTAAGGGCAATTTAAGGTGATTTTCATTTAATCTGCCAATCAGAGTGGAGTTCGATGAACACTCCACTAATCAATCTGTGTCCTAGAAAAAGAAAATATCTAAAAGATCCACACTTTTCAATAAATACACATGAGCTGTTATATTCCAAACCACTTTCACTGTTGCTCAATGTAGGATACATTTTCCTCAAAAACCTCTCAGGTCCTATTCATCAGCCACACAACCTCCATCTGTTTTTGCCAAAATAATCACATGCAATATATGTTTGACTGTGAAGTTTAGATAACTCTGTCAAGATACAAGGTGAGGTCAAAGGGCCTTCTCCAGCTGAATCTCACAAAAATGTAATGTGAACCAATAAGACACCGATTCGTTTTGATAATAAAGTTTTGCTTGCGCCATATTTATTAAAGTAACATGTGAGGATATGCTGCGAAAGCAATGAGGGAGCCTTGAAATTGCCTGGAGTGAATGTTTGTCCCGCCACACATGCAAAATGAAGTCATGTGCACCACCAGGGATGCACAGCATATAATGAAGGCTTTGTTTCCACTCCCATGCTTTCCTTTCTCTCACACTCCTCAGACATTTTTTTTCTCCCCCCAAATAATAAACTATCTCATCCCTTTTTCATTACACAACTATTCCAACGCTGGAGTAGCCTGAAGGTTAGCGAGGCTTTCTTGTGACCGGAAGGTTATACAGTCGGAATCTGCCAGATTTGCTATGAAAACCTGGACGGGGGAACTGAATGAATACATGATGACCGCCATCAAAGTGCCCTTGAGCAACACAGAAAGCTCTCGTTGGCTCCAGTGCGGCTGCCCAGGACAGTTTGCAACCCGTTTCACCTGTAGTAACAACAAAAGAAATCCTCGGAAATTCATAAATAATGATTTTTTTAGTGTAAATGTGTCTCTACGACCATGTTCAGATCATATCAAACACCAGTAAGAACTGCTCGGTCCTTCAAACAAAACCTGTTGTGCATACGTTTGAGAGGGCGGCAGAGGGAGGGGACGCAGTTGTGCGAAACGATCTGGAACGAGATTTAACACTTCTAATTTCATCCATCAACAATAGGGGCTTTCACGTCAAAGCCAATGTGTTTCCTGTTAGCTGAACACCGTTCGTGACAGCCCTGCGATTAATTGAAACATTGGAGAGAGGGGGAAATGCTCTGGGGCTCATGTGGCCTTGGTCGCATGCACTGCAGTCCCCACAAGACACGGAACGCACGAGCTATCCAGCGGGAGCTTAGCCTAGCCTCAGAGTCAGCGGGCTAGCTTTCCTCCCACTCAGGGGGAACCAGATGGAACTTTGTACTCAGCATTAGCACTTGCATCATGCAGAGGCAGCCGGCGCGGAAGTGTCCCTTACGTGACGAGGTTATTGTTCTGCTGCGCGTGAATTGTTTTGGAAAGCTGCTCTTCAGTCTTCAAGTAATGCATACGCTTCAAGTGTTGGACATGAAAGACCCGAAATGGAAGGTCGTTGACTTGTTATATGGAGGTATGTAGATGTGTAAGGGGAAAGGGTTGAAGTATGGAAAGTGGGAAGAGAGTAGGGAGTGGCAGGATGGGTGTGATGAGGGACTATCCTGAAGCCAAAAAGATTAGATTCAGATTTCAGCCTCAGCTTATGTGCCCTTTAGCAAGACATTAAACAGCTAGCGCACATCCATAATAGTTAATGATTTTTTTTTTAAAGGCTGCCAGGTGAAATAATTGCAAACTCAGCAATAAAAGCATTTTTGTAATAATTTGTATCAATATAATAAGCAAAAATGCAGCTTTAAACATGAGGATTTTTGCTTTTTTATATCTTTGTAAATTGAATATCTTTGGAGTTTAGACTGTTTGGATGTCACCTCGGGTTCTAAACAGTGAATCACAGATCAAAAACAGATAAATCCTTAATGAAAATGATTGCCAGTTGCAGTCTCTAATGGGACATTTCATTCATAATGCATCTTTGACCTAGTTTGTCCCAGTGTTGGTTTGTTTTATTCACATCATGATTTTTGGACAGTCAGGTTTTTAAATGTTTTAAAACTAAATAATTCAAAGCCTTTGCTGTAAGAAGAGTAGATCAATTTGTTTCTTGACTTGAAAACTTTATTTTCCCCCCCATCCATCTGTGAGGGTTTGGCATGCTGGCATTTTCCTCATGACGCTCTCTACAGTTAATGTGTGAGCATATGTGTCTGTGAATCTGTTGTGACGACTGACTGAAGTGTTGTGTGTCCATGTTGGAAAACAAATGAAAAATCTATTATTGAGCATCTCTGAAACTATAGAACGGTTTTCATTTTGACAATGACAAACTGCCACGACTCTAATTTTGTACCAACATTTGTAAGACTCTTTTTTTTTTCTTTTGGAAAACTCATTTAGTTATGATAGTCATGTCTTGTGCGTCTGTTCATTACAATGGAAACTGTTGTGGGACATTCACAGCATGCCAGGGGTCAACGGAGCCAGCCTGGAGCAAACTAACGTGTCAGTCAAAAGAAGCACTTGGAAACAATCTTGAGCATTATGTATGAGGCTGGCAACTGCTATTACGATGAACTGTGACATCACCTAAGCTTAGTCCATTAAGCATTTATTCGCAGCAATGTGGCACCCTTACACATCAAAGCTGTCCGCCCGGTGTTCCCTGCACCTCAGACAGCCTGCACCTAATTACATGATCTGATGGTTACGCAAGGACGGTTGCGACTGGACGAGCGCTGCTGGGAAGGTAAATGTGCTCCACTACCGCAACAACAGCTGCTGTGCCCTTGAGCAAAGTGATAAACCCGCAACCGACCCAGTAGCATTGGCCAACAATGTGCAAACTGCGCCGTAGATACAGACCAAATCTTTTGAAAATGGATTTTGGAGAGCAAAAGAAAACGTTAGACGTGGATCATCAACTAAAAACTGAACATTAGACATTCAGGCAGAAGATATTAAGAAATGTTTAATTGATATGACACTGATCCAATACTTGTTGACATAATGACAGATTGCATTTGCTTAATAAGTTCAAGATTGTCTTATGTTGGACAGGTAACCAACAAAAATAGCAAAGAACATTGAAAATGTTGACTCCTTTTGTCTTCTTGTGTCTGCTGATAAGGTATAACAGTGTTCTTACTTGACAGATAACATTGAGTGCATTAAAAGAAATTTTTTTAGCTCTAACCAGGCAGAACAAACATCTGCTGTGGCTAATAAGTGATGAATCTGGCGGCTGTCGTGAAATCTGTGCTATATCTCTCAAGGTTGCTCCGTCCAGGGCTTTAGTACTCAAGTCCAGTCTCGGTCTTGAGTCCGACCTCAAGATCTCTTTTTGGAAGTCTTGGTCTAGCGCCTTGTCGGACTCGGAATCGTTTCCGCCTCAGGCTTGGTTATTGAGAAATGGTCAAGTTGTTCCGTGCATGTTATCTACTCAGCATGTTGCCTGCACCTGCACCGAAATGAGAAGTAACTCTAAGCTGCGTGTGCACGGTTAAGCAGGAGGACTTTAACTGGTCATCTCTTGCGGCACAAAGAGACATCGCCTATACCACTGCTGGCCCAGTTGAAACGGATTTTCAATTATGATCAGTAGACAAATGTGTCTATTTTGAAGTCGAACTTTTATGATTATATCTAAAAGAAATTCAAGATTGTGGCTTTAAAGAATAATTGCATGTCTCGAAATATATCACTTCTAATATTAGGGTCTCATGTTATCATGAGAATATCCCAATCGTTGTGAAGGAGATTAAGTCAGTGAAACTGTTTTTAGCAACATTCTTATAGACATCAGATATTACACTTTCACTCAATACACCCACATTTGCCCTCAGGGATCAATACAGTTCATCTTTTTTGAATTATGCTGTCACTTTGATCTTTTTATATAAGTAGGCAAAGGCTTTGATGAGTTGTCTTGTTGGGAAATCCCGCCGCGAGGTGATCTCACTTTCAAATGGAACAGGAAGCGATCCTGGAACGATCCCGCTCCTTTCAGACTGACAAGAACAAACAAGATTTCTGATCAACTGAAACAGGAATTTCGCAAAGGGCTGACTTTTAGAAGTTATGATCCAACCCTGCTACTGTGCCAGGAGACATCTCCTCCACCTGTGGCATTTGAGATGTTTGAGTTGTTTCTCTTACCACATCAGAAGGTTACAGTGTTGTATTGTGGGTGCAATGCAGTCATTGTTCTTTTCTACTTGAAAACATTTTTTTTAAACCAATTAAATGTTGAAAGAGACAGCCCTGAAGCTATGAGGTTTTGTTGTGCCGCAGTAAGTTGGCAGCTATCAGTTACACAAAGGCCCCAATAAAGAGCAGAACGTTGTGAAATTGAATAATTTGAGTGATTTGTCACATGAAACAATAGTGTAAAAAGAATCCGTGCTTAATAAAAGTGTTGAAACTGGACATCATGAGGTTACAACAGTTTTATTGATATATTGTGTCGTCTCATGAGAGTCTCTGTATCAGAACACCTCCATGTAAAGAGGTTTGTTTGACTGAATACACGTTCCCACCTCTTCGTAAAGGTCAGTGGGTAAACATACATTCTCCAAAATTCCTCCAAAAAGTGTGTTTTTCATGACATGTCCCCTTCAAAGCATTTCACCGACACTCTTATTTGTTAGTGGTTATCTTCGTGAGCCGGCAGCTGCTGCATGCTGGGATTTTTGCATGTGCATTGTTCAGTAGTCAATCCAATGAAGGCTGGTGGAAGGCTACAATCTGATGATTAGCTGGGACAGAATAACTCAATGTGCTTTTTGTCATTTGCCAATTCTTATAGGTATCAAAATGAGCGGGCCATGAAACAGGCCAGTATAGAACAAGTACAACCAACACTGTTACCAGACCCAAACCTTTAGTAGCCGTCCACCTTAAACGGCAAGAGCAAAGACAAAAACTTCAATCTTTATTCAAATAAAAGTGCAGCCGATCGTTGCTGTAAAGATCCTTTTTGAGCTTTATCCATGCCAGTCCAAAATAAAAACATATTCAATACCAGAAATAAAATATACAACAATCTCATATATGTGGGATTATTCTTACCTGCGCTTTATGTCTCACCACCAGATTTAGGTTGTTTATTCTGTTCAGGCCGCATCTCCATTGTTTTGAGAGAAATCAAAGCTGGCAGTGGGGAAAGAAATAGTGAATACGTACACCTTTAATCTCCCTCATCCTGCTGTTAGGCCAGGGTGTGTCCCCCGGTCTTCTATAATAGTCTGCAATGAGAAGCTTGATTAAACACAATCAATGGAAGATACTAGCATATGCACCGCGAGACTTCCGAAGTCCCCCCCCCCACCCCCCTCCCCCTTTTTATTCACCCCCTCCACGTATTCGATTCCACACCCCTACCTTTGTGGATTGCAGGCAAATTACAACCCGAGACAAAAGATATTGATGCAATATTACATGTGGGGAGCAATAACAGGTAATGTTGTCAGCGTCACCGGATTGTCTTGGAATAAAAATAAACATTCTACCAGAGGGGTGCCCTCTCTCCCCCTCTCCCTCTCTCCCCGTCTCTCTCTCCCTCCGTGTATAGTGCTCCTCCATGCTCTCTTACTCCTGGATTACAATCTCTTCATCCATTATTAATGAAGTTAAACTACTAGTGGCATGCTGAATGTGCTGCATGGGAGATTTGTAGCTAATCCAGCGCAAAACAGCCCCAGTCACATAATGAAGGGAAAAAAAGCACAAATGTCAACAGTTTCACACTGGGACTGGATTAGATGTCTGTCCCCCACCCCCCCACCCCCCCCCACACACACACACACCTCACCCTCCTCATTCACACACGGCCTGCTTTCTCTCCTCCACACCACTCGCACAGAAACCCCTGGGCACACAGCACATCTTGTATCCAGCATAAAGAGTTATGAGTGCACAAACACCCACATCCCTCCGTCACCTTTTCTGTGAGTTCCACTAACTGAAGTACCGCTTTGAAGGAAAAGGCCAAAGTGCTGTTGAGGTCTATATGCGACATTGTTCAACACAGTCTCCCAAGGAGTGACAGATGTAACGCCGTTTCATAATATCAGCCACATATGGAGCGATGTGACACAGAGACGTGCATGCTGACAGTACGACTGGATGTTGACCCCCTAATGTCATCTCGAAGGTTCTCATGTGTCACTTGATTGCACGGGGTTGGTCGTTGTGTTGTGGTGAAACGCTGTGCACTCGTTTACAGCTCAGCCAGGCGACGGGGCTCCATGAAAAGCGGAGACGAGCATGAAACACCGGAACTAATCAGAACACAGGACATGAGACCAGCATCCTGATTTCAGATTAGCCACCCTCCCTTCCTCCCTCTCTGCCTCTCCCGTCTCCATATTTTATCTTTGTCGTCCTTTATCTACCTTTTGGAGGTGATCTTTTTGCTCTGCATCTTGCCGTTTCTTTTAAACCCTCTTCGTCCAAGTTGTTTTCTTTAAATTTGCGGTCCACACTGAATCGTCGAAAAGACAGTAAATGACTGAAACCAATATCTTTGACAACCTGATCATCAGACTGAATCGCCATTGTGTTTTCACTTTATTATTCAGTTTCTAACATTAGAATCATGTTAGCCAATATCTGTTTGGACAGGGGTTATGTTGTCCTAACCAACCAATTTTCAGTCAACAAAAAAGCAGCTACCAGTAGCAATTAGCTGAAAGTTTGTCAAGTCGAACAAACAACAATTCCCAAAGCTGCATCGATCTCATCCACTGGTCTTGCAATGTTTCTGTTGCTCTTTTTATGGCTCTGGTGCAGGAAGTCCATGTCCCCATCTAAGCCCCACCTTCAACACTCTGACTCTGTTATTTCTCCGACCAGGGAAACAGCAGTCATTGAGGCCTTGTTAGTCGTATCAGAGTTATTACCAGTTTACTACTAGTTTCACTCCCAAATTTACAAGTGCAAATTTTTTTCTGAAAGTTCTTATGAAACTGACTTGAGACTTGGTAGTGCTTGAAAAACAGACCAATATGAATGTCTGGGGTCAGCCAAGGTCTGTTGAAACTTAATAAAAGCTGCATTTAATGATTATACTGCTGTAGTTCGTCAGTGCACAATATTCTGAACCCCCACATGACCAACTCTGCAGTCAAACAACCGTCTTCAATTGTCAGACGATGTGAACACTCGCCATTTGTAAACATGGAAGTCCATTCTATATCATAAGAACACAGCAAGAACACCAGAACTATTTGATTCAGAGATGTGGGAAGTAATGCAGAGGCCTAAGGGTCACATAACAACCACACTTACCAAAGACTACTTGGCACTTGTGTTTCCATAAAAGCTTCAGTTTCCCATCAACACTACAGTGCAAGACTTCCAATTTACAAATGAATGCATTTGGGAGACATTTTTTCTTTGCCGCTGTGCCGTCAATCACACGATAGCCATGCCCTAAATCATGCCCTGCTTTATGGTCTATTTTACTCTAAATGGGACCACTTGAAACTAGCGATTGAGACTTGAAACGCATGTTTACTGAGGTAATAAATCAAGTGAGAAGTAGAGTCATTTTCTCATAGACTTCCGTACAGTCGGACTTCTTTATGCATCCAGAGCAGTCGCCCCCTGCTAGCCAGAAGAGAGAATGCAAGTTTAAGACTCTTCCGCATTGGCTTCCCAAGTCAGAGCCGGAGGTCGCCGCCATGTGACCATGAATAGCTTTGTATGTGGGGAGGGGACCAGCTGAGCCATGACTGAGAAAATTCCATGCACTTATGAAGACCATGAGATGTGGTTGACAGCTCCAGAAAAAGCTAGCGAGTGGACTCTTCCAACCATTTCTGAATTAGTTCTGTACCTATACACTTACATGTATACATCTTATTGTTTCCCCCAAACATAAATTGTGCAATATCATCCATGCTCCACTCCACATCTCTCCAGCTCCTTCCCTTCCTCCTCCTCCTCCTCCTCCTCCTGCCCTCTCTCTGCCACAGTAGACCAATTAGGACTAAGCTGATTCCAGTTGTGACCTTTGGGTCCACCTCAGGTCTGCTGACAGGAGAGTTAACATGTAGCTGAACTGTTTTACATGTTATCGACGGGGTGGGAGGCATCATAGTCATTTTATCACACCAATTTCATTCTTGGCCGATTTCCCCTTAGGCAGGTTAGTGGCAGCTTCCCATTGATTTTTCATGTAATTGATCAGAGACCTGCTTGAGCAATGTATTGGCCCGCTCGCACCTGTGATTAAGGCTGAGGCCGCATGTGTTTATGCATGCACCGACTATTACTTTCCCCAAGATCAACCACGTGCCATGAAAAAAAGCGCCGCTGTGCTTGCCCATCTGTGGCTGTCAGCGTAATGAATGCCGTCCGAGTCTCAGGGACATTTTTAATCACGCTTGACCAAAGCCATGTCATGTCCAAAGTCAAGAGGAATGGAAACAGGCGCGTCTGACTGACCGGCAATGACAGGAGTTAATGTGCTCACATGAAAACATGGACCAGAGTTTAATTCAAAGTAATTGTTATTCATTTGAAGCCGCCTCTTGCATGGGATTAATATTAGAGCAGTCGGGTGGCCAAAACCACAATGACATCAGCTGAGCATTTTCTTTGGAAGCCGAGGATAGGATAATTACAGAAGAAGACAAAGACGAAGAGCTGAGTGCTTTTTAAATATACACCACGGTAGCTGGGCACGTCGAGAGGAGTGAGGGTAGCCCACGGCGTAAGTCATTTACTGGCCTTGCGTATAACGGTCTAAAACCACAAGCCATGCTGCTGAGTTGCAGTGCTCAGCGTTGGTGTAGCTCATCTCCCTTTGGTACTGTGACAGAGCTGGAAGAGTAAGGATCAGGCATAAAGCCGCTCAACAAGCTCAAGAGCCATCAAAAAGCCACCCTTTTAATTTGGTTAATTTACAGGCAGCTTTTTCGCTAATAACGTTCTTGGAGTGATACTTGACAAATTGAAATACACACAGAATATTTCTGTCTCGCAGGAGAACGACTCATCTACTGTTCCGTCTCTCCTATTCATCCTCTGTTTCTCCTCTACTTCCTCCTCCTTTCTCTCCATACTCATTCTATTTTCAATTGTAGAGAAGTCACACCCCCACAATAAAACTAAATTCCCAACCATTACTTCATTTCTAACATGTTAGCAGTACATAAACTGATTTGTTAAAAGATTTGTGGGTTTGGAAACACCAATTTGACTCAAAATTTTATTACATGGCCACAGAGTGTTGGCCAGCCAGAGCACTAGGCGACAATCGCATGTGGTTTGAGGCAAAAACAGGGAAAAAAAGAATCAGACTTGTTTCACTGTGAAAGAGCACCCCTGAATAATGGAACCACTTCACATCTGCAATACCCAAGCTTCCCAGTGCAACAGAGCGATGACAGGACTTGCATATTTCACTGAATGCTGTGGGGAAGAAAGTTTTAGATTCACTTTTAATGACAGCCTATAGGAGAGGAATCAGAGACGAGCTTGTTTTTGAATTTAGTTTCCGTCTGACTAACTTAATTGATGCATTGAGCACGATGCAAAGAGGGGACATCTCCCATAGATTGTATATGTCTTTGTCAATAAAATAGGGCTTTATTTCACAATAAGACTAAATGATCGTGTGACAAAGTGCAATTTGGCACACAATAGACAAAGTATTCCAAAGCTTCAACAGTCTTGGAGATAAGGGGCTGTGTTCTGCAGGTCATGATGCGTATTTTCAGAAGACTGTTTAAGCTTTTAGACTGCATATTTAGTCATTTTGAATAAATCATATATAGCTGTCAGATCTAAATATTCGAAATAATATGTTGTATTAAGTGCACAACCGGTTGTTAGATGATCTGAAGTCTGTAACCAATCACAGTGAAAATTAACAAAATAAGCCAATTCGTTCAAAAATATGAATTCAAAATGAAAAGGTTACTTTTAGGTACGTTTTAGATGGTGTGTGTGTGTGTGTGTGTGTGTGTGTGTGTGTGTGTGTGTGTGTGTGTGTGTGTGTGTGTGTGTGTGTGTGTGTGTGTGTGTGTGTGTGTGTGTGTGTGTGTGTGTTGCGGCTGACTTGCTGGGCAGTCCATCACCTCTCCTCTTTAAAGTGGAGGCTTGTGACCGTGCTGATACACATGGAAAGAGTGTTTTAAAGTCCTCTCCAGCATGCTGGAAGGGGGAAAAGTTGAAATGTGCAACTGTACTGATGTGCTCGTTAAGAATCAGGAGCGAGCGTCAGCAGAGCAGGTCACCCCGTTTCTCACATCACAGCCCCATCAGAAATTCTTTCAAGTGTCCTGCGTCGCCAAAGATGACAACGGCGAATCGATAAGCGCTTGAAATGAAAAGGAGCCGCCGGTTTGCCCCCGAGGCGAAAGATTTCATACCCGCCAGCCTTCTCTGAACTTCAGGCATTCCTCTGCACCTTTCTGCGTGAGAAAGAGGAGGCTCTTGACTGATTCCTTTCTCTTTTTTTTCTTTGTATAAGAAGGTAAGAGGAGAATATAGCCGAACCATCACGCCTCTCAGCCTCTTTTTCTCCGCGTGCAGGCGGGGCGTGATTTGAGATGTGCATGATGTTTTTGCTTGCTTTTTTGTTTGTGCGCACGTGCACATGTTTGTGCTTTTCTCTGTGCGTGTGCCATATCACAACACATATATTAAAAGCGCATGGGTCACATTTGTAATAACTAAGCGAGCTGTGTTGGCAAATATAAACATTGTATTTATTTTGTCCTCAGATTTGTTTGCATTTGACCAAAGCTCTTTTTTCCTGCCTGCACGTGTGTTTACGCGAGTGGGAAATGAATAAAATATGGCCTTCTTGGGCCTTTGTAGAAGACTATACAACTAAGGTTTACAGTCCTGACTGAATAAACCAGATGTAAGCAGCTCTTGAAAATAGCAACGCTTCTTTTAATTCCTTTGTGAGGCTGCAGCAAGCATTTATCACATCACCTGTGTGTTTGGGTTACAAGTATTCAAACCATTCCTGGTTCACCAAATTCTGTTCTGGGGATGGATTGTTTTGCTTCAGTGTCCCCTAACGCCTGGATATTCCCGTGTGGATGTGCGCATTAATTACCGGTTTAATGGGAGTATGACTAAAAATGTAAAAGACGGATTAGGCGCGGGCCTGCGTCCGGTCTGCTCGCCTCGTTTAAAATGCGAATGGAAAATCAGTCTGTATCTGACGAAACGGATCTATAAAGAACATTTGCATCTGAGCCAGCTGTTCACTTCATCTGCACGTAAATCCCCAACCCGACCGGGCTCTGTCTGGCCATGAACGGGTCTCATTTAAATACGTTTGTTTTCCAAATATTGCATTTGAAATGTGTTAAATTATGTTATAATCAGTGCCTACAACGATCAAACAATGAGCTTAATTGAGCGTTAATTAGGCTCTTGCTGGTTACATAATAGGCTGCCATCCGTATCTGTGACTTTAAATACAATATTTCTTGAAATTAACTTCCAGTCAGTGGCTTTCGTCATACACCCCGGGTTATGGCTGTTTGTTTTGCGCGCGCACAGTTCAGATAATAAGGCAGTTGAGTTGCTTGTTGTAAATTGCAGGTTGTGATTTGACAAATTGAACCATTAGGCTGTGTGTGTTTTGCATGCCAGCACCTCAAATGGTGCAACGTTGCAGTGAACGCACCGTGGCTAACAGGGATATCAGGGTTTGGTTTTTAATCTAACATGTGTGTGTTTTTAAATATGCACATTTGTTTGATTGTTGTTGAAAGTTGAGAGGCTTTAAATTTGCCCTCTGCTAGATTACACAGGCACATACAAACACACACCCCTTTAAAAAGGCGCGCGCGCAAACACACACACATACGCACACGGGGTCCCTCTCTGAGCTCAAAAGGAGGAAGAGAAAAAAATGCGCCACTCTTGGAGCGTCTTTCAAGGGGAAAAAAGTTGAGGAAGACAGAAGAGGACGAACCAAGGGGAGACTCGGATGAAAGCGCCTCCTTCGCTGCTTCTCCTCGCGCTGTAAACAGATGGTTATTTATGCGCATAAATGAAACTATCCTAAAAGGTAGCGCTGCGTCTCTTCTTTGGGATAACATTGCAGCAGGGGAGCCACATCCACGAAAGGCTCACATTTCCGGACAGACACTTAGACTTCAGCGCACTGGACCTTGAAAAGTTGCTGAATTTTCGCTATTAAAACAGAATCACTGGTGTCCGAGCGTGTTTTTGGACGGTGGAATTTATCTCTCCGCTAGAGAATAAAACGCCGACGACAGGGAAGCCCAAAAGCCACCGGTGTCTACAACTGGTAAGTGCAGCAGAGGAAGAGAAGAGGCGTTAAAAAGTAAATAAAAACTGAGATGCGAGTTAATGCAAGTGAAGGGATTTGTTCCACCTCTTGTTGTTGTTTTGCCTTTTTCGGTGCGTTTCTGACGCGACTCTCAAAGCCGTGTAACATAAAAGGAGCATGAAGGGATGTGAGGGCAGGGTTCGCCTTCCAGGTCGGCGGATGGTAATGATGCATCGTTAGAGGTGATGGAGTGTGGGGAAATGAAAAAGAAAGGGGGGTAAACCACACTGTACTGTCCTGCAGTTGGGGGTGATTGTGAAAAAAAACTGTCAAATATCGATTAAAGTATCAGAGGAATTAGACATTTTAGAATCACAGCCTGCAGCTCGTCAGTTTGGTGATTTAAATTCACACATATTGCAATAAAATGCGTAAAGAAACAAAGCGCATGAACTCCTTAGCTCCCCAAAGCTACATTTAAATAACCCTGTTGATTAAAAAAAACCTGTTTTCCTCCCTTTATATGTTGCAATATAGGGAGGAAAAGAATGTCGGGAAATAGGCGACGTTCACGGTCTCACGCCTTCAATTAATACAGGGCCATATGGTGGAGGTTAGTCGATTCATCTCCCGGTAAAGGCGGCAGTCTCATGCTCTGCTGTGTTCATTTCACAAGTAAAGCCGGTGTGAGGCAATGCCAGCTTTCTGTCTGCACTGGGCCTCACGCCACGTGAGCCACTGACTCCCATCAACTGTTGGTGTAGTAGGGTGAGAGCAGCGAGCGTCCGTGGGGTGAGAATGAATGAATGAAAAGGATTAATAGAAGTAATCAGAATATCAACGCAGCTGCATATTTAAACTGCTCCTACTGGATAAACACTGTGGCATATGTAAACAATATTAAAAAATATATTTATTACCAGGCTTAATTACCACAAAACCACTGTCACAACATTATCAGAAATTATTATTCGTCGTGTTATTAGCAGGCCTGTTGTTATTAATATTGTAAACTACGAGTTGAATATATTTTAAGACATTATTGGTAACATTTTTTGTCCCATATGCTTTTGGAAATTAGCGCAATAATGTCGATTACTTTGACTAAAATGTAAACTACACTTTCTACTTTTAATATTTTTGAAATGTTTATTTCCTGTATATTTTAAGGAGATGCTTGCCTTTAATTTGAAGTATCCAGCAACAAGAGATACAACAGATAAAACAAATCATTTTGACGTAAAAAAAAAAGGGTCCCTATACATTTTTTAACAGTCAAATAAAATACAGTAAACTGCATAAATAACAGTAATAATTTCAGAGGCCGTGGAGCAACCAGGCAGGCTGCAATATTGCAAGGACCCCTGATTGAATCTCACTGATTAGATAACACCGAGTCGCATGCAATGACCTTACACCTTACATCCTGACCCACACCATTTCATTTTGCAGTGGGGACATAGAGGAGTGGTGCGAAGAAAGGTGGTGCAGGTACACGCCGTAAAACTTAACCTCCAATATCTGCATCTTCTGAATTGGAGAAAGAGAGAAAAAAAATAAACCTCACAGATGATGTAGAGCAGGTGAAGAGAAGAACTGGGGGAAATGGTTAACAGCATGACTGCATGCAAATTCCCCCCGACTTGAATTATCATAAGCAAACAGTGCGAGCCTGGACTAATAAAACCCCCATCTGTGTAACTTCATATCGAGGTAGTATGAGGGCTGCGATAATGAATTTTGTAATATCCCACCGACAGACATCTCAATCAGACTCTAATCCCGTGATTTTACGACGGAATCACTCCACTTCCAAATGCAGGGTCCACCAAAGAAAAGAAAAAAACACAAGATCCGGCTCATGCAGAACACGGCAGGTTTTATATATTCAGACTGCACAACAATAAATATTGCACTGGAAAAATATAAAACAATACATGGCGTGCTATACAATTGAGCCTTAGACTCTAATCATTCTTAAAAGCAAGTGAAACCAGCGTCAGAAATAATCTTGTTTATATTGTTTATTTGAATCCAGAGAGGTTTGTAATGTTCTGCATTTCCCAACACAGGTAAAGTTTAATTGTAAATAAATCGATCACTGACGCAATTTTACAACAAAAAACAACGAGACTAGCAGAATGAGAATTATCATTCAAATGTACACTTTTGCAACCAAACTTTATTTTATGCTTTTACTTTCTTTCTTGCAGGAGTCGAATATCTGAGTTTTGATTTTAACATTTGGAATATTTTCCTCAAGACCACCAGCATTTTGCTCTTGTAATCCAATCCTTATCTTTTGAGCACACTCTACTTTTCAGTCTTATGTGGACTCCAAAAAATATCGACACGCAGAATCGGATGTCGGTGAACAACACAGCGGGGTTGTTTACCACACTTAAAGGCTAATCGTGGCTCTTTTGTCTGTTTTTTTCAGAAGCGGTTTCCTTAAATTGCCACAATGGACACCCACTGCCGCAAACTAGCCACCACCTGCGCGCAAATAGGTGAGTACATCATCCATCATCAATGCCGCACAATCCTCACACATCACTCAAACAATTAAACGACATTATTTTTCGATAACATGTTAGTTAATTGTACATGATTGGTTCTGTATTTTATTTCATGCAATTTACATAAAATCAGCACTATTTGGTCAGGCTAACTGTGTGAGTGTTTTCCAAAACAGATTATATATTTATTAATTACAGCTCGATATCTTGTTTGCATGTACTGCATGTTTAATTGGAGAAGCGGCCCAAACACTGATGTGATCTTAAAACCTGATTTTGTTTAAAATAAATGAACAGTTCTGGCACTGTGTAGTGAGCCAATTGTCTTCCACTTTGGTGAGGTTTCAGGCTTAGCATCTCTAATTAAAAAGGCTAAATTACGTTGACAACACTATCTTTGTCTTCTTCCCAATTTCAAGACTTGTGACGGTAAAAAAAAAGGTAACTTTAGTTGATATTTGTCATTTATTAATGTATTTGTTTTGCAGTAGATATCACTGAATATTTGGCAGTCAGATATTCGGCCTCTTTGCTCGTCAGTGTGGAGAAGCGGTTGGTGAATGCAGCGTGTTTGCTGTGTTAGAGGGACACCTGGTGGTCCAACGTGGATCTGCAGTTTCAGAGCGTTATCCGAGGATTTGATCAGAGTGACAGCTCGGCAGCGATATCATTTGCTGTAATTAGAAGATGGACATAAATGCACATTTTATCATACCCTTTACTTTAAAAATTGACTGCCATTTGGCACAAGCAGGCCGTTGTTTTATAACCACAAAACACATTTATTTTCTTCAACCCCATTTGCATTAATGACAACATGTTTTCCTAAATAACATCCATGAATAAAACCCAACTAGAGACTAAGGAACAGCTAGAATCCCTTGCTCGACAAAAAGTCAGGGATTTATTAATTATTCTCCATCGTGGCGGGGAAATGAGTTCAGGTCTGGTTAGGGTCTTAAACGAATAACCAATAACTCTCGTTCCGTCTCATTTAGCCGGCACTGATGGGGCAATATGTGGCAGAGGGCAGGCTGCTCATAGCTTCACAGCTGCATCGTGTGCACGGCCATCGATTAAGAATAATAGGATAACTAAAATACAAAAAAAACTGAATCACACGGGAGGGGAGTCAGAGTGATGCTTGCAAATATAGACACGCCAGCGCCAACTGTTTTGCTGTAATATATTCAGCGCTCGTTGGATGGACTCCGGGGGAAACTAAATGTATAATGAAAGCCCATTCGTGAGGAGGAATATACTAATGGAGGAATCTGATGTCTGCTTAATCCTATGTAAAAAGCCTTGTCGTCTCCCCCTATATTGACTGAATTGCTAATTAATGGCCCTCAATGGCGGAGGCCTATTGCGCGCAGTAATCCACAGAAGAGAGATAAAGCATTCAGAAGGTAGAAATGAAGAGGAAACCGATAATCCACTTCAAGTTTAGTATTACAATACGGCGGGAAGGAAAAAAGGAGCAAAATACTGTTCGCTGCTTGGCATAAAACAAGACATGGAAAACATCGGTTTATTATTGTTATTTCTAATGAAATAGTAGCCTTATTTTGAAATGTAAAACTTTTATTTTTTGAATCAAGTTTATCTAATGCACACCATTATTCATTTCTATTATATAAAGACGAATCGTTTTTTGTATACCTCCCCCTATTTTAGAACTGCCTTTTCTGGGAATATAAGAGCAGGATTATACCGTTTATCCCCCAAAAATAATCTGTTAATGAAAATAAACCCATTAAAATGAATACCACGTGAATGATTCCAACTTAACGCGTGCATCATCTTAATTGAATTACTCGGAGACGAACAAAAAAAGGTTGTATTGCTCTGTATGAGAAGCGATTGGCTCCCTATGTTTAAAAAAAAGTCTCTTCCGTCGCTCGGAGTGCCGCATACAGTCTATGCCCTGCTGGTATATATCAGGGGCTTTCACGGGATTAGCCCCGCAACTTCTTAACAGCGCCAAGTCCAAATGTGCTGGCTGAATGGGCGTCCGCCCGGCCACGTGGAGACGGGAAGTGATGGTGACGAGCCGATTGTGTCGTGGAATAAGAGAAGGTCCGGAATATAATACATTTCTAATGTAATTTAATATACATTTGTATGGATCGCAGTAATTGGCGTTAGCGTGTCCTCTCTGTACGATGAGTCCATCCCTTCAATCACCTGTTACCCAGCTGACATTTCTCCATCCCCCCCCCCCCCCCACCCCTCCTCCTTGGAAATTAAAGTCGCATTTGTTTGATTAGACATGTTTACTTTGCCTTAACGCGTCACAATCTTTCGGGAGTTGTAGGTTAAAAAAGAATTGCTGGCATATCGGCTCAAACTCATTAAAAGTCCTCCTTCAGAAATTCTTAGGCAAATGAGAGTCTTATCAGATTAAAAAAAACACTACAGGAGTGCTGGCTGGAAACGACTGAGGGGTCCAAACGCAAAGTGAGAGGAGAGATCCAGTTAAGCACCCAGATAAAGTAATCCGTCGTCAACAAACCGAGTCTGCGTGAGTGCATGGCTCCGGTGGGGTTGATTTAATGGATATTTGAACCTTAACTCTGGGGAGGTCAAGAGGATCGTCTCATTTGACAACTCGTATGCTGCATACGGGAATGATAGTGAGGAAGCCAATTTAAGTCAGTTTGGTGACGTCGTACTTCATATCCAAGTATGGAGTTGGATATGAGGATTAGAATGAAAATGCTTAAATTCAATGCATTAGTGGTTGTTTAACTTTAAGTCATTTTTACCACATTTTCCCCGTTTGTTCATTGCCTTTGAACCATATCATTACAATTCTGCAGCGAGCTGCACCAGCTTCAACATATACTTTATTAGTCGTTGACCTGCGCACAGATGTTTGTCACAGAATGGCACATTTGAAGTTCCATGTATTTGTTTTGCCTTTATTCGTGTGTCCTTTCACGGAACCATTGTGCTGTAGTAAGCTGCTGCGTTTGATATTCAGTGTGCATCTCTCTTTTTTTTCATACGGCTTTCAATACAATCCGCTCGGTGGCTCTCTTTATCCACATCCTGAGTAAACTGCGGTGACAGAGCCTGCGAGCTGCACAGTTTGCGCATCAATAGAACTGCATCGTTTTACTGGGCCACTGGACCCATCTCATAAAATGAGGCCAAACTGTGTTATTTTCATTTTTATTTGGTCTTGGGCTGCTGCGCAACGGCTACGGAGCGCCGCGGGTACACCGTGCGTCCCAGCTCTCTTTGCATGCTTTTATTTGGAAGAGGGAAATAAGCGCCAGCCCCGGCATAAACACATTGGCACACATCTCTCTTTCCACGAGCACCGGTTGGTTGGACACGCAGTCATATCCACATGAATTGTGCCTGTCAGATGGGCGGGCGCAACGCGGTGACGTGGAGGTCTGAGGAGACGCGCAGTTGGACAGTGCGCAGGCAACAGCTGAAATGAACAGAGAGCGGTGCAGTGTGTGTATGCCTCTGGATCTAATATCACCTACCTGTCCTTGTCACTCTGATAGTCAGCCGAGGTAGCCGCTGTTTACCACCGATGCTAGTATGGCAGCACTCAATGGCCCATTTTAAAGCAACTTTAAACAGAAAGGTTTCATCTCAGCCACAGGAGGAACCGCTCTGCTGTGCGTATTTTTGGAGAACAGAACACATTCCGCAGACGGACTTTCCGCTCATCCTTGCTGTACTGAAGGGACTTACTCTGCTTTTGACAGCCGGTTTTGCGATCTTCTACCGATGAACTCTATGAGGGATCCATTAAACATAGACCATCACCACGTTACAGGGAATAAACTTGCCTCCACGCACCACACGGCTCTGGCGATGGCTTCCACTTTACAGCCGCTGCAGCGGTCTGTGGACTCTAAACACCGGTTAGAGGTGCACACGGTGTCGGACACGTCCAGTCCGGAGTCTGTCGGTAAGAACCGCACGGGATGCAGATGTTCTCAGCCAGGCGCCGCAGATGTCATCTTGACATCAAACAAACGGTGGCTCCCATTAATCTGCGTATAACGGGAGTTTCACGTGAATGCTAAATAGGCGATTATAGCTGTCATTTTATTCACGCGTAATCAGTTTTGACACTGGCCTGTGTGCATGCTGGTGTGGAAAGTTTCTGTGTTATGGAAATGGGAGACAGCTTGTCCTGTGTCAACTGGAATTAGTCCGGCGTTTACTCTGATACTGCGTGCTCAGATAAAATAAAAAGGTCAATTTACTAAAATCCAATAAAATTAAGAAAAAATATATGTATATCGTTTTAAAAACGTAATTTAATTGTATGAATCACAGGATTTCTTCCTCAGTGAAGTCAGATTGTGAACTGCTCATCCACTTCCCAACAGTGTCAGGGATTCAGGATTTTGTTTTGTTCCCTCTCTATAGCATGCAGGCCTTAATCCGCCTGACCCTGACTGAATCAACTTCTTTCCTCTTGACAGAAAAAGAAAAGAACCAAAACAAAAATGACGACTCCTCAGACGACCCTAAAAAGAAGCGGCAGCGGCGGCAGAGGACTCACTTCACCAGCCAGCAGCTGCAGGAACTGGAGGCCACCTTCCAGCGGAATCGCTACCCGGACATGAGCACGAGGGAGGAGATAGCCGTGTGGACCAACCTCACAGAGGCCCGGGTCAGGGTGAGTACTCCCTTGGGTGCTAAACAAAACAATCCGTGTGTATAACTTTGGGTAATTTGGGCCAATCGCCCGGTTAACCTCTCAACACCGTATACCTCATCATTGTTACGCACGGACACCTAACTTTACGCACGGCTGAAAATTCTATAAAAATAATGTGGGACATCGTTTTTTTCCTCGATAGAAAACAAATAAGAGTAAATACACTACTGATTGAAGCTCAATTGAATTACATTTGATGTGTTTGTCTAGTCGGCTAAATAGAATTCCACACTCTTTTAATCTGTTTAGTAATTTCATAATAAAATTGGACAAAACAAATTAACTCTTTGTTATTTGCCCATTATGTGTTCTAACACTATTACGTTGTTAACAGTTGGGGCTGTTGACATTTGTCGGTGGTGGCAGATACCGTCGCGTTCTCCTGTTCGTGTGAAAGAGGTGCAAAGCTTGTATTTCGCGATTGCCGCCCTGGTGCTGTGTGATTAAGGTCAGCGTGTTCGTGGAAGCCTGCGGAGGAACACACGTCCTCTCCACATTAAGATGTGTATTCTGCTCAGATAACGACGGATTCAAAGCGGCATTTGTCTGCACGGGGAAAATAAAGATTTAAGAGTGTTTGGATTTGTAGACGTTAAAAATATTTAAATATGGAATTTAAATTAAGCACCACCACCACACAATTAGAGAGTTCGTCAAAAATTGACTGTAAAAACTGACGTTATTGTCAAATTATTTCTAACCTGCTGGTATTTCCTTTGCTCTAGGTTTGGTTCAAGAACCGGCGAGCTAAGTGGAGGAAACGGGAAAGAAACCAACAAGCCGAGCTCTGCAAGAGCGGCTTCGGCCCGCAGTTCAATGGACTCATGCAGCCCTACGAAGACATGTACCCCAGTTACACGTACAACAACTGGGCCGCCAAGGGCCTCACGTCGGCCTCTTTATCCACCAAAAGCTTCCCTTTCTTCAACTCCATGAATGTCAACCCCTTGTCCTCGCAGACCATGTTCTCGCCGTCCAACTCCATATCCTCCATGACTTCAGGCATGGTGCCATCGGCGGTGACCGGCGTGCCGGGCTCCAGCCTCAACAGCCTCAATAACTTGAACAACCTCAGTAACCCGTCTCTCAACTCGGGGGTGCCCACCTCGGCGTGCCCCTACGCGCCTCCGACCCCTCCCTACGTGTACAGGGACACTTGTAACTCCAGCCTGGCCAGCCTGAGACTGAAAGCCAAGCAGCACTCGAGTTTTGGATACGCCAGTGTGCAGAATCCGGCCACTAATCTGAGCGCTTGTCAATACGCCGTGGACAGACCAGTCTAATGCCTGCACTGCAAAAAAAGTAACCACCATAGCGAGTCATTATAGGCTAGAAGTGACACTTAAAGTGTTATTTTTCTCTAAAAGGAGTGGGGGAACCTGGCAGATAATTGTACTTTTGTCATGAGATTCATGGAATTTCTTGATCATGTGGCATTTTCTTGGTACTAGTTGGAGTGAGACGTGCATTTTTCTGACTTTTTCTTCAAAATATGGCCACTCGTTTCTTGAAAATCGCCAAACTCTTCATTACTAACAAGTGAGGATATTCCATCCAGTTATTTTGGGGGGAATTATACATTGAGGGTGATTAAACGACCAAATGGCTTGTTGTGGTGGTCATCTTTTGCAGTGTGTGGTTAATCACAAACAGCCGGCCGCAGGAACAAGAGACTACTACAACTACTTTTTCATTTTTTTCAAAAAGGGCACTACAGAAGACTGAACCACTGACACAAGCTCAACTCCAGGTCGGAGTCAAACTGAAACGGGAGGTTTTAGGTTTATTCACTCTTTTGATGAGTCCAGGCCTGCTTCACACTGCACCACCGTTTAAAAAAAAGAAAGAAAGAAAAAAAAGGCCTGTTTTATTTTTCATATCTCGTCATGAGGGTTTTTTTCTGGTGGACTTTGGACGTTAATTGTTGACTAATAAGGTTGTATATATTTGAATTATCATCTCCTGTTTGTCGAGGCGAATGCGCTATAACCCTCCAGTCCTCTCCAGGTTCAATTTATCAACGCATGTGGAAAAGAAAAAAGAAAAAAAACCTTAAAAAAGGAATCATGTTTTGCTTGCAAACAAAAGGGAATGTACATACTAAAACGCACCAGTTGTGTGTTTCTAACATATTATACATTTATTATTAATGTCTGTGTGAATATCGATTTAGAATAGCAATTCTGGATTTAAAAAAAAAAGAAGCATAAAAAAATGTTCCTGCGACAAATTATTTGGTTTTTGCTCTGTGTATACTATTTGGTACGGAATTATGTTTTTTTTTTTTTTCAACATCCAAAAAAACTATTGTGTTTTATTTAATGGAAGTAAATATATTGTTCAAAAACATTCTGATGTTCTTGAATCTTTGTGTTGCTAGTCTGTCAGTGGGGTGTAAAGCAATGGCAAGTCTGTCTATAGCCTTTCGATTGTGTGAGGTGCTTGTGCGGCTAATCTATAGAGGAAAACAATGGGCCGCTCCAATACACATAGCAGCGAGATGCTCCGTCGGATTAACTGCTGAATACATGTCTGCCCGCTCAGCCAAGGGCCTCGGCGGGTCACTGGTGCTTGAAATAACACGGGAATCAACAAACAGGAGTTGGACCACACAACAGTGACAACAGTCCATTAGGGTTTGTTTTTGTCTCTCAGAAGACTTTGTAGTTCTCTGGAGGGGATTATTAGAAAACCTAGAATCCACATCTTTAAAAAAAAACATCATCTGATTAAATGACTGCGTTTATTGAGGATTTAATTGAACAAGAACAAAAAGGCATTTTTGTAAATTAAAATTGTACTGATTTATTTATTTACTTACATGATGCGTAAACTGTAACTGTGAGATCTAAAATCAACCATACGGAACTTTTGTTTGAAGTTTATATGTTCAAGTCTTGCTGCCTTTATTTTGTTCCGGAATCTAAATTCCCTTCATGCAGCCTATACCTGACTCGTGCATCTGTTTGCATTGCGGCTTTCTTTTGTTACTTGTCTTATTTTTTTTTGTTAAGTCGGGCTTTATAGCGCGCAAATGCACCAAATGAAAACAAAGCTACTGTCGAGGGAAACTATATGATTCACAAGCTTGAGCAAACAATCGCCCGCACGCGCACACACAGAGCGAGGGAGAGATACAGAGGTGTATGCGGGCAGAAGCTGACTGGAGGCGGGGGATGAGTGCAGCCTTCTCGGCTGCAGGCAGAGCGGTGGACACCGGGGAGGAAACGCCGCAACACTCCCTGCATAAAAAATAGACAAATACATGAGTGGGACTTTGGGGTTTGCAGGTTGAGCAGCGGTCATTTTACAGCCTCAAAATGTTGATCGTGTGAGGTGTTTATAGTCGATCAAATAACTTTTCACTCTAAAATCAACTAGAATATTCAAGTGGGAAAAAAGAGCAAATGTGGCCGCTTGGTGAAGGACCTGATTTAGGATCTGATGTCATGCTACAAGAGGCCTCGGGTCATCTCCCGAGGGGAGGTTATTATGATGAGAAATAAATCCGTTCGTCCAAAAAGCTGTGCTAAATAACAAACCCAAGAGAAGCATCCTGCAGCCTGAACTCCTGAACTCGCCCTCCAGAATGAGATTTTCTTCTTCTTAAAAAAGAAAGCTGGGGGGGGGGGGCTTTTGTTGCACGAGTGTCACCTTTTGATGGAGTCGGTAACGCGGAGCAATAATCAGCTGACAGACAGGGGATAAGCCTCGGCTGCTGTAGAGGCGAATACGCAAGTCTGCACTCTCAATACACATCCACACAATCAACATGTGAACAGAGGATGACCTGAAGAGAAGAGGCTTCAGGGGGAAATGTTCATTTGGCTGAAACGGCGCGCAGGACTGCAGACCTCTAACCCCTCTCCTCTCCGGCACGAGGTAAGAACTTATTAAAGTTGAAATGGGAAAACAACACACGCGCATTTTTGCTTCCGAAGCTGCATGTTCACGCACGTTTATTTCCAAAAACAATTGCCCAAAATAAGCTTGTTTTCCTGCTTATATTCTGCTCACGTTTTTAGCTGAAATTAATATTCTAAATCCAGACGCTGCAGTCATTTATGCGTCAACCCACACTCGTTTTTAAAGTAGGAAAACTACATGGATCCAAGGAATAACTACAAACAGTAATACACTTGTAATATACACACTACGCTTTATAAACATGCAGTCCATGTTCCAACAAAAAAGATACAATTAGCAATTTCTTGTTTAAACAGAATTCAAATTCGCCCTGCCTCCGTTTTCGGACAGCTAAAGCACACGACTACATCTTAATGCGAGATTTGTTCCGCCAGCTGATTTAGAAGAAAACTAAAATGTATTCAATGTGAAGAAACACACCGAGCCGTCACAGCTCTCACCTCCACTCCGCTGGGAATTCAAATAGAAAGCGAGGAAGTGCAAATATCCAAACATGTATCGTTACACCTTCAATCTAAATAATTAGCAATCCCTCAATGTTCATGGAGGAGACGAGGCGGGCTGGTAATAACTTCAGGGAGCATGTTTTTCTAGGTAACGTGCTAGAGGCCTGGAATTCAACTATTGCGTATATATTTGAAAAACACACGAGTTTTTTTGCACAAGTTCCGTAAAATGTTTGTGGTATTTCAACCGAGAAAAACATAGAATATGAACGGAAACGGAGCCACCTCTGAGTGATGATTTATTAAAAAACTAATGCGGGACGCCTCAGCAGGTAAACATGATTGTTTGCATGTAATTAGACATGGCAACTGTTTAAGCTTCAAAGGTAAATAATAATACTTTACAATTGGATATTAATGTCTGATATTAGCTCTATTCATAGACACATGAAGACTTTTGATTTCGCATGCGCGCTCCCCTTCAAAATAAATGCAAATCATTCTTTCTATTTAACCACAGATGGTATCCAACAAGCATTTCATTTAAATGAGTGGCGTTTTAGGTTGTGTTATATTCTGACGAGATGCAGCGGAGAGAGGGAGATTGTGGGTTCAGGAAATGAACAAGGATTTCGTTTCAGAGCATGGAGGAGGGGGGGGGGGGGTTCTGATCAATAGTTTATTTGGCAGGCAGTGATGCAACAGGCCCAAAATGAAATCACAGAAGGACATAAAGTGCTCCAACCAAGCAGCTTTCAAAACTCAACAATCACGATTTGGGCTTGCAGACCTCTGAAAGGGGGATTTAAGTAATTTTCATGTTTTTAATGTAAGATTTGTATTTATAATATCTGCACCTGCCTCAAATAAACGTACAAATATTGTAGACGTCGTGGTAATACACCTTTCTTGTATCTCTGCATACATGTGCGCTTTACACACACACACATGTGTGCAGTATTTTGCTGTGTATTTTATTTCGGGCTGCTATAGCAGAAGGGACTATAAACGCTGCATGTATTTCTGTATGAATGAGGGACAATAGAGAGAAGATCTACCAAACACACAACTGGTCTCAGCACTTTGCCCATGAGTGCAGCGGTCAGGCAGCAGAGAGGACTGCTGCTGTGTGTCTGGGGGAGGTGGGTGGTTGAGGGTTGGGGGGGGGGGGGGGGGGGGGGTTTGGCTCTGGACCAATGGCGGCCCAGCGGCTTCAGCTAAAGGTCACATGGTGTGACCTCACACATTCTCACCCTCACCTCGAGGCCCGGGGAGAAGTTCTCCACAACAAGATGCACGGCCGTCCATCTCTGCTGAACTCTGAAAGCCTCAGAGATGGTTTTTTTAGCACAATAATGCGATATAAATTGTTTCATTTGCTTTTGATTCACTGCCACAGTTTGCACACTGCAAGATGAAAAACAAAAGAAAGAAAGTTATACGCCTTTGCCTCCGGCTTTGATTTTAAAGTGTGCTCTGTGTGAAAATATTGACTTGCTGGTGTCTGCATGAGAATAGACGAACAAAGACACGCAAACTTGCTCGCTGCTGGTGTCCGTTGCATGCATGTTGGCTGTATGTTGTGTGACTACATGTGTGTGTGTTGCTGTATCAGCCCCTCTCACAGTGGAGGCTTGGTGCTGTTTGAGGGCAGGCGGCTGGCCAGAGCGTGTGAAAGCAGATAACCAGGGCGAATTTCATGACGCACACACTTCCTGCTCTCTGAAGTTCTATTAAAAAAGGAGGATGAAAAACAAAAACACACATCTGAGATGTTTTTTTCCTCTCCAAATCAATTTCTACACATTAAGCATGCTGGAAAGATCAACAGCACGGCTCTCACGGACCTTGAAATGATGCATCAGGAGAGGCTCGTGAAGCTTTTTGACAGAGGAACTATACCGTGTAAAAACAAATCTTTGAGAATACAGTTTACCTGTCGGCTTGTTGCGCATTACACTACTGAACCTTCTACCGAAGGTCACGATCTGGAGCGCTGGCTGAAGACCTAAAATGTTGTTTGGGGTGTCTCTAAGCCATTTTGCTGTCGTAGGTCCCCAATTGGACAAAATAAAAACATTCAACAAGTGCAGGGAAAAGGGCACACAGCACCCAATCAGTCCCAAACAAAGCTGCTGCTGGAGCTCCCTGATGCATCTGTGTTTGTGTGAGACGGGCTAAGAGCTTGCACGCTCAAACTGTCTGGATAAAAATGCCATTCAAGTGGCATTATTGAGCATGGAGGCTCAATATAGTCGACCAACCAAGCAGCAACACCTCTAATGCACGTTGGCCACAGCAAACACAGACTCCGCATGTTAAACGGTTGCATTTTTCTCGAATCATACCAGCAAATGTGCAGAGAACATGTAGATGATAACACCAGCTACCTGAAGTCTTCCTCATGCCCCTTCATGTTTACCTGACAAGTCGAAAGCTGCTAACATTTTCGCCATATCTCATGCGTCGTGTTCAGACAGCCTTCGGTTTGCACAGTCTGCCCCAGATGGCATCTCTCAGCGCTGTTTTCTTTGGGCCTGTCATCTACTGTAACGTCTTAATTGACGTTTACCTCTGTTCGCCGCCGTCAGACACCCGGAGTCTGCGTCTGACGAGCAGCCGGGCAGGACAGTTTCCCAGGCTCCAACTCCACATAGAAAATTACACCTGGGCGCTTTTGTTTGTTTTTTTCTCATTTTTTCTATTTTGTGTTGTGCAATTCCCCCCTTCACATGCATGGGGGAATGTTAAAAATGTGGTGGAAATCGTCAAAGTGTGGCGTCTACCAGTTCGTGTTCATTCAGTGGCCTGAATGACACCCTGACTGCTATCTTATCTCGAAAATCAAAGATTGCATAACAGTTAATTTTGCTATAACAGAAGCAAACTATGGACCCTTTCTTCGTGGTAATCATCCCAAACTGCTCCGTCAAGTAAGATGAGATGTTTCAGAGAGGAGGTCAAATCATGCAAAACATCCAAATAATGTGGACACTTCCATGCACCAATGTTTCCCCGAGTGTGTGTGTTTTTATTATCCCCAGTGGAAACAAAACCTCCAACACTCGCAGAGTTAATGTCACACTTGACACGTGCATTGGACTCTCCAGCTGTACAAACATGGCATCTTTGGGCATAAAATGCACAATAATGTGGAGAGGAACACTTGGCCAATGCCACGTTCAGCTCAAAGCTAGAAGTCAGGAATTAAGAGTTTCCTCAATAAATCCTCTGTGCTTTCATGTGGTCCAGTTATGTGGGGAAAAGCAAGAATTATGGACAATTACCAGATTTAAATTATACAATGTCAAATAACGTCTCTTATGCAACAGTCAACTGTCACGTCACATTTGTTGGGGGTAAATGCTGAACTAAAACGTAATTGAATGATTACAGGAATGTTATAAGTAATCCTGCGTAGCATTTACAGAGTACGCCGTCATGATAATGTGACTGCATGCAGTGCACTATATTGCTACGGCGTTATATTTTCACTAAAAGGAAGTTCTGACACCCAGAAATGTGGAATAGAAGTTGAGCAGTTAACATGTTGACATACTGGATTTGAAAACTCTGTTATTTTGTCTTTATTTCCTGCCCTGGACCTAGTTTCTGAAATTAGTAGCCCACCGCTGCAAAATGTTGAAAGGCAAATAGCAGCGAATGCATTTTACACCCATAACTATACCTTTGGTCATATCACACCCTTTACTCAGAGGCTCCGTCTTAAAAAACACATTCAAGTTACAACTTGGCAAATATTCATTAAAAAACCTGATGTTTGAGTTTCTTTAAAAGGTATGTAACACGACTTTAGCCCTCTTTCCTTCTTTGCATTTCATTGTACCCTGTTCACGCTGCATCTGCTGTTAATATCCAATGAAAGGCAAATTTGAAATTTGGCAAACAGCAACTCAAATCTGTGAATCACTGAATGTGACTGCAGACAAAAATAGAAGCATGCAGGTTTAAAATTGCACACCGTGCCTCACGGATAAGTCAAATAATAACCGTCAATCCGCCGTCCTCGTGTTGAATTAATGTCGGCGTGAGCCGAGTGAAGACTAGCAGCAGTCAAATCAAACCCCGCCTCAATAAACACATGTCAGCCATTGTTTTTATTGCAAGCCATTTGTCACACAGTTCAATGTTGTAATTAACGTCCTTGTTATATTGCACATGGCCTGAGATCAACATGTTCTTGTCCATTACTTCCAGGGCCAGTTGCCGATTGTCTGACGTGCCAGCAGCAGCTTGAGGTTTCCAGTCTACAACTGCCAACGACCAGTGCGGCCCATCGACCGCAACACTTTTGAAAAGCTCTGTCCAGTCACCGTAAGTGTGGGCTGATTCATCAAATGTTTACTCCTCATAAAAACATCTATTTGGATTGCTCTCTTATTAAAGCCAGATGTTTTAGGTTCCATTCTCCCCGATGGTACAAATATGGAGCCATTTGTTTCTCTGGCATTCATTTGTTCCATCTCGACACAAACCCAGTGATCAACAGTTGTGCATACGTTTATTTTTTCCCCATTGATGAGCAACTATTATATACAACTGTACTAAATGTCTGTTCTCTCAATGTTCAAGGTAATAAGATAAATATTGATTGTTTTCCTCATTTCTCAGTGTTACTGTTGAGCGATTCCCTTCTGTGCACATCTTAGGTTTAGCTTTTTAGTGAATTTCCATTTTGTGCAACATGTTATTGTTTTGTTGCAATCTCTGTGTATCATCATATTATCATGCCATTCATGAAGTTCAAACTGAAATATTTTCACAGTTTTTCCATCATGTTTGTCAAAGTGTGCATGTCATTCATTCCATTTTTAATGAATTCATGGTGGGATTCCAAAAAGTGATTCATTAAAAAAAAGTATTACTCAATAACCGATATAAATATGACTCTTTCGTAAACGTACGCACTACGACACACTATTCCAAAAAAAACTAAATGGGTCGGGGAGGGACACTGTTAAAGAAATAGTTTGACATTTAACTTTTAGGTTTTTTTTCGCTTTCTTGCAAAGAGTTAGGCGAGAATGTTGATGCCATCCTCATGTCAGCATGGTGAAGCTGCAGCAAGTTAGCTTAGCACAAAGGCTGGAAATGGGGGGGGGGGCACTAGCTTGGTTCTTTCCAGAATCAACAAAATCCACCCAAAAGCACATCCGTTTCCAAAAGTGTTTACACTTTGCTTTTGAAAGCGATACGGAGAATCTCTGAGCTTCAAATAAAACATTTGCATGATTGTTTTTTTTACGGTTAACTTTTGCCGTGTACATCTGTAGATGTGTCAAATAAGAGGGAAAATAAATGAATAAATGAAATTTGACCCGTCCAGACAAACAGCAGTGAAACAAACAAATATGATAAAAAAGAAGAAAAAGAAAAAAAAGTGAACACTCCACCTGGTGTACCTGGTGGCTCCACTCATCCACCTCTCCCAGCCTACAGCTTTTCCAACCCAACGAGAACAGACGGTGTGGGGAGCGATTTATTGGATTGGATCCCACCCAGCAGTAACTTATACGCTCAACCTATATGTCACAGATGGTAGGATTTCAGCGTGGTTGATATAGGAAATCCACTAAGGAGTATTGATCTTCCTAAGATCCGCTCTCTCTGCCTGATCTCCACAGGATCTGAACATCCGCAGAGACCCGGTGGCGGGGGGACTGGAGCCGCTGGAATCGAAAGTTAAAGGTAATATGGAACATTTTCAATCTAACACTGTAGCACAATGACGGTTCAACCTATAGAACAGCTGACTACATGTTTTTCTGTTCATGTTTTCAAATGGTGTAGAATAAACCGAAGCACCGATAGCATGACTTAGCACAATAGCCACCGTGTCTGAACAGAAGAAAAGGAAAGAATGCCGCCTACAGCAGCTCAAACTGGAACCGCAGAAAATCCAAGGAAACTCACGGTTGACTCACTGTTTGCTTGCAGACGGATCTCTGGGGAGATTAAGTCCAAAACCACAACAGTAATAATCAGTTTGCATCAAAGATGTCACCAAAATGAAAAAACAAGAACCTGGCAGATTATTCCTTTAAAATGGAGGTACACAGTGGGATTCCTAGGTTAAGTGCCATCCGCTTATCAGAAGGCGTTCTGCTAGACAGTGCATCATCTGTTACACATCAAAGTAAGTTAAAAGCAACGTCCCACACGTCTTCTAACAAACCCAATGATGATGATGAACGGTGATTTTAAATTGGATAAATCTGAGGTTTGCCATCTATTGCATCTTTCATTATGAGGAGTTATTCATCAGAAACCCCATGATAACCAAATCCTGTATACAATTATTGACTTATACTGTACCTGTCAAAGCGATATCCGATAATCCTGATAGTTCTCATGTTATTAACTTAATGTATTGTGTACCACTGTTCTGTTGTCTTGATATGTATTCTCCTATGACGTTATGTGGACCAACAGGCCCTGAGACAAGAAACGACTGATTTGAGAGGTGATCCACATCTCAAACTTCCAACCTCACGGTATCCTTTTGTCTTGTTCTGTTTTGTGTTCGATAAAACTATGAAATTGATGAAGATTTGAGTTCCAAATATTGAGCGTACGAGTGTCGCAATTCATTCGCTCATCTTTGGGCGCAGGTTTTGCAATCTCCAAGTGCCCTCTGGTTGAACCACTGCACAGATGTGACACCTGACTCCATTGCTTTCCTTTGATTTCCTGGACCGTTAGCCAGCGATCTCATGTTAAACTGCACCAGCAGCAGGTTGATGGAACAAGTGCATAAAGCATACGAGCCCCCTCGCTCTCGCCGTCTCTCTGTCTCCGTCTCTCTCAGACAGTTCTAATCTCTGGTAAGATTGTCACGTCCAGATTTGTCATCTGCCGTGTAAACTCTGGAGGAAAGCGTCCCCGCCGCCTGCGCCTCCAGTCTCCACAGCTCTCCTTCATTACTGCGCACGGTGGGAGAGCCAGAGCGCACGGTGCGGTAATCCCTGCTGGAAGGCGTCACCATATACCATTATTCATGAAACGGAAGACACCCATATATATATATATATATATATATATATAGCCTACAGTACACACACATATGCATGTACACACCCACAGTCGGGATTGGCTGAAAGATGAATGGTTGCAGCAGCATCTTGTAGACCACAGCTACAGATTTAGATCTCTCTGCAGGAGATGTTATGTTGGCTCAGACTGATCCTCGTCAGTTATAGGCATGGACTGCTCTTATTTGTTGTCCATGTCATCTATACAGTATGCGGTATACTGCTGTGAGGCCTAATGCGGTTTGCTTATTTCTGTGTAATGCCATCGCCTGCTCAAAAATGATGTTTCTTTAAAGGTCCTAAGGGGATTTCAGTGGTGAAGTTCAACTTTGCATACTTTTGCCTTTCTCATATGTAGCTTACAGAAGAAAGGTTCCTCATGACCCCTCTTTACAGACCGTTCACGTCTACCGGTGGTGAGTCATTCAACTTAACTAAACCGGTAATTCACAGCGGAACAAAAATAAACATTAAGGATATTCAGAAAAATGAACCATTGTTTTTTGTGACAGAAATATATCCTTTTGTTAATGCTCTCCTGTTCTGTTCATCATCTCACAAGCCATCAGATGCATCTTCTGAACCTGAGACCTTTGACCTACAGCCATATGTGTTTCACAATTATATTATTTGCATTTGATCAAACTATAGTGCTTTTAACTTATGCAATGATTATTCAGCATTCGTAACAGGATCACAGACGTTGACAAGTGAGAGGTATTTGTTTGCCGTACAACATCAGTTCCCATATTGGGCCTTTATAATAAGAGGATGTGTAATATTAAAGATTATTTTGATCGTATACAAACACTTTCAGTTTCTTATTCTCATACTGTTTTCGATGTCGCTATAGATCATTTGCAAGAAACTGTCCCTATTTCAACTGTCAATATACGTTTTGCATCATTCTTTTTCGTCATTATAAACAGTTATGAGAGGCACAAGGCTGTTTTATGTAACCATTTCTCCAAGAGATTGAGAGACGACTCCAAGGGCTGCAAAATAAAGTATGAAAATTACAACTTTTCAGTGTTTTCTTCGTTATGATTTGTCCGTGGTTAATCAGTCAGTGCAATGTCAGCTGCCAAGCTCTCGTTCATTCAGGCGTGCAGTTTATGTGGGACAGTCCACGAACCAGCAGAGGGCGCCAGATATAATTAAATATATTAAAAGAGCAGTTTGTCTCGTTTTGTCTGAACTCACCGCTCAACAGTTGTGTTTCTGATAGAAATAATATGATATTCCTTCAGTGTTTGTTCCACATTCTCACTTTATAGTTTGGTAATTAATGCTTATTTCAATCAAATATATTTACGACTTAAATCATTAATATATTTTAATTGTTAAAATGCTTTATTATAGGACCCTTATTGTTTACTTTAGGGTATTATTGCATGCCGGTATGTCTGTTTTTGACATTTTTAACAGATCTACAAGGTCACAAAATGCACTCAACACGAACAAAGTCAACCCGACAATCCGACTCAAACATCAAGTGGGGAAAAAAATGGGAGTAAAAAAAAAAAAACCCCAGCACTGTATTCTCCTCTATTTATGAGGCATCATGGCGGGTAATTCAGCGGAAAGGTCAGGGGGAATATGTTGTTATCCGTTCTAAACCAATAGGTCAGATTTCCACTTTCCACGCCACCACTCTGTGACTGCAGCTGGTGCCCTTTTGGTTTAAAAACAACACATTCACCTTGGCCACTCGTACATCACATCACCAATTCTCCATCTTATTGGCAATGTCACACAGAGGGCTGGGAGATATTACAGAATAGATTTACTGCAAGGCCTCATCCACAGCCTCAGATATTATATGAACAGCGTGTAATGTAAGCCATACATTATGAATCCAATTTGTTGGGGACGGGATAAGAAAATAGATGTTCTAGGTTGAAGGTTACCCTGAGAACCACTAGATGGCAGCATGCTGGAGACTATGGAGCCTCCGTGTACTCCACTGAGGCCAGTTTGACTGGATCGGTCTCTCAGAAAGATAGATATCCATTAAAAAACAAACAGCAGACTGTTGCTGTACCAGACAGTAATATTGTAAAGTGTTCATGTTATTTTAACCCCACATTGTATACATAAGCTTTGGGAGGGAGCAAAACATAGACACAATAAAGTGTAGACACACCTTAAGACAATCCACTTCAACACAAATACCAAACGCATCCTAAAAAATGTACATGTTAAGTGAACGGCTTCCTGACCAGTATCAACAAAAATCTTTCATCACAAACTCTGCAGGGCTGTTGCATTAGCCTGCATAGCTGGTAAAACTATCGAGTCTGATTTCTTTTATTTGTTTGTGCGTCAGGCCCTTGTTCTTCCCCGCAGGGTTGTATGCCTCTTAGACGACTGCCAGGTTTACGCCTGGCCAAAGATCCAACACATGACTTTTGTTGTTCAAACATGTCATTGTCATAAGTGTCATAGAAATCCTTGTGTTACCGCAAAACAAATTGTTTTGTGAGGTCAGTGACCTTTGACCCCCCACCCCCCTCCCCAAACTGAAAGTCGACATTTGTGAAAATATTTGAAAAAGTTGCTCTCGGCGTGATGTTTCTCTTCTTACTTTTTCATGCTGCATCGGCCCTTACACAATACTGATACGTACCGCTGAAACATCTTATGGTTTTCAATTGTGTGAACAATCCCTCATAACAAACACTAACATCTGTCAGGATCCAAGTCCCAAAAAAGGAGTGATCAGTGATTTTTGATCCTCTGCAGCAGTCTCACTGTCTCTGCGTTTTGTCTTATGCTCTTTTTGTCTGTCTCACTGTCTTGCATTAAACATCCATAGCCCTGTTAGTTTAAATATTACCAGTTTATTTGCTAAACAAAAGTGACACATTCACATTTTCGACATGAATCATTTTCGGAAGAACCAGGATTCAGTCAAAACAAACCAGTCTATTTTAACAAAAGTGGAGCAACAAAAATGAATTGTCTGATTCTCTTTCAACAGATTCCTCAGTCATATGCAGACACGTAACACATGCAACGGAAAATATTTTGGCCTAGCAAGCGTTCGGGTTTCGGTCTCCAGTTTGAATGCTGTTGACCAATCACGTTCGAGCAGGCAAACAGTCTGTGTAAGGGGCCACAGTGGCCGAACGCTTTGGGCGAAATGCAATCTCGTGACCCCACTGGCTACCATATGGCGATGACTTAGCTTTCTATCGCTTTAAAATGAGCTTGTTAACTGGCTACTTGTGAAACAATACAGTCGAACAAGCTCAACAGTACATGCTCTGTTTGTGGTTTGTGCTTTTATTTTAAAAATGTACAAAAGAAGTCAATGTAGTAAATGTACCTTCTAAAAAAAGTGAACATTTTGATTTAATTTACAAAGAAGAGGAGCAAGCAAATCAATATTGTTATTCAAACAGCAAAAGCAAAATAGATACTTAAGATGTTCTGCTTTAACGCATCTCCTCTTGAAACCAGTGCTGATAACAACCTTAACTCCTAACGCACACGTGCCAACACACACACACACACACACACCCTCCCTCCCTCCCTCGCATACTCACTGACAGAGTGACTTTACCGGATTTCAGAAGGACACAGCTCATGACTTCATGAACTTCCTGTTCTGTGAAACACAGCGCTCCAGATGCCTGACATGCCAAACTTAACCCCCGAGGACAAATCGGCACAGGTGCGCCCACTAACCCACAGAGATAACAAGTATGGAGACACATTTACACAACCTGTAAGCTTCTCCAACAACACTTCCTTTGTTGCGGAGCGAACGAACTGTGATAATGAAATCCCAGCGGCTGCTGTAGTACACCTGGCATCAGCGGCAGGTTCTCCACTGGGTGAGGATGATATGTTTAGGCCGACGAGGTGAGAGGTCACACCTTTCACTCCTGCAGCAGAATTACACTCAAGGATACTTGTGGGAAAGTAATGATGCCATGAGGAAATCGAAAAGATGGACGTTTTTGGAAGGCGTAATTAGGTAACAGGGGAGAAGAGTGAAAAAAGGTGCCGGAACATAAGTGCAGTTCGGTCGCCCGGCTCAGGTGAATGCAGAGTCCATCCAGGCTCTGGCCTCATCAGGGCCTGCGATGCCATAGCTCCCCACAGAGGAAACTGGAATGAACTCCTGCCGCCCCAAAAAAAAGAAGAAAACAGCATGACATGGCAGCTCACTTGCATTCATATTAAAAATCATTCTTAATTGCAGCAGACAGTCTAAAAATACCACATAGCATTAATAATCAGCAGGAGGTGAACACCACCATTGAATCAGAGTGTAGCAGCAGCACAAACCACAGCAGCTGAGCAGTCGAGACCTTTATGATGAGGATGACAAACAACCCGTTACATTAGAGCTGAGCTATTTCCAATGTGTCAAAAATGATTGTACAGTTGAATAAACAAAAAAGCATGAACATTGTAACCTTAGTGATATGTATTTGACAGTTTTTTGCATGCTGCATTAGTTTTACCTAGATATTCCTTGTTGGCAACTACATGTACACCCCCTGCACAGGGTTTACAATGTGCCAACAGTTAACCTCCAAAACAATTGTAACTTTCTTTAGAAGGTATAATAATGTATCCAATTCATCCCAAAACACACACAAATGTCACTCCAACAACAGCAATAGTGATGCTCAAACACGAGTCATATTTGACCACAATGTAAATCAGCAGTAAGGCACCATAATGCACAATTAACACTTGAAGCAAATATTGCACATGGAAGACAGCAGCAGAGCAGAAAACGTGCAAACAGCTAGCAACCTGCAAGACAGCGAGCACACGCAGAAACGACTTGCGGCATCAGCTTATTTTAAAAGATGCCTAAAAGAAAATCTGATTGCTGTTTTGCAACAGTTTGTTTATGTATTAGTTTTCATGTCTTTCTTGTTTTAGCTGTTATATTACACACGCGCACACACACACACGCTCACTCACACTCGACACAATTACATTATTTTTTCCCTTTTTCTTTTCTTTCTCTCTTTGTTGTGTTGTAATGTAATGCAATGTAATGTCTTATGCATATTTTATTTTTTCTTTGTAATTTTGTAAAATTTGAACATTATATAGGTGGAGGCTTCAAATAAGCCAAGTTGGCTTTCTGTCTCTTCCTGCACAGTGATATTCATTTATTTCTGTTACGTTTGATTATTTTAAATTTTGTTGTTTGAATTGTGCAAAAATAAATAACTAACTCTACCCCACTGCTTAATGATGCACATACAAGCCAACTGCACAGAGACACCAAGTCGCAACATGGACGGAAGCACAAGCAGCAAATACTTACTTGGTGACGTGTCTTCTCAGAGAAGGGTTTCAGTGTGGTTTCAAAGCAGTACGGTGAACTTCAGCTTGCAGCGCGTGTGCAGGCTGCAGCTGGTCGTCTGAGTTTGGAAAGACACCAAGAGCAACGACCTATAGCGCCCAAAATGGGGCCATGCTAATCTTCTCTGTATCGATTCCAATTTATTAGATGTGCTGCCTGAGCAAGCACCACTTTACCACGGCCTTGCATCACTGTTAGTGATGTCTGGGGGTTATTTTTTATGTATGTGGACGTACCACTGACAACATAACAGTAAAGATTAAAAGAATAAAGTAAAAAAAGGAATATTTGACTACATAGGTTGGGTTCAGGATTCATGATTTCCTGATAGGCCTTGAACCAAATGTGTTCAAATGCTTCTGAAAGGTTTTGGAGATAACTATTTACAAGTTAAAGACCTGAACACTTGCCAACCAGTCTCTCTTTGATTTTCAACCAATGCCCAATGATGAAATAAATGTGTGTTCAGTGAACACACATTTTGGGTTCCATTACATTAAAAAAAGGCAACAGGTATTGGCATTGGTCCTGATGCATTTTTCTGCAATGTTAATTAATGTATTTGACACTTTGTTTAATAGTCTTCCCACTGCAAATAGACTGTTTTAATAGACTGTGGGTGTTGTGGTGATTTGGTGACCCACTTTCAGATGTAAGTGCAAAGATGATTTGTTGCTGAGGTGATGCTGTGCTCTGAGGAGCTAACAAAGAACACGGTTGACCGGTTGAACTGGAAACTTTGACTCACCGAGTGTTTCCTGAGAGAAAACATGTCAAAAGCTTGCCACAGTATTGTGGTTCTCCCATACTTTCCAAAATTCACAAGTTCTTATAGATGTCAACTTTCAATGTGGTCAAATCTTTTATCAGATGATTTGTACAATGGTTATGCTGACGATGAGGTTACCTATCAGAAGGGAATGTCACAAGAATGTTTCTCCATGTTTGAATCTGTGGATTTTTGACCCAGTGTTTGATCGTTGGTAAATGTGCTTAAAGTCCAAGTCAAGCTGCAATATCATCAGAAGATATCATCAGATATATCATCAGCCCACCATCCAAAGGTAAGTCTGCCAGAGGACAGTCTGCATATCAGCCCAAAATTGTGCAACCTGCAAACAAATCTGGAAAAACCAGTGTGGGCTACAGGTATGCATATGTATCGCCTGCAGCCGTTCGTCAGTTTCTGTGTGACAGTTCAATCTGGCTGTGCCAAAAGGGCTCACCACACCTATTTGTGTAGAAACAGCTCCTGTGATAAAGCAGTGATTACAACACTCATTATAAAGATTGGGAATAAGTTAATGATTGTGCAACAAAGTGGCAAAGCTAGTAATTCAAAACTGACTTATACTGTAAACCTCTCATCGTTTTCTGAAAAACTGAGTATTTTGGAGGCATTAATGGGTTGAACAAATCATGAAAGAATGCTGCTCCCATATGAATGCATCTGTTTTAATAATAATCAATGCCATGATATACAATAAATAATGACTAGACATGTCCTTTTTCCTGCATAAGTAGCTACTTTGGATACTTCAAGTACATTTTGCATATACTTCGGCTAGGATCTGAACACTTCTTCACCACTGCTAAAGTGAAATATAATTAATTTTACAAAGTGAAATAGAGCTGACAATAATCGATTAGTTGAGTAAGAGGGTATTGGAAAACCAAAATGTCAACATGTGAATATTTTTTGGTTTTCTTGGTCTTATATAACTGAAAAAAATGGATTCTGGACAAAACAAGCAATTCTAATATGTCAAATTGGGCGAAAAAGATCGATTTTCTTCACAACTGTCATTGTATAAGCTTATAAGATAAATAGATTATTTTAAAAAATCATGAGTTGCAGCTTTAGATTGATATCCTGATTGCTTTGAAAGGACATTATGTGAACTGAATGATATAATTTTATAGTCAGATTATCTACTGAGAACTTTGTCTTGGCATTTCTACATATCATTCGTCGGTATTCATTTTTCAACTTGAAGTGACTTGAATTCTGTGAGTCACTTGAACAGAATTTCAAAAGCACTATTATGACAGAGGAGAACAAAAAATTGGCCGGCGTTAGGACCTTGAGTCCACCTTCCAGAGGAAGAGGGCGTAGGCTCGCTTTTAGCCGGTAGAGGAGGAAGGTGCCGCGACTGTCTAGGCTGCTCACGCACAACCCTGAAGTTCAGACAGAAGCAGCGCGAGCGATGCGAGACAAGGGCTGCGTGGAAACAGACTAGAGCTAAAAAAACAGAACCCCCCCCCCCCACCCGAGTTCCGTCTTGTTTTCAGCGGCGTGAAAAGAAACACAGCGCTGCCAGCATGTCTGTGCTCGCTCTGCAAGAGTACGAGTTCGAGAGACAGTTCAACGAGGACGAAGCCATCCGATGGATGCAGGAGAACTGGTAAGGCTGCACTGTGATGTTATAGCGCCTCGTTTTGGATTTTTTAAATCGCACATTACAGTAAATGTTCTGCAAATTCAGCGCGGTGCGTGTGTACGTGCAGAATGTGCATTGAAAGGCTGTAACCGTGCACATGCATCAGGGATTAGAAGAACCGCGTCCCTATTATATCAGGCGCGCGCTCTCTCTCTCTCTCTCTGTCATCCGCAAATTGCTGCTCGTGCCTCGTGAAATGGACAAATTAAGCCGCGTGCGAGTGCGATGCTCTTGCCACAACACGCGTCAAGCCTGTCCGAACTAATTGGATTCTTAAATGTCACACTCGGCTGTTTGCATTGTACGTCTTTTAACGGTCGAGGATTTGTCCTTGATTTCCCGTGAGTTATTCTCCGGGCCACGAGTTACCGCAATACTATTGTAAAGGCCATGCATGGCTCCAGATGCCTCATCCAGTTAGACACACTGGTCCAACAGCACAGTGAACCAGTCCCTCATTCATCCACTGGTTCTTATTTTCAAAAAGAAAGGCGACTGTACAGAAGACTACAGATGCCACCCTAAAATCACAGAAACATGAAAAGTTACTGCATGTTATTGTGAGGTCCCTCAGAACTATTCTGAGCAATTTAAGTTGTAATCTCTGCATGAATATGTTATGGGCTGATCCATCTGTTAGACTATAAATATGTCTGGATAAAAGAGAATAATGGCCATCACAAGAGTCCAAAACCTAAAGATATTCTATTTATAATGAAACAAATAACTGAAACATTAAAACAATCATAAAATGAATAACTTATTGCTGATCAATTACTAAATAAGCTCCAACAGAGTAGCTTATTTCAAACCTTGTAATGAACGTGGACTGTGACTTAAAATTAAAACTATTTCTTGTACAGGGTCATGTTTGCCCCAGGCAGCGTCTCCCAGGCAACTTTACCCTAGACTGATATTTCACTGTGGCTGGGATTAAGTAAACATTGCTTTGTGGTTTGAGTGCATCGATGGATTTAGGTCATGTGCTGGTCCATCCAACCATCGTCCGCATGAACTCACTGAAGGGTCATTGTTGACCATGCCAGGTTGAGCCAAGAAGTGGTTCTAAGCCAGACCAAAGTGAGTCATGCGTTAAGTTTGCATAGGCTTCATTAAGCATTCAGTGGCACTGGGTTCGTGGAGAACGGTGAGCAGGAGCCATTCATCTGGCTTCCTCTGTCATTCTGCTTGAACTGCCTGTAGGAAGAGCCACATAGACATTCAACATTTACATATATTTTTGATTAAGTAGAGCAAGTCTTACAGCAGTTTTGTTCTTTTTCAGTGAAATTAAATCTGTGTTGGATTGTATATGTGTGAGAGAGAGCGAGAAAGCATGGGAGCAGTGTGTAGGAGCTGTCCACACCCTGGTACTGACAACCGACCTATCACATTAATCTTCTGATGTCGACTGACAGAGAATTAGCCAATGGCGTTGCAGCTGATCTGTGCTGACTTCTCTGCGCTGCTCCTGTAGTGGAGGATGTCAGGCTGGGCCGGTGCACATGGCCGATGGAGGCAGGAAATGGGATTTGATGGCTTGTTTGTTTTCATTCAAAATGTTCAAGGAGCGAGCGAGCAAATGTGGCATGTTTTCATGACTTCAGGGTGAGATGGAGAGAGACAAGAGTAAGCTAGTTTGAAGGCAAGCGTCACGTAAAATAGACAAAAAGGAAGCTGTTTGTGTGAAGGTTAGTTCACTTGCAAAACAACCGCAATGCTTTTTCACCATGCAGTCACTTAAATCACAGACTTCCACACCACAAATGAATGAATTAATTTAGCTTGGGCCGGGTGAGGCGCCTTCATCCAGTGGCAGGCCGTGCATTTTATACCTGGGCCTTCACTGCTGTCCTGCAGCTGAAATACCACCTTATAACCACATTGTGGCGCCACAGCTATTATTCATTTTTAATGCTCTAACTATGCACATCTTCGTATTAAACCGTTCGGTACGAGTCGTTTGAATAATGCTCGAGCATTTCGAAAATGCAAAAGCCTACATTCAGGAAAATATAACGTCCTCAGCTGGTCTGGCTGTGGGATCCACCGTCATTCCTTCATGACAAGCCGCGACCCAAAGAGATTATCATAGGATTTTACTTTCACAACGTTGAACGTACTGCACTGCAATGTCTTTCCTCAGCTCAGCACCCTCTATCATTGTGCAGCTCAACTCCGTCAGAATGCATTTTGATTGGCTGAGCTGCATCACGTGATGTGATTCACTACCCATCAGCCTCTGCTGGCTGTTAAGTTTCGTTTCACGATAGTCACGTGCTCGCTCACTGACCAATCGCAGCACACTCTGAACTTAGCGGGAAAGCTACAGATGAACACTGAGCGGCATGTAATGCTGACGTCATTATAGGCCGGCTAGCAGGCGCTGACACGTCAAAGAATACGCCCAACATTTCAAACTAAAGATCTGATTGGTTGAACACTATGACAATCAACAATATCATC
Source organism: Melanostigma gelatinosum (assembly GCF_949748355.1). Taxonomy (NCBI): domain Eukaryota; kingdom Metazoa; phylum Chordata; class Actinopteri; order Perciformes; family Zoarcidae; genus Melanostigma; species Melanostigma gelatinosum. Next base: position 23,915,179 of record NC_136638.1, read on the forward strand.
CCCATTTACTTTAATCTGCACTGGCTGCAGGTGAGACTCTGCAGGCCTCTGGCTCTGTTCTTACCTAGAGACACAGAGGTGATATCTGATTGGATAAAAGCTCTACTTAAAACAAGCTGCACTGGAAGCAGAGCAACTGAGGAAGACAGTAGCTGTGCAATGAGAAAATAAGATAATGGGAAAAATATTTTTATAAGTTATAATACATGTAGTGTATTTAAGAAAAAATATTAAATTATAAAATAGATTTAAAGTTTTTTTTTTTTTTAATTCTTTAGCCTTTAGTTCTGGCTCAACATTTGTTATATTATTTGAAAATGAAAAGCAAAATAAATATATACACCTATTTTCAGCAGATTTAAGCTGGCAAAAACAGTCTTTTGTAATAAATGGCAACATATATATATATTTATTTGATATATTTTATTGATAGTGCCAATTGAGTGTGAACTCCTGTCACTGATGGGGGTCAAAGTTCAGTAGGTCTGAACTACTGTTTCACTACAATCAGGTGTTTTACCTGTGAGGTGAGGCCAGCAGTGCAACATGCTTTTAAGTCTGAACCAGTGGCTTAGAATTCAGTATTGTAAGTGAACAATTAATCCTATCTGAGATCTGATTTAAAACGAAAAAAAGAAGTCTCGCCAGTTATGCAGGTTATGGCAGGATTTATCTGAAACATAAAAAAACCTTTGTCACTATGGACACAGAGGTGGAGGAACTGTCTTGATAAATGATGATAAAGAATTTATTTGTGCACTTAAAATAGTGATTAGATCAGCAAATATTCAGATACACTAGACTGCGTCAATTCAGGACTAGTGATGTCATGGTGATGACTAGTTTCTGATCAGCAGTTTTAACGTAATGTGACAGTTTGGACTCAATATGATTTCAGTGCGATGCATTCTTTGAGTGCGCCTGTTGTACGTGCTCATCTCAGTGTTGATGAAACGGTTGTTCAGCCCTGGTGATGATAACACAAGACAACCAGTGGCTGATTTGGGTAGATTATCCATTTTAGCATTAGCATCAGAGCCAGAAGGGCAGCTAGCTGAAATAAGCTGCAGACTACAACAATTACTACGCTCAAGCTGATATCGATGTCTTTCTAATTTATAATTTGAGCTGTTAAATCATTTTGCCTTTGTTTGGACGAAGTCCATCTCACATTATTGTGTTGATGAATCAAACTTGTTAACTCTTCTCAGTGTAGCCTGAGGTGCTGTCACTTATTGTATTTAAGCTAAGTAGCACATGCTTTTAGAAACAGGCGGTGAGACATCTTAAGACACTGTATCTATATACTGTGCATCATTGTTCTGCAGGGATGAATGGAGACTGGTACACTGATCTGATGTGTCCTCTTGATACTGGCAGCAGACAGCTCAGCATTGTGAAGTAAGCATGATTAAGCAGCCAGTTGTCAGAGGAAGAGGAAGAGGAAGGAGCAGACATGGACCTAGATGCTGCTGTTTAGCAACAACATGAGCGCCATCCTCTTTCTCTCCTATAACCAACAGTGTAAAAGTACCACAAACACACGAGATGGTGTCGGAGCTCTATTTTATTTTCACTGCATAAACGACGTGGTAGAGGTGACACGGTTGGTCAAGCTTGACGTTGCTCGTGAAAATATGGGGCAGCCAACTCAAATTCATCAGCAATGCTAATAAACATGCTGGAAGATGTGATTGCGTAGACTCAATAATGCGGTCGCCTCAGCAACGATATTGCTACGTCAATGCTTTCTTGTTATCAGGAGTGTCAGCAGCTTCACTTAGCACCTGGGACCTGAAGAAGTGCAAAGGGAAGTCGGGTACGTTTGGGATGGAACCTGGCGTGTCAGCTGGGTGATATCTACTTGCTCCTCACGCTTTACAAAAAAACAATATCCCCAAATCCAGGGATGTCATTTCGCTTGCACACGTTTTTCTGTCCAAGTCCACCGGATTGCATGCATTTACTTGTGTTTAACTTCCACACATTGTGCTTCATTAGTAGGATCTGAATACTATAGTTTTAGTTCTACATAGCTCTCACCATTTTTCTAAATACAGGGTGTTCAACATCTAAAAGAAAAGCACCTAACATGTAAATGTTTCTCTGTCATTTTCCAAGTTGTACTGGTGACAAATAACACTGGCAGTGCTCCGAGCCCACTTCCTTGATAATATTTGGACTGCAGCCATTAGAGCTCAAACATCTGGCATCAGAAGCTCAGCGGCTTGACTGCGTAGTATTCATAGCAGATCATCGAACAGATTGATTGCTCACCGTTTGGTGTGGTGATACAAATGGGAAAATGATCCAATATCAGACTCTTATGTAATATACTATTGAGGATCATGTATGGCAATCAGAGCGATTGCATTTAGTATGTTTCTCTTATTTGTTGTGATTCTGTGTGGTGGCAAAATCTGCTGCAGTTTAAAAGCGGCCTGTTATGTATTGAGATTGCTTTGCAGTGTGGCATAAGCATCCAAAAGACATCTTTAATCTGCTGACTCACGGTGTGCTCCCACAGACGTCATCATTTTTAATTACCGTGCAGGTTGCTTGGAGTCTGCGTTCTCTGCGTTGGAAAAGGTTCTGAGGGTAGATGGCATCTCCATGGATCTCAGTACTTTTGATGGATCTCCGGTGGTTTAGTCCTGGACTCAGAACAAGGGATGCAGAGCCTGAGAGTGCTGCAGTGAGAATGAACAATGAGATATTTGTCGTGCTCCGTACTGTGTATTCTGTCCGTCTGACTGAGCTGAGGGATGTGGCAATGTTTGTCAGAAGCATCGCAGCTCATCTTGGAAGTTCAGGTTCCGATGGCACTTGATGAGTTGAAAGAGATGCGTCTCTTCCTTTACAAGTCTAATGTTACTTCTTGAGTCTAAGATTAGTCCGGCCTATTGTTCCAGAGCACTTGAGCCCGGCTGCTGGATTGATCGGACCAGTAGATATAAACCAGTCTTGAATCTGGCATCAGGGTATCATTTCAGCGGGCATGACGTAGCTTGTTACCTTCCTTCTCTTGTTCAAAATTTAGTTGAATATATTTTTTGCAGATGTAGCAGAGTTTTTTTTATAGTTAATTAGAAGCCAATTAAAAATGTTTGATTTGTCAGGTGTCAAACTGGGTAAGCAAGAATTAGGTCATATTTCATATCTACAGTAACCTGACATCTGTTTGTTTTATGTTATTTCCTATTTCCTCAATCTAATGCAAATCTTACGAAACAAATGGCCAAAAGAGATTTTTTACTCTGCTAAATCAAATGAAAACAAACATTCATTATTTTGCTAAATGGAGAAGATGAATGATTATTTACCAGTGTACATCTGTATGTTCATACAGTTACATTTTCAAGGTCTTGCGTCTGCATTCTGCTGCCATTTTAATGAGAGAAACGCATGATGATTCTTATCGTTTGTGACCACGTTCACCCAGAGTCCACCCCGGGCTGGATGCCTGCTCGGCTGCTCCTCTTCTCACGACTGGTGAGACGAAGATGCTGGCTGGCTAGCTCCTCCAGAATTAAGGTCTGCCTGCAGTGTCACTAAGTCAGGTTCCACTTTCAGATTTCATCAGGCTGTCAAGGAAAAGCTGCATACAAAGAGTTGCACAGTCTATTTTACATCATATGCATTGAGCTACTGCGCATTTACATGTTTGCATGATTTATTAAAATATTTTGAAACCTGCATTGTTCCCATTGGATAGAAGTCGTGCTCTTCCATGAACTCTTTTCTTGGCACGCTATTTCCATTAACTTTCAATCAGTGGAATTGCCTGCCTTGCATACATCACATAACTGCATTACTGCCCCCTGCATTTCCAGGAATTTGTATTGGGTCAGCCTTGTGCTCGACTGTGTGCATGTGTGCCATTATTAGGTGCTAGTCGGCCACGCGATTGGTCCGCTGTGTACAGAGAGACCAGAGAGTCTGAACAGAGAGTCTGATCCAGAGCCTCACAGACTGAGGTAAAGCTTCCATCACTGTGAAAAGAAGCCAAACATTTGTGACTGCCTCTGTAGGCTTTATTGGAGAAAATATTTGAAATACAATAAGTGGACAGTGTAGAGATGCCATCAAGGTGCGTGGATTGTGCCTATGCGTTACAATCCATTGGTCCGGCTGCTTAACATACGCATGACTCAAGGTGTTCTTAAGCACTTAACAGGCTGATATAATTACCACTCAACTAAAGAACTCTCCTGTTTCCTGATAAGATGCATCGTCCCTTCGTGTGGGCCTCCAGATGCAGAATGAAGTAAACCAATGTGTGACAGTATCTCGCAAGCCTGGTTATTTTCAGTTCCTCTGCAGTAACTGGGCCTGGTGGGTGTGCTCCGAACTGGATTATAAGCGGCTGCTTCCTGCATGACATTTATTTTTCTGCAATAGCAGTAGGTCTGACTGACAGCACCTCTCGGTCTTATTCAGTGGTTTGCTGCTCAGCCTACACTTTGGCACAGCAACTCTGGTTGCCTTTCCTCTACTTTAGATACAGGGAATACAGTTACACCCCCCACCCCCCCCAAACTAAACTGAGTGACTTTGTGTGTTTTTATATGTGTGTGTGTGTATGTATGTATGTATGTATGTATATATATATATATATATATATATATACGCATACGTGCACTCACACACACTTTTGTTGTTCATGCATTTGCATTGCATGTGTGACTCTGTAAAGACACACTCCGTTGAGGCAGTTTGACACCAGTTCTCATGCACAGGCAAGCAGACTCTTCCTCAGACTGCAAACTCAGGATTACGTAGCCGGTGAAATCTCCTGCAACATCTAATACAGATCCAAGTTTCACGGCAGGTTATTCAGCAGCTTTATACAACACTGTGAGTGGGGGAGGGGAGGGGCTACACAACAGACGGCCTTATATTACCAACTGTACTATACAGGCCACACGCAGGAGACCAGCTAAAATATTCTTGGTTTGTTGGCTTTGTGATTTTATGTTACTTTTTATACATGAACGTCTTTATTCAGGTGTCTCAGATTTTCTGAATGAGCGTCTCACCCAGTATCTCACCCAGTATCTCACCCTGTAATAACAATCACACATGGGAGAAAGATATGTCAGATATGCCACACCTATCTAGCTTTTCTGATACTGTAATTTTACTTTCATGTAGAGGAATGCTGCAGAGACAGTTCTGTAGGCCAACCCTGAAGTTAACGTCACAGTGGTTTCCTGCACAGAACTAAGAGCCAATTTTTCCATTTGATTATTTCAGAAAACAAGAACTGTGGCAACCACAAGTTTATGACACTTCAACATAAATTAAACATAGATATAATCTTCTCAAATTAAACCGCTTTTATGATTTTTGAAGCGTGAAGGAAGTCGGCAGAAGTAAAAAGCTAAAGTTAGGCTACAAAGGAAGTACACCACACATGACTTTACCTCACCACTGCTAAGCTAAAGGCAGGCTAGCGTTTGGCGTGATGACCTTTTGTAGTCTCATTTAGCTACTTGTTAGCAGTCACCTTTTTAAAGACACATAAAAGCTTAAACATTCATGTTTAGGATATTTACTAACATATTTTCGTAGAACAAAATGTTCTCCAACCAAAACCCTCAAACTGTTGCTGCATAAAAGTCCGATTCATGTAAACACTCTGAACACGTAGACCTTGTGCAGTGGATCTGGGACACCTACGTTTCTGAAATGAAGCCGGTGCTGCTCACTGGTATTTGGAGGAGAACTCGGCCTGGTTTGTAACCTCGCAGCGAGCAGGAAGTCTCTGCTGATTCTGTCACTGCTCCGTGCTGATGCTCTCCAAAAGAGCTCTGATGTAGTTTTTCCATTTGTGCTGCCTCGGCCCACTTTAACAATACAGCCGAGTCGAGCAACTCGCCACACACATCTAATATATTGCCCTGTTTGGACAGAAGTCAGGTTCAGAAGCGGCGGTTGCAATGTGGTTTTTTTCACTTATTAGGTGATTGAAAGTAGTTATTGGTACAATATTTCATGGGCTTCTTCCATCTTATGTGTCAATTCAAAATCTTGTTTCATCTGAAGTTTTTGCTTCTTTATTAGTTGCTGGGTTGGGTTGTAGACGTTGTTTGCTCAGTGAACTGGAGGTGTTTTTTTCTGAGCCCCTGACTCTCTAAATATATGCTGTAAATCCCAGCTACAGAGTTATTAGCAGAGCTTGTCTACACATCCAACTCGTAGCCACCCTTTCAAAAAGTTTCAGATCGTATGACTAACTTCACGTCCTTGGCACTTGGATCATTAAAAACAAAAAGTGTCGCTTGTCTGTTGGCTTTTATTTTGTAAAGTGCAGCTTGTTTCCAAAACTACTTTGAAAGTATAATGTCCCGGGTGAGTTGAATACTCGAGGTCAGGAGTAGCTGCAGAGGCACCGGGGAGCATGAAGGGATGATGTGAAGTCACACTAAAGTCTTAAATAGATTCCTGTGGCTGCAGACATAGCTTGGCTGCAGCTAGCACTTTGCAAAGACAACAGCAGCACCCCCCCCCCCCCCCCCCCCCCCCCCTCAACCAACTTGTCAGCTTTGGCCGTGCACGTGGGTGTCTGTACCCTTTCTTATTTTCTCTGACAGCGTAATCCATCTTCTAAACATAACTCAGTAGCCGTACACATCTTATCCTTTGGCTTAGTGTACTTGTACACGATGATGATGAAACATAGAGTACGAGACAGGAATGCCACTCCATACCTTTGTGCTCTGGCTGGATCACAACAAGCAACAGGTTGCAACAATCGTTGGGGTCATGTTTCATATTGATATCATATTTGTCCTGTATTGGTTTACATGCAGAATTACATCGATAAGACATGAGAAACAAAGACGTAATGAGGGTACAAGATCTTCCAAAAATAATAACAAGAATGCCAGTCTTGGTCAGTTTAGACCACACTTTTTATGAACAGGTAGAGTTCACAAAGGTGTCTGTGGTTATGATAGTTTGAGCTTAAGGTGAACTAATTGTAATGTAATTAAAACGAGTTTATAATTGCTGTTGTATATTGAGAAACCGGTCAGATTTAACAATCGGGGTACAACTATAAATTATTTTACAATCAATTTTCTTTTCTTTTTCCTTGAAATTGTAAAATCTCAGCTGTGCTCAATTGATTTATGTCTTCATATTTCTTATTATGTCTGAAATATAATAAGTATTTAATTTAGAATTAGGTGAAATGTTGAAAGCATGCAAATCTTAAGTCTGAATATCTTAACTAACAGTGACGCAAGCAAAAAGACTCGATATCTTTCATACAGAAAACTATCCAAAGTTTGCTAGCATTAGCTAGCATTAGCTAGCATTAGCCCCGTAAGCTACGGGTCATACCAGACCAAGCAAAGCTTTAGTAGTGAATGTAACAAGTGTGTGTCTTGCTTATGTTTAATAGTTAACATTTTAACTTGTCAGAGGACATGTTATTCCTTCTGTCAAAACACACAAGGTGTCACTTTAAATAATTCATTGATGACAAAAAAGAGACGAATTTACTGCAGATGGAATTCTACATGGTCTGTGCTTGCTACACACACACGTATTGCTAAACGAATGTCTTGTGCCATATCTGTGCAGAACATCTTTAGACGTAAACGGTGCACCGCATACTGCAGGATCACACCTGCAGGCCAGACATCAATCTGACCTATCAGCGTTAAACTTCTGGAATGCTGAGACTGTGGCTCCTCTCCGGTAGAACCGGCTTCACCACCGTGTGTAGGCCGCTGTGAGCTCTGTGTTGCTCTGTGTTGATCTGTGTTGCTCTGTTCTCCCCTCCTTCGTGTGCAGTTGAGAAACAGTGATGTCATTCTGCGGTCCAACCCTGCTGTCATTCTGTGGAAGCTGCTCCTTTTCGAGTTTGACTGGACTGCTTTGTCCTTTGTTCTGTGGAGGTGGCCTCAATTAGTCTGTGGGCTTCCTGCAAGAACAGTAAAGTGGCTGCTTTCATTTTCTGACAAACAATGAAGTCCGTTTTGTTAAACGGCTGACACTGTTGTACTTCTCGTGCTGTTGTGTTGACAGTAGTTCAAGCTTCACATTTTCCTTTAGTGAGGAACGGTGGAGGAAAATATACAACTGCTCGAAGTTAAATTTGAATTAAATATTGAATTAAAATTGCAACAGGTTGTGTATGTCACGGCTCTGTGAGAGATGTTTGTAGTGCGAGTTGTGCAGAGAGCTACTACACTGTGTATTACAAAGTCAGTTGAGCTTGAATACATGTTCTTTTCCTGAGGTTTAACTTTACTTTTGTATGATACAATACTACACACACAATGCTTTGAATGTAATGAATCATTTCCACATTCTTATTCGGTGACTAATGTTGTTCTCGTTTAACCTCCTAGAAAGCAGCACAAAACCAACCCGACTGCTTGAGCTAGTTTTACGCAACTCATCACCCCCAGGGTTGTTAGTCCTGGAAGTTCCAGAATGCCTCTCATTCCTGGTGCCTGTGCACAGTGTTCTGAGAGCAAACCTGATGGTATTATTGCCTAAGGTGTAGCTGCACATGTTTTTTTACACTGTTACACGTGTCTCTACCTCTGGCCGCTGAGGACTCTGCCCTTCTCATTGGCACTTGCAACCGTTGTATCACAAGTTTATTTCCCCCTAACTTGTTTTGGCTACTGTTGCTCCACGCTATTGCTTTTCTCCCTTTCCAATAGACCAAACAGTGTTTTGGAAAACAAACTGCTCTAGAATGAGTCACAATCCTCTGTTGGTGCTACTCAGCATCCAGTCAGTCAAGTCCGACCACCTGCACTGTGTAATTGTTCTGAGCGCTGGGAAATGAAAGTGAATCATAACTGTATACTGAAAGCTAAGCATTGAGTGGCTGTTGGAGCTGAACTCAAATCAGTGAATCATTACTTCGGGCATTGCTTGTGGAGTCAGTACAGCTATTGTTTGTGTTGTGAACACAGTGTGTTGGACTCATTATACTGGCGCTGCTGGAAGACGAGCAGTTAGAGAAGCAGACTTTTGGTTTGGGCACAAGGGACACTCACTACTCCCATAGTGGTGAAGTACATAAAGGAGAAGTCCCCCTTTGAAAACATGTTGTTGGATGTTGTGCATAAAGTGCAGTTGCACAACGTTCATGATGAATTACGAACTGATTAGTTGCTCACGTGTCACGTTGCTCACGTGTCACGTTGCTCTGGGGCTTATTTTCCTGTCTTCTTTCATATCCTAGCGTTGCACTATTTCTGTCGCATTTCTGCCATTTCATCTGGTTGACTCTTCACATTTGTTGCCCTGTGATTGGATGAATATTAAGCAGATGCATTGCTTAAAAAGACCAATCATAATCCGCACATTACGCCGTGTAGGTACAGGCAATGAGAAGTCAAGTAAAAGGTTAATCTTGGATCTTTTTTTGTGTTCACAGGAAGAAGTCGTTTCTCTTCGCTGCGCTCTACGTTGCCTTGATCCTCGGTGGCCGCCATGTCATGAAACAGAGGGAGAAGTTTGAGTTGAGGAAACCGCTGGTGCTGTGGTCGCTCACACTTGCTTTGTTCAGGTGAGAAAGCACTAACATTATTAACAAGCTCCAAATCTGCATCAACTTTCAAACACAAAGAGTAAACCTAAATATTTAGGCCAACAGTTTCATCATTTTGTCTGCTCGTTAAATGGCATTGTGTCTTCAGCCATTCGTGACATTCCCAAACATTTGTTGAGCTTAACTTTTCACAGTGTCCATTTCTTATTTATATTTTTAACTTCATGATGGTAAAAATACAATGTGTAATAACTTTGCGATTGTATAAATATGAGGCCTCTCATTGTTGGCGTATTGTCTATATAGTATGCATTTTTCTTTCCATCCATAATGCCAAGTTCATCTGTCACATCAGATACTACCAGCAACAGAGGGAAGCAGGTGATGTGACGTTATGGAGCCATAGCACCTCTTTACACACCCAATACATAGAGTGTAACGTTAGTCATTGTGTCATGGTGTATTTCAAACAACAAAAAATCCAGTTCAGTTCACAAGTGATTCTGAAAAGATAGGTTTGTATGGGGGGGGGGGGGGGAAACAAACAAAAAAAAGCATATTTTTGCACAATATTAAAGCTACACACACATTTGGCATCGACTTCACATATCATCTACTTTAATATATGATACACATTTTGCGACTTCAGTAATTTCTCACATCTTCTTTGTCCTTGTAGTATATTCGGTGCCATCCGTACTGGGAGCTACATGATGCACATCCTGATGACGAAAGGGCTCCAACAGTCCGTCTGTGACCAGGGCTTCTACAACGGGCCTGTCAGCAAGTTCTGGGCATACGCCTTCGTACTCAGTAAAGCACCAGAACTGGGTATAAGTCGAGACCTTTTTATAGCATTACTCATAGTGTCCGTGTATAATGTATAGTTCACCATAAACCACCGTTCTTTAGTCAATTAACAGACCACCAAGTAAGGTTCTGTTAGGATGAATTTCATTGTGTCATAATAGCGTACATGAAGCTGCTGCTCTTTAGTTCGGCTGCTTTCAGACAGCTAAGGTAGTCCCTAATGTCAAAGGCATGTTGGTGAATTACAATAACGCAGTCATCCATTCATTCCAGCTGTTCTGTCACCAGTGGTAGTGTAACCCAGTGTCAGACTAAACACGTGCACATCAGGTATTACAAACAGGCCTGTCGTATTGCACTGCACCAAAGTGTAACCGCACAGATAGCATGCACTTGCCGACTGTTTTACCAAATGTACAGAGCGGTCTTATAGCAAGTAAGGAGTGCCGTTATTGGTCATTTTAGAACCATTTCAAACAAGTGTATGTTTACTATACATGTTCTCCTAAACAATCAAACCTCCTCCACTGTGCCTGCAGGCGACACTCTCTTCATCGTCCTGAGGAAACAGAAGCTCATCTTCCTCCACTGGTACCACCACATCACCGTGCTGCTCTACTCCTGGTACTCCTACAAAGACATGGTGGCCGGCGGCGGATGGTTCATGACCATGAACTACTTGGTCCACGCCGTCATGTACTCTTATTACGCCCTGCGGGCGGCCGGCTTCAAGATGTCGCGCAAGTTCGCCATGTTCATCACGCTGACCCAGATCACCCAGATGCTGATGGGCTGCGTGGTCAACTACCTGGTGTACTCGTGGATGCAGCAGGGCCAGGAGTGTCCATCCCACATGCAGAACATTGTGTGGTCCTCCCTCATGTACCTCAGCTACTTTGTGCTCTTTATCCAGTTCTTCTACGAGGCCTACGTTGGCAAGTCCAAATTATCGGCCTCGGCCGTCACCAAGAAGAGTGAGTAGACAAATGCCATGAGTGTGGGAAGAGGGGAGATACTGAAGAAAAAGGGAGTTTGAAATGGAGGAGCAGGGACCAGTGACTTGAGATAAACTGTTGTTGGTGAAGGGTTGTTGGAATATTAGACGGGTGATTCAGAGGTGGGGGTGGGGGTTGGGAGGGTCAAGAGGATGGCTGGTGTTTGTGCCTGAGCATTACTACTAATGTGCAGATCTAAAATGCCTCGAGGGATGTGGCGTCTCCGTTAAGGGGTGCCGAGGAAGCAGCGCCGCCATGATCAGAGCCATCGTGACTTGTCCACCTTTAAAATCCCTTTTTTTTTTTTTTTTAATTCATCATGAAAAGTTTTTTATGTAACAAAAGGACAAAATCACCAGATAAAACAAAAAAAATCCCATCTGCCACAAGCATATGTTTACTTGATATGAAATAAATAAATAAATTGGTACATATGATGGATGGAGTCGACATTAACTTGAGCCATCTGAATATGTTTCTGTCTGTTGTCAGTGTTTGTTGTTTTGGTCAAAGAAGAAGTTTGAGACGCTGGTGAGAGTTGGTGGTGGGTGTGAACGGCACTGTATCTTCTGTGTCTTACATTGCAAAATGCGATATTTTCTCAGGTCTTCAGGTTATCTCTTTCTTAATATAATATGCATATCAAGACAAAGTGGACATGTTTAACATCAGTACCGGTTTACAGTATGGAAATGTATCCAGTATTGGCCGTATAGTTGAGAAAAGTGTGAATGAAGCTGATTGGACGGACCGCCTCAGATGATCGCTCTGCTCCTGAGCATGATGGGGAAACGGATGATGACGGTGCCCTGCTTCACCACTCGTCATGACCTCCCAGAAGTTGCCGACCACACTTGGAAAATGACTTGCCATTGATTTCCAAACGCATCTCCTTGTTGAAGGGCCCCTACCAGTGAAGAAACCTCGTCTGTGAGACACTGAAGGCTTAAATGGAGGACAGAAATATTTGTTTAGCAAAAGAAGAAGAAAAAAAAAATCAAACATGCGAATTGTCGAAATCTGCTGTATTGACTTTGAAAAATATTATGTATCCTTAATAGTGTCTGTTGTGCTATTGTGCATTTGCACTGTATCAATGTCAAACAATTGTTCCTGAAAAATGTAACGTATGAACAAAGAGTGCAAAATGTGACACGTGTCTGTGGTGTGTATTTTCTTTTGTCTCGGCGTCAACATCTTGTTATACCTAATCCTTTTTAATGCTGAACCCGGAAAGCCATGTCAGGCAGCAATAATTAGAAAGGTCTGAGGGTGATTATCTTGTCCAGATATCCAGTATATCTGCATGTCAAACTTGATTCTTCTGTGGCAGTAAGACCGTTAAGTTGTCGACCTGCTGAGAGCTCTTAAGCATATCGAGGGTTCCACTTTGTGGTTCCACCTCGGTATCTAAAGTCGGTGTTTGTAAACACTGGACATAAGTGGCTGGTGGAAGGTATCAACAGCATACGTGACATGATAATTGAGCTATTTGGCTCTGTACCAACTAACTACTCTACAATTGGTGCTGGACCTGCATTCAAACGTGTGCACATCCACTGTACCTGACCTCCCGCTAGAGGTGCAACAGTGCAATAAAGCTTCATCATTGAGACCAAATATATCTGTGAAAAAAATGTTGAATCTCAACAAACTTCTTCTGTCAACTATTTTGGTAACTTGATAACCTAACTTTTATTCTTTCCTGTGATTAATATATCATTATTGCTGGATTCTACAATAGAGACTCCTCAGAGTGAACACTTTACTCAAGTAAAGAAAATGTCCCACTTCCTACTACGTTAGTAATGTCATTTATTTGTAGTATACCAGATAAAGATACAGGAAGGGTTTATCCCAGTCTGATGTGTTTCGTTGACAAGCCAACCATTGTTTATTTGAGCTAAACAAAACAAAACATGGTAGCCGGAAGTAACTGTTTCCTGTTACAACAAATACGTCATTTCCGGCTACCGGTGTCTATGTTACGAATCGACTTGCTATTTGCTGTTAAAACGTATTTATTTCGCAGCAGACATCATTTTTTTGTCTGAGCAAATAAAATAGTCTTTATGGAATCTGAACATGCCTTTAAAAGCTGCGGTAAGTGCTGTAAACGACGTTTACGAAGATTTGAACGGAAGAAACAGGTGTAGCTAACGTTAACGCTTCAGAGGTGCCACTGCACGTGTGCAGGACGAACTTGTTGCGAAATACCAGCACAACACGAGGTGAGCTCACTATGACATTCATATGAGTCTGAAAGAAAGCAATTCAAAGAAAATGAATGCATAAAATATGCTATCTAGTTTCCATTACTGCTTCCAATGCTTTCAAAGTTTTTTTTACTTTCTATGTAACATAAGACTTAGCAAATGTCCTCTACATATTAGTTTTATCTTTAATGCATATTTTTACATTAGAAAAATTTGAATAAATTGCTGCCACGGCTCGTAACACTGGTAATGTCCCAGTACCAGCTGGTTTTGGGTGAAGTGGTTTTCCTTGTACACTATCGCCATCTGCTGGAACAAAATGGGCGTGACAAATATGTCCTCCATTGTATCTGAATACTCCTTGTGAAATCCAGTTGGAGTTATTTTTGATGATGTGCCACCAGAATTCTCACCTTTTAGCTTCTATTTGTGGCTTTGTTTGTCCTAACAGTGTCTGCAAGAGTGAGCATGTAAACTGCAAGAGCAACTTTCTGACATCTAGTTTACCAGAGCAACGACGAGACCAGGTGGTGAAAGCACCAGCAACCCACTGAAGAAACCGTCGATCTTTAGCAATGGTTTCAGCTGACTGTACTGTCCCACGCTGGTCCTCAAATGTTTAAAAAGCTCTTTCACCCTCACAAGAATGTAGCAGACACACTGGAGACTTGTTAGTTTGCATGGGAAGAGACAACTTTTAAAATATGATGTATAAGAGTACTAAATATGATCCGTGAGCAGTTTCAGGACAAAAACAAAAAGGTTTGACGCCATATAATAGATACTGGCGATGTTTCCGTCACGAATATATCTTAAATATTCAAAAATGCAGAAACACATTCTTCTGTTCGACTGGATATTTTGTAATGGCTCCAAACGTTATTATATGTTTTTAAGTTGCAGTAACGTTCATTGATGTACATTAAGTTTGTACTTGAGGGGAATTTCAGGGTTTAAAACTCAAAATGTTTGCTCCAACTGCCCCTCAGGAGACAAAAACCCCCACAGGAGCCCCCGGGTTTGGGACTTTCCCTCCTCTGTGGTGCACCCATAGATTCTGGCTCATGTATCCATGTCCAATACATGCATTAGTCCCCCTCCCCTTTTGATTTCAAATCTGCCCAAATCCTCGCAAACTAGTGTTACTCTGTCCTGCTCAAGAGCTGGAGGGACTAAACACTGACCTGAAGGATCAGCGCAAAGCCTTTGAGTGGGTAGCTAATTCCCTCTTTAGCCCTCATCAGCTGTCCTCCGGTCTGGGTCGGAGGCGTGAGCGATAAAGCAAAGCTCGCCCCATCTGGCAGAAAAAATACAAAATGAGCTAATAGAGAAGGAATACAACTGCTGCAGGTAGTCCTTGTATGTTTTTTGTGAAAAAGACACTTTGTTTCCATACTTTGAACTCTAACACGGCAAATGTGTCTGCTGACTGTGGGACAAATTGCTTTCACCACTAAATAATCCAGACACTTAATTTGGTGCAGAGAAAATATATGATGAGTACCTTTGCTTTCCGTGTGAAGTATATTTTAATGCTGATACTTACTTTTAGGTAAATAAGATTTTGAATGCAGAACTTTTCCAAGTGTTTTTACTCTGTGGTACTGCTGCTCATAATCATGCAGGTCCACCAGACAGTCCTTCAGCTCGGACTCCAGTGGGGCCTCCGGCAGTGACCGGCCCGCTCAGCAGCAGACCTCTGCATCGCTGCTCGGGCCGGTCTACGCTGGGACCAGATGCCGACGCCACGCTGCTGGAGGCCTGGGCCGTATAGCTGAACCTGTCAGAGGGAAGAGAGGCACCGGAGAACCAGAACCAGGACTCAGGGAAGCCCCTGCTACATCATAAGGAGAGCGGTTCTAAAGGGACTCTGCAGCTCTCGTAAACGGTACAAACAAAGTTTCTTGTACTACCTTTTAAGTAGAAGATCTGAGCACTTCTTGATAAAACACAGTACGATACAGTGAAGAAAGGATAGGATTTTTGGAGACAACAATCCTTAAGATATGTTCGGATCAGACCTGATACCCTTCCTTAGGATAGGCTCAGGAGATCTCTACGAGCAAGTAAGCTAAAAAAACAACAGGTATTTGTTCAGGTGTATTAGTTGTATTAGCTGTAGCCTAATGAACTGGCAACTGTGTGTATATTTATAATATTTAAAACGACGGCACCTACACAGAAGATACAAAAAGGGTGGCCCCCGAGGCCCCTGTTACTTACAGTGTCTGTGACTCTATTGCCCCCTGTTGCCCCGATTGAGGAGTAATACAAGATAAATTGACACTGGGCCCAATTTCATCTTTACTTGAAGGCTGAACTGCTCCTGTTTAGAGTGGTGCCCTAACCTATCTGTTAGCTCTAATGGAGGCCAATATATAGATAAGTGTGTCTTGCCAGGAAAATCAATATCGATGTGGCCCCTGATGGTTTTTGAATTAAAGTGCTTTGTTTTCCGCCATTGCCTCGAAACAAAGAGGCTGTTGGTCCTTCTATTAACAATTCCCAGTCAACCTTGAGACGGAGTGTCGCAGTCGGAGATAGAAATGGAAAGAGACAGATGGGGGGGGGGGGGGGGGGGTCGCAGCATCGCTACCAACACCACTCGAGCGTTAGATTTGGTGGAGGAGCGAAACGCACCGTCGGCGGAGCAAGAGCTTTGAAGAAGATTGTGATGGGCTGTAACGAGACGAAGACAAAATCATCTTTCAATTATAAGAAGACGATGTCATTAGAAAAGTGTATTTTGCAAATCAAGAAAGGTTTGGTGAAGAAGAACAGCAAAAGTTTAGTGTGTGTAATCGTTGATGCCAAATGTGTTGCGGTTATTAACACTTTTAGCACTTTTTGGTGTGAATATAGTTTTATTGGTGGAAATATAAGCCTCATCTTGCAGTTTTGTAATTCCAGTTATAGTATGGGGGCTGAAAAGACTACATCATCAGAGAATTATAGACTGTGTGAATGAAAACTCTAGCATTGTTTTTCTTGTTTAGATATGAAAACTCATATGGCAACGCGTCATTAGATAGAAATCAAAAACAAGAAGCCTTCCCTTTACAAACCAAGCTATCCAATTCAGTCTGTCATCCATCGATCAGCAATCCAGCTCAGTGTACCCGCGCCTTATTTATGAAATCATAGATATTAATGGAGCTCTGGCACAAGTAAACAAATATCTTTTGTATAAAAATAAATCTACAATTGGCTAACAATATCACACCGTTGGTTGGTTGTGTGAGCTGAGTTCATGCTCTCTGTAAAGGACCAGGCAGAATACTTATTGTGCATTTGAGCGGAACGACGAGATGAGCAACAAACCATTTTAACTCGGCACGACACCGACTTTGAAGGTGATGATGAATATTAGTCCAGTCACAAAAACACCGCATTGGAGTTTACGAATAGGGAAAACATGAATGTGATTTCCAAACAAAGAAACTAAACGCATCCCTTTATTACACACGCAAGCAGTGATTCTATTCTTATGCTCTGCTGCGCATTGGAGGGGCAACGGTTTATTCAACAGAGGACACATGCAGACGAGACAAACATTGTTTACTTTTTTTTCTTTTTTTTTCCTGTCAAAAATATGACCAGATTTCATAGTTTTGTTCGCTTATATGCGATTTTTTTTATTTAAATTTTTTTACTTTTACAACACTTGATAATAAACTTAAGCTCTACTTTGGAGCTGTTTAGGAAAGACATACAGTTCATGCTATTGTCAGCTTATCACTACACCTGGCTCGACACCAAATTATCTATTCTGGGTAATGCCACCAGATACTTGTAATATCGTTCATGAACTGGTGTGGCATTAATACATTTAGTGTGTAATAGAAATCTACAGATGAGAGTAGCAAACCAGATATTTGCTTTTTACAAAAATGCAACAAATAACCTTATGGTAGGTAACAGCTTATGTGACATTTCTTTCATTTGTGAGGTATGCCATTTTGCAATGAAACTCTTGATTTAGCAGTTTGCAGATCATTGCACAGCATCAGAACTGTACAGCGGCGTCTGTCGGTCTGTCTGGTGAACTAGGTGGCAGGGGGCTCTAGGCCGGGAGTCCGGGAGAGCACCGGTGGCTCGAAAAAGACAAACAACTATACAAGCTCGACGGAGACGGACTTGAGCGATGGACAGGGGGGTTGCGTGGTTTCCACAGCAACAGCCGACACCATGGAGCACTCGTACCCTCTGTTGTGTTTGGACAACGTTCCCGAATCTTCAGACGCATGGTTGTCGCCTTGCAAAAAAAGAAATAAACGTAATTTACCAGTATAGGATATTTATCTACGTTACTTAAGTAGAAAAAGGAATGAGGTCAATACTGTCTGCAAAGATGAATGCCAGGGTGTTGCTATTGGTTTCAGGTACCTGTTTCTGAAGAGCAGGATGGACAGACAGCTCTTCTGGGACAGCCCATCACAGGGACGACCATTCCTTCCACGCCGTTTTCTGCCACCATGTAGAACTGCAGGTTTGTACAGTAATCCATTGAGACGTGTATTACTATAGCTCTGTTATTCTACATAATACTGGCTTCTTGCTCTTTGGAATTTACAGGTTTAGTTGGATTTAACTTGCATTTAATGGAACGTTGTTTCTCTGGATGACTTCCTTTACTTAAAGATATATATATACTGTATATATATATATGACAGGGCTCGGTGATGATGGTCTTACCCGAGGCACGCTGGCAGTGGTGGTCTCTGACATGCTCTCATCTGTCACGCTGGTCTCGCTCACATTATCCACAGAGGGCTGTTTGTGGAAGAGTTTTCTAGTTCTGCAAAGAGAACAGTACAAGCAAACATGCAGTATTGGAATTCATCTATAATTAAACACCTAAAAAAACACCAATATTTAAAATGCTGTCGGAATACATGACGTCTCACCGACTTGTTTACCAGAGGCTACATTTAGGTTGAGAGATCAACTGCCCAGAGGTCTGTGTGTCTATGCTTTTAGTGTATTTTAAAAGACACAGCATGATAAACAAGTTGTTTTTTAGCCCACATCACGATGTACTGTGTGATAGTTTACTTGTGTGTTGCACTGGTTGTGAGTTTGGCGCTTTAGTTTCCTCCTCAAGTGCACTTGCAGTCAAGTGCAGAAGGCAATTTGAGGCAGAGCTATTGGCGGCCATGTAGCGGTTCCTCCGGGGTCATACCTCACCGGCTCCATTTTGTCGCTGAGAAATGACCTATTTTGATGTGTAATTGCTGTAGAACAAGCTAAACCAAGCATGTAATTGAAAGCGTGCCTCTTCCACAGGGGAGGCGCGACTGCAGACGTGTCGGTTGCGGTAGGTGGAGGGGAGGGGTTGTGCTTTGTGAGTCAAAAGAGTGGAGAATGCCAACAGCCTTGTCCGCAAGCCAGCGAGACAACGGTAAAACAAATCGGCTACTTAGAGACGGCTCAGGTGGAAATGAAAGGGAGGATGTCGTTTACGTATGCTCCTCACTTCCGCTAACCGGGGCTGCGTGATGCCATTCGTTCTACATGTGATCTGCTCCCTGACCCCCTGCGGTCATGCCGAGACCCCTACATTACACGGCTCATGCCACCCTGCGTTTGATAGACACCTCTAAATGCTGTCGGCTCATTCATTGCGGTGAGCAGCGCCTCCCTGGCTGTCTTGTGCTGCCCTACGCCTCCAGTGTCCAGAAGACTTAGCGCAACACTGCTGACTGCTTATATTATACATTATTGCAATTTATCTGCCATTGGAAAATGGGCGGATGATACGCACTGTAACAGATCTCTCTTTAACCATTGGGGTGGAGAAGCCTATGAATCCAATAACAGGATTCCTACATTTAGCATTTGAATCAAACCCATTTATTATTTTGGGGATGTAAGTATCTCATTATGTCCAGACAAGGTAAGCTTTGCATCATAATACCCTTTGAGATAAGGACTTGGGGAATGTATTGTATGGAATGCAGTTTTGAGGCTAATTATAGAACATTTTAGCAGAGAAAATACTTCTCATTCCTTTCAGTTATCAGTGTAAATCAAACAACATATTGTTATTGATTAGTTTTCCCTCCTTTCACCAATCATTTCCTCTGTGGCACATCTTCCTCTTGCCTTCATCCATTGTTCCTACTGTGCTTTGTTTTGTGTTTTCTTAACCTTTGTCTCCTTTTAGTCTTTTCCTTTTCACCTGTCTTGCTTACTTTTCTTCTACTTTCGTTCTCATCGTGCTTCTTCCTTTGACTCTTCCCTTTTCCCCTTTGTCTTCTTCTCCTCATGAACTCTTTCCTTTCATTTGTCACAGTGCAGTTTTGTCCGCCTTGACCCTCATTGACCACATCTCCTCCGTCTCCCCTCTCACCCGTAACAGTAGGTGACACAGGCAGCGATGGAGAGCAGGGAAACGAGGGCCACCATGCAGGCCGCGATGACCACGTTCCTCCTCTTCTCCTCCTCGGCCTGCTGAAGCTCCCACCACTCCACGTCACTGAATTGACAACGCTCCCCCATGTAGCCTGAGACACAACTGCAACAGGAGAAAAGTCAAACAGAGGATGTAGTTCATGACGGAATGACTCAAATCATGGATTTAAATGTCTCCTGGACAGCCTCCGTTTGAGCTGGGTATAATTATTTCATGAGAGATGACATCCACAAAATGTTCCTGCTTATTGACTTGAAATTAAAAACTTGTTTTGTTCGTAATTAGTTAATAGTAGCACTTGTATAAATATAAAAAAGTCAAATTCAGAATCCTCTGTCCTGGAGCCACTTTGTCAAGAGGTTATGGCTTTAATAATGGGACAACAGTGACACCTACTGGTTATCCACGGTAATGAACAGCATAAGAGACGCAAATAAGAGAGAAGACACCAGAAAACCTGTAATGTGTGGTGCAGGAGGTACTCTTATACTTTCTAACAATGTTGGCTTAATATGAATGCCGCTTGAAAATTAGTACTTTTCGGAGATCACTTAAATATTCTCCTCATTGCAGTTTGACTTACTGCATATTTCAACTATTGTAAACTCTCTGAAAAGAATGAAGAGCAGCTTACGATTGTACCCGTCTTCTACGAAACAGAGGATCAAATCATGTCCGCTTGGTAAAGGGACATGATCTCGTTTGTAGGTTATCAGTAAACTTGAAGATGGGGGGTTATTTACTTGCAAGCGTAGGACTCCATTTCAGGAAAGTAGAAGCAGACACCCTGGTACAGACAGTAGGACTCATGGGAGGACGGGCAACTCTCTACCGAGTCACTGTTGTGGTGCCGGGTGGAGACATCAGCAGGGCTGCCGGTCGTCAGCCACGGTGACGTCGTCTCCAACTCTGAGGAGAGGATTGGGGAAATAATTTCATTGGATGAGACTACAGTTACCTTTTCATCTCTTTAATCAATGTCGGCTGTTTAGAACACTCGCCCCCCTTTGGGGTGACTCGTGTAAACATTCCGTTTATGATAAAGGGGGTTATATTACGTCCCATTAATGATAGCTGTGCTAGTGTTGGTTATGTTGAGTCATACTGGACACAAGCCTCCACTCTCCAGTTTAAATAGTACACCTGATGATCAGTAGCAAGAGCAAACGCACGTATCCTGTCAAACACAGTGTTTCCTAACACTCTAATGCAGACGCACCTTGACATGTCTTCCCATTGCCCTGGTATCCAGCCTGGCACGTGCAGAGATACTTCCCAAAGGCATTCTGGCATTCTGCATTTTTGTCACATGTGTGCGTTCCCTGTGCACACTCATCAATATCTGAAACAAAAGGAGAAGAGACCTAAAGTTGTACAGCAGTCAGAGTTACACAAGTTTTATGTATACGTTCTGTGCCAGCAGCTCATCAAAATGAGCCTTCATTCATTTCCTCTAGCATTACGATCAAACTAAGAAGAATGGCGATGGACAATTTCTCCATAACGAGGCGTGTACTTCTCTGATACATTGCTGAAAGTATTGTTTTTACCTATCAAATGAGTTGACCCCATAAGTTTTCTTCAGGATCCGTTACTTTCTCCCAGTACACATTCATAAAAGCAGAAATACTCACCCACACACGTCTGTCCATCACCTGTAAAACCATCCAGACATAGACAGGCTGGGCTGCCAGCACGCAGCAGGCACTGTGCATCTACGTCACAGCGGAGCGAGTAACACTCATTCTGGTCTGACGGAGCAGACGGGACATATGGAATCGTACACATTTCGTTAGAATAACATCTTGAGTGGGGGGAAAAACATCCCCAGTGATTCGCACTGTTACCTGAAACCATCTCGTCTGTGAAGAGAGTTGGCTCGCTGCCTTCATCAGAGTTCAGACCAGGCTCCGCTTCACCAGTTGACAGCCCAGGTGCTGTCGGGGCTGTGCTCTCGTCGTGTGTTTTGTTCTTGATAAACGTTGAATCGCTGGATTCACTGTCTCCAGATTCTACACAGTGAGTTCATATCGTCAACACAAGTCAGTTTGACCTCATAGCTCATGCAGAAGTATAGACACTTCAAATAAGCTTTCTTAAAACGCATCACCTGCTGTTCCATTCGAAGCGTCGGCGGCCAGGCAACTTCCTCCATCGGCTGACAGGAAGTAGCGTGACAGACAGGAGCAGTGGGCGAACCCCAGTCTGCTTTCACACACCTGGGCACAATCTCCATTCAGGTGAAGGCAAACGTCTGCCCCTGAAGACGTGTGCGCAAAATGACAATCTGAGTCTCAATCGTGAATTCTTTTTGGATGACTTGTTTTGTTGCTGCCAGCCAACACACATCTCAGCTTTCATCTCAAACGCTGACCAGCTTCATTTCAGGAAATCAGCCATCGACGATGAATGCGCAGGAATGTTTTTTTATTCAATGTTTTTTTGCATTGCTGATTAAATACTGACACGTCTTGTGATCATCCGTCCTTTGATGTTGCTACATGCAGTGTTTTTAAACCTCAGTGTGTAACTTCTGAACAAATGAACCCCTCTCTGTACCTGGTTTAGCAAGGGGATGTACCACCACAATGGACGCTGGTCGGACCATGTTGCTGTGGATACGTTGCAGTTTTCGCCCAGTCCGCTTGTGTACGCTCCTCAGCTGCTGGTGCTGCCGGTCAGATATCCACAGCCTGTCCTCAAATACTGCGAGGTCAAAAGGTCGAGCTGGAGGAATCACAATAGAGGGAAAGAAGACTCGAGTTCACCAAGTGTTTCAAGGTGAGAAATACTCTATAGCTTGTGATTGCAAGGACACGCGTTACAGAGGGAATTCAGCATATTTGAATGCTGGGAACAAAATAGTTCTTTTAATTTCTCCCTCCTCTTTTATGCTTAAATTCAGTGTGTTCACTTTGTCAGGCTCAGTTCTGTTTATGTCAGTCTAAGGCGCACTTTGTCAGGCTTAGATTAGCATCTACTGGACTCGACTTGAGGTCTTCACGGGTCCAAAAGTTCATCCCAAAATCCTAAAAGTCTCTGGACTGTACTACCCGGAAGCAAACCAGACCCGTCTGTTCATGTAGAACCCCAAAAATGTCGGAGCCAAATCCATCTGTGAGGTACAGACCCAATCGACACCAATTTCACAGTCGATTTCTATTAACAAGTTAACCTGAATTTTCACGGTGACTGATGACAAACACAACTTTAAATTGAATATAAAAGATATATAAAATAAAGGTTTTGTTCCCTCTAGCATAACAAAGATAACTTGCTCTTATGAACTATAATAAGAATTGCTCATTGCCATGGCTGCTTACATTAGCATTGCTAATTTGCAATCATCTGGATTCTCAGAGTCTGACTTGTGCTCTCTGATGGTCTGACCCTTCACAGCGCTTCCTTCACGATCTACTGGTCTGATCACAGCCGGGTCTTCTCGGGTATTACACGTGTTAAAACGGGCCCAGGACCCAGGGTGCCCTGTAAGCTCACAGGTGGAGTGCTAATACCTTCAGGCAGTGGCTCAGGTTGTAGTTTGGCCCGCGGCCTTTTGCTGCATGTCATCCTCTCTCTCTCGCTCTCTCTCTCGCTCTCTCTCTCTCTCTCTCTCTCCTGCGTTTCTTGCCAAAAACAATTCTCTGTGACCTGATTGACTTCATAAATCGGGAAACTGAACCCACGCGGGTCCTTGGTCAGGATTTTAGTTCCTTGGCTTTCAGGTAGACTCATGAAGACCTCTACTTGGCTCCTAATGACAAACAAATCTGCTCTGAATTGCAATATTATAATCAGACTTTTTGTCATCACAGTGCACTTGTATATGCGTGTGTATGTGTCACACAAGCCTCACCTACTTGGTTCTCTAACAGGACCTGTCGATCTGAACCATCCAGAGCAGCGGTCTCCACCAGGCCCCTCATCTGGTCGCACCAGAACAGACGATCCTCTGTGAAATCGATGGTCAGGCCGCTTGGTGACACAAGGTTGGTTCTAGCAATGACAGCACGGCCTTTCCCCTTCAAAGAGGCACTTTCCACGACAGGGTGGGCCCCAATATCAGTCCAGAACAACTTCCTCAAAAAGCAAAGGGAGCATTGTGAATTAGCCAGAGGAAGTGTATTAGCCCCACAGGTGCTACATGCTATGAGCTCAGCTGCTTTTTGATGTCGGATGAAATCCCTCTTGCTGATTTGTTCGAAGTTTGTAGTTTTAATTTCTGAAACTATCGCACTCATACAGCCAGACTCACTTTGCCAAAGGATGAACTGCGATTCCTCTTGGTTTTTCCAGCCCCTTGCTGACGATGGTTTCTCTGTTCAGCCCAGTTAAGGTACTGCAGTCCACAGTTGACTGGCTGGAGACAAAAGCATACAGACGTGTCAAACTGAAAACAAAAAGCAGTTCAATTCTGACAATGTTAAACAAAGCAACTGTTTCTTAAATATTCTATAAAAAACATCTAAAGTTGACTCTTAAACGTCTGTTAAATTGTCCCTGTGGATTCGTTTGAGGTTTAATAGAAACAAAACTACGATGAATACAATCGAATATGACCAAAGTATCAAAAGCAACTGTCCCACAAAATAACATTGAAATACAAATGTTCAAGTTAAAACTTTCAGCACTTAATGAAACAATCTTTTCATGCTTTATCCTCAACATTTGCTGCGTGCAAACACCACCCACCCTTTATCCGTCCAGTACATCCTGCGGTGGACCCAGTCAATCGCCAGACCCTCCGGAGAGTCCAAACCATCGGAGACCAGCACGTCTCTCGACCTGCCGTTCAAATCCACCCGCTCAATTGTCTTCTGGCTTGCACTAGCAAAGTACACCTTCAAAATGCATTGAAAAATATATGAGGAAATGCATTCAGTATTTCAAATAGATGAGCTTTAAAAACAACTAT
Source organism: Melanostigma gelatinosum (assembly GCF_949748355.1). Taxonomy (NCBI): domain Eukaryota; kingdom Metazoa; phylum Chordata; class Actinopteri; order Perciformes; family Zoarcidae; genus Melanostigma; species Melanostigma gelatinosum. The sequence continues at coordinate 23,940,056 of NC_136638.1, forward strand.
TACAACGATAAAGTAGAAAACAGGCCTTCAAATGACAGTGTCTCTCCACTAGATGTCCCTGGTTGTCTGCACAAAAACCTGGATCTGGTCTTCCTAAGTAGTCTTACTCCCGAGGACTTCTGACATCTTTGGGCAGTATAGTACCAACTGTACTACTTATGCCTCTATTGAAAACATCTGAAATCTGTTTCAACAGCAATAAAAGGTCTGAGCAGTTTCCAGCTTACATTTTTCTGGACAGGGTCGTAGTCCAAAGCTATGATTGCTCCTCTTGGATCCTCCACAAGGGTTTGATCCCCAGGGCCTTCAGGATGAATTAGTCGTACATCCACTAGATTGGCAACCAGTAGATAAGGGGGTGGTCCTGAAGAATAGGAATACATAATTGTATGATTAGATGTTCTGCAGCAGATTTAAACCCACTGTAATATTGTGTTTATACGTGTGGGTTTATCCGCCTCGAGCTGACGGCTTCGCCATAGCATGACTCACCAGAGGCAATGCAGCGCTTGCCGTCTTGGTGGAGCTGGTAGCCAGGCACACAACCACACTGCCACCCACTAGGGGTGACATGAGTACAGAGCTGACTGCAGCCCCCTCTGTCTGCGGACAAGCAGCCTGCCAACGGCAACACAGTGAGTTAGACGTACTCGCACAGATACATCTGGGATTTTCACACAGACGATATGTTGATACCTCAGATATCTTATGACTGGAAAGACAACATTTGCATGTAGTGTAGGGCACTGTCTCTTTCCTCATTTTACTTGCACTATTACGGGATAATAAAACTGAAGTAAATTGACTGCATCACTTGTGTGATCGTTATCTGTTAAGCAGTAATGCAAAGCCACCTGATGACCGCGCTGCTGTGCTCCCAGACCTTCTGATCCATCTCGCCTTGTTCTGACCACTTCTATTCGTATTTCTCCGATGTTTATAGTATAAGAAGATAAATGCCTTCTCGATGGGGAGATAATCCTTCTATGCGTTGAACCTCAGCATTTAAACAGAAAAGAATAAGTTCTACACTGGTGTATTTCTAAAACATATATAAAATATTAACGATATAATATCGTAAGATATGTTTTTTTATTCCTAAAATATTGCATAAAATCCTGAATATTGTGTTTATTTTAGCTTCAGAATAAAGGGCTGATCAACTGTAATATAGTCCTCACCAGTACAGGCTTGTCCATCCTCCTGCAGTACAGATCCCTCCGGACACACACACACAGCACCCGCGTCTGTTGTCAGGCATCCATGGCCACACCTGCTGCTCATATTGCCTTCACATGGTACCATTTCTGATTGTGGAACGAAAATCAATATCATCATCTGAAAATGATTTTATTTTCCATGGAAACAATAATGGTACAAGTCTGATGAATTAAAGGTAAAGGAGTTAAAATCACAGAAACATAGGAGTGATTAACAAAAGTTAAAGAATTTGCTGCCATACAACTGTTCATTTCGGGCCATATTACAAGATCAAAGGGATGTTATGTGACCAAAAATGTTCCTGTTTATTTGGAGGCTCAGCAGGTTGTAGAATCTAACAGCCGGATGGACAACATGCTTCTTAGTAAAATCCCTTCATGAAGTCGGCCCTAACCCTATCGAAACAGGTGAACGTGTGATGAGAATGCAGTCAAAGCCCAAACAGTAAGGATGATGTGATGTTAGCTCACATGAGCGTGGTATCTCCTGTGCCTGTGAGGGCCGTGAATACAGAGGCGGGCTGTACAGATATGAATCTGATGTGAAATAGTTACAGTATCTGTGGCTCTGCCTCTGACTGGTACCTTCTCCCTCGTGGTAACGGCTACAAATGATTGTTGTAGCCTTCCGGCTTCTTGCTGTTTTGTGGTACGTTTTTCGATACTTTGAACATTAATTGAATAAATTATGAGCAAACATGCAGGAGGAACTGTTCTATGTATGAAACTGAAATGAAAGACAACATGAACATATCATGCTCTTACTCTCAAAATCAACGAATAATTGGAAAAACTGCCGTTTTTTAAATCATTTTTTCCCTCTATTTGTTTTCATCAAATCAAAAATAAAACATGTGAGCAGCCCGGCTATATACTGTGCCACATAATCCCTGTCGTCGGCTCACTTGGCTGCCTGTCTGTTTTCTTCTTGACCTTGGCAAAGGTTGTCTGCTAAACGGCTTAGAACAGACAAAGCTGCTGACCAGACATGTTCCCATTGCAAATGGCACCTCGTCATCTAATCTCATTGTGAATGTGACGCTCTCCTGTTTTGGTGGCCTCATAGCTGTGACATGAGAAGAGATTGTCCATAATGTGTTTTTAGTATGTTGTAAATTGAAGTGCTGTGTGTATATAGCTACACTATGGTTTCAGGGTAAACTAATTGTCACCGAATCCTTATTGCCAGTTTATTTAACGAAATAAAGGTTCTCTATACATTCCCTCATGACTGCACTACGTTTGTGCCAAAGCATGAGATTGTCTGAGGTATCTGTTCACTAAAAATAATCAGTTGTTATGCTGGCAGACAACAAACCTGCATTCTGGTAGAGAGGAATGACCAAACGCAGACTGAGGTAGGTAAAACAATCGAAATATCTGATCATTTTACCAGAAAACTGGCTGCGGTCAGATTTTAAAAACAAGTTTGCCAACAGATATATTGGTCTCATCCTAAAAAGAAATAGTTGCAAATACGTTTGCTAACTTGAATATGAAACCCCTTCTTCCATTTAACCTTACATAGCCTCTCAGTCTGAGCAGAACTAGACCTTTCAGTGACAAAGTGTCACTGTTTGGACCCAAATAACTTAACACACAATTGACAGCTCGCATATGTCTAGTCCAGTATGCTGAGCATATGACCCGGTCTTTTTATGGGCTCCGTGGGGTCAAAGTAGTGTCTGGGGGACAAATGCCACCTTTCAAAGCACAACAAAAAGAAGAGTGAACTTATCACTAGTGCCAGCTCGCTGTTATGCTTTAACCAACTTCACCTGTCAATCTATTTTCTGTGTAACATGAAATGTTCGTACAACTAATAATACTATTATGGAATCAAAAGTAAGGCGTTTTAAGAGACTAGAATCGATAGAATATGAATGAAATGAGTTAACATAACAACATAAATATTTGCACTGTACCTCCACATGTCTTCCTGTCTGGTAGGAGGGCGTATCCTTCAGGGCAGGTACAGAAATAGGAGCCTGCGATGTTTTCACAACCAAGAGAGCAGCCGTGGTTCCAGTGCGCGCATTCATTCACATCTATGGCACACACAGACAAATATATTAATACTCTTATTTAAATGCATTGCCATGCTTTATTTATGCTGTACGTGTTTATGATGGGTAATAGACTGCAAATTGTGAGACTCATTCCAACTTTTGGGAACGGGCAGTGCTTGTTTCTATACGAACTGGACAACACATCTTTTCTTACTGGGAGTTTTTATTTCTTAGATGCCAACCTTCACAATAAGTGCCTTGCTGACTGAGAGCAAAGCCTTCACTGCACTGGCACGTCCCTTGCTCGGCTAGACTGGAGCACACGTCCACGCAATTTCCACTCTGTTCGTCACAGCCTGTTTGAAAGGGATCAATGGTAATACATTACTGAAGTGTTATCATTTGAGACATGTCTGAAGTAAATGTGAATACAAGGGATAAAATGGAGAGTCGCGACAGAGCAATTTAAAGTTCAAAGTTCAGCTGTAACCTGGAAGAGATGATTGGGAGTCTGCCATTGGCTGGTTGAGGGGATGTACCACCTTGATATTAACTGGGGGCTTTGCCATTTGTTTTATGTTAACATTCAGTGGCTCTCCACCAGCGTACTTGTTTACTTGTTTTATAACCCGAGAGGCTGCGTCAGTGTAGTACAAGTGCTCCAGAAAAACTGATATCCCCAGTGACTGAGACCTGACCAAAGGAGACACAAACAAAAGCATTTTATCCCAGTGTGCCAACAAAAATATAGTGATGAATAAGTCATGGGAATACAACGATATGCTCACCAAAGGGGCTGATCTACGATGTGCAGGACGTTGCCGTTGTAATCACAAGAGGCAATGGCACTTTCTCCTTGTAGACCAAACTGAGCCCAGAACAGTCTTTTGTCCTCTCGGTCGATTGACAGGGCGTCCAGTTGTTCTGCTATCTTAATGAGTGTAGTTTTCATCTGTCCCGTCACGTCGGACCGCTGGATACTTGGGGTTATCCCGCCGGACAGCCAAAAAAGAAACCTGCAAAATATTAGTGTTGAACTGAGAACGGACTTTGCAATTAAGCATTGCCAAATTATTTTTCTTGTTTGATCGCTTTGTTACAAAATTGTCGCTGCTTCTACAAATGTCCCTGCTTGGGCGTTTACTAATTTTAATACGTTGAGTCGTCATGTAGAAACTGGTAAATTAATATATTGTTTTTTTGCTCGGTGGCTATAAAGATATGATATGGCTGTCTACCTTCACACCTGTTCTTTCATCGTGGTCGGCACCTCTTCAACACTGGTGTGCCCCCAAATCAGTAGCTTCATAATCATTTTGCCTCAGTCATAATATAGTAATGTTTAAAATACATTCTAAGACACCCTACAGACATGTAAGTAAAAAAAAAAACATGCTCCTGGCATTTTATTTCTTGGAGAAATATTCCAAATGTTCATATAAATCCTTCACTGTCATGATTCACTTTTGCATATCCACTCAGGGGCATGAATATAGACAGCGCAGGCAGTGCGGGGAGAGAGCAGGCTGGGAGAATGAGACTGCTTCTCAGACATATGAATGAATGAATGAATGAATGAATTTTATTTATATCGCGCTTTTCACAGACAGTAGTATCACAAAGTGCTTAACAGAGCAGACATTTAAAAGCATAAAAAACACAATGTGACCCAAGGGTCAATAAATTATCTACACAGAGAAAATTTAAAAATAAAATAAAAAATATTATAAAATAAAATAAAAATGTAAAACATATTTTAAGAGCAGGTCTAGGACATGGGTTTACTTTTACACAAACGCCAGCCTAAACAGGTGGGTTTTGAGCTGGCTTTTAAAAGTATCCACAGTATCTGCGAGGCGCAGAGTTGCAGGCAGAGCATTCCAGAGCCTCGGGGCCACTGCCTCAAAGGCTCGGTCACCACGGCTAAATCGTGTGCGTGGGACTGGAGACCTAGAGCGTTTGACCTGAGAGTGCGGGCGGGTGAATAGGGGCGAAGTAGATCAGCTACATAAGTCGGAGCCTGACCGTGAAGTGCTCTGTAAGTGATGGTGAGAATTTTGAAGTGTATCCGAGATACTACAGGAAGCCAGTGGAGAGATCGGAGTACGGGGGTGATGTGAGATCGTCGATTTGTCCTGGTGAGTAATCTGGCGGCAGCATTTTGGATGACCTGCAGACGGTTAAGAGCAGATACACTGAGTGATGTGAAAAGTGAGTTGCAGTAGTCAATACGTGAAGAGATAAATGTGTGTATGATCATCTCTAATTCAGGTGTTGATACTCCAGATCTCAGTTTACTGATATTTCTTAGATGGAAGAAACATGACCTGGACAGCTGCTGAACATGAGGGTCAAACGACATGGATCGATCAAAGAAAATCCCAAGATTGCACAGGTTGCAATGGGCAGCAGAGGAGAGTGGACTAATAATCTGCCTGATCATGGGGACAAACTCCTCTGGAGCAATAACTAGGACCTCCGTCTTATGCCTATATTCACAGAACTCACATAAAACAGAAAATGGTGATATTCGCAATATAAGCCCTGGAAAAGGCAAACCCATCGCCATCATAGGTTTCATCTTTAGGGCGTGAAATAGCAATAAATTAACGATGATATATACAATGTAGTGGATTACCTGTTAGTGGGGTCAACGTTTATAGAATTTGGTTGGGTCAAGTGTCTTAAAAGAGTCCTTTCATTTTTCCCGTTTATATCCATTGTCTTGATTTTTCCCTTTTCTCCACTTGTCCAATATACACGGTTCCAAATCCAGTCCACTGCAAGGCCCGAGATATGTTTGTCAGATGAGTACAGTTTCTGCAAAACAGACATTGAAATTACAATTGTCCCAATCAAACCAAAGCCGAATGGGTAATTGTTTAATATCAAGAAAAATAAGTATAAGATTTGAGTTTTGGTAGTTTCATTCCAGGAAGGATCTTCTTTAGAGTCATATATATTCGGATACACTGTTAGTGATGCGTTAGTGATGCGTTGGATGAGTAAATCTCAGACAAGTGACTGGAATCTAAGTTCTCTACAACTTTAATGTAGTTACATAATCACCTGTCTGTGTGCTCCTTTCACTGACGCCTTGTAGATGACTCCAGTGTGTTTGTCAGCCCAGTAAACTCTCTCCTCCCTGAAATGAAAGTCGAGCAGGATCGAGCTTCCCACTCCAGCCACGAGCCTTCTCTGGTTCTTCCCATCGAGGTCCATCCGATGGATAGCTTTCCCATGGCCAAATATCAGGAACGGCTGTGAGGCTTGACGAAATAGAACATCGACGTGTCGGTCATTAAACAACCCAACGGCATAAAAAAGGATCAAATCAGCTCGATTGCAGTCGGCTTCAACATCGTAAACATGAGTTCATGGTATTAATCGCCAGTTTCAAGTCTTCATCCGCCTGATATTTATTTAGTAAAATATGGTCCCAATTAGAGTGGAATGGACAATCAAGCAGGATATGATTTGGGGCGTTGCGACTGTTTGCGACCACGGTGTCCGGTTTGGGAGTTACACGTGTTTAAGGCTTATAACTTTAACCCTTTCACAGTGTGTTTTCAGTTCGTGATGGTTCATTTGAACCATTTTGGTTGCCTAAAATTCCCAATTCAGTGCTCAGTTTTACTTAGCTCCACCCCCTCGTGTCACTTCTGGCCAAAAAGCATTATAGCAATCGCCAAAGTCCCGAACTCGAGGCATTAAAACTGCGGCTGTCTCTGTGACTACCTCCACTTCTTACATGCAGTCTGTGGTCATGTAGCATCGTCTATTGTGGAAATGTGTCACGATAAAGCCAGACTTTAAAAATGATCATTTATTTAAGCACCGGCGAGTTAAATTGACCCCTATAGACCATGCAGTCATCGTTGTGCCATTCATTTTGCGCATATATTAATCTATGTTGTATAGCAACACCTTTTGTCTGCTACCACAATAGAGCTGCGTCATAAGTCATAGGCTACCCTTCACTATGGACAAGAGAAAGAGATTCATGAATGTACACCAGGCATTAGAGCAGTTCAATGCATTTAGTGAACACAAAGGTTTCAGGACCGAGCGACGTGTCCTCGGTTGATCAGGATTGTTGTGAGTAGCGTAAAGAGACGACAACTATAGACTTTCCTGATACAACATTCTAATAGCGGGTACATTTTACTCGTTGGCAGTTTAAGGTATAAGGCGGCCCCCGGTGATTCTAAATGGTTATGAGCAGCAAGACATTTCTACATGTGTAAATGGAATGAGTGGAAACACTGAGTTCAATTCCATAATACAGAGATTTAGTTTGCTCTAGAGTCCTTTAAACTTTGACAAACTTTGACTTGAGGCCAAATCTGTGTTCGCTGTCTGTGTGACTATTGATAAAAAGTTCACTGGTCCATCATGGAAATAACGCTGTGATGTGCAACCACGGATACCACTCTTAACTCTGTGGAATGAAGAAGACAATGAGAAACACCAGACAAACAACAGAATGAATGTCTGGCCTGGGATCCCCAAGATGGCTACTGTTGAGTTGCTAGGAGGCATCCAGATGAATCATTAATTGACAAGTTCACATGGTGGTCAGCATGATTCTTGACCGAGTAAGCACAGCTCATTGGTTTCTATTGGGGGGAAAAGAAACGGGAACTCAAACCAACATTTTCAGTTTTCCAAAAAACAAAACAAGAAAGCAAGCGCTGTCTGACAGCAAAGCCAGACATATCCAGACATATACAGCTGCTCCTAATGCATGAAGAAGACAATCGATCTGGACATTGATTTCCCATTTTATATTGTGGTAGCATTCATTTGGGCAGTTTGAGTGGCCATTTTGGATGCTAAGCCAGTTCATTGGGTTAGCCGATGCAATTGTGTTGCTCATCAAAAGAACCAAACACTTGATTGTTTGAGCTGTGGATAAAATGTTAAACACTCAATAAGCAAAACGGCATGTTGACAGCAAGGGTTGGACAATGTTTGTTTGAGATTTCAGCATACTGTTTATACCAACCGTCATACCGTCATACCTTTTGAGATATGTGGTTGTATTTGGCTGTTGGAGACAATGTTGTAAATTACTAAGCAGGACTGCTTCATGGCAGTATTGGATTGACATGCCTTTTTGCATTAATGTGTTAGAGTAAATATATTGATATCAAATTACATAAACCATGATAAAATATTACATCCATACCACCCACCCCTGTTGACCGTACTAAATACATGTGAAGAACATGTTTAGTTTCTAGAACTGGATATGTAGAGTCATTTTGTTGAATGCAGCGTACAATAATTGGCCTATAATTTCTTGCATAACAAAGTGTGGCCCACTAATTTAAGGGCAATCTTTGCCCAGCATGGTGCAAACTCGAAAAGGGGCAAAAGTAGGACAAATATAATTTTTACCTGGAGCAAAAAGGTGTTTGTGTGTTGGGATCTTTGATGTTGCAGCCACACGATGTGCTGCTTAATGCTGCGAGAATGTCATTTGAAAAAAGATATATATATATATATTTAAATATAGTTTACATAAGGCTCTGGGTTCCAGCCTTTGTGTTGATGAGCATCCACCCTGCTGGAGTAGAGAAGAAACTAAACCAACTCAAAGGAAGATGATCTGTTGCTTTGACTTCTCTGTTGAGGACACAGGCTAGTGACAAGAATTTCGTCCTGGGTGTTGAAAAACGATCACATTATTGCAATTCATTATGAAACGTTATAATCAACTAACTTAACTCTGGCATGACGGAGGTTAATGGTACAAGCTTTTGGACATCAGCGATCACCATCTGTAAGCTTCAACTGATGTCCTTGTGGCATCCCACAAAAAACTTGGACTCAGCCTGAGATACTCCCACTCACGCAGAGGCCAGTTTGCTCTACCTGTTCTACACTGCATTGCATTGTCTGCTTCGCCAAGTTTACTTTGCCACACATGCTGTAGAGTGACTGACTGTTGCGCTCTGTTTCGTGGGGTACTTCTTGTGTGAGCAACTTGTGTTTTATTTCACTCGATTGCAGTTTTTTTTAATCCCTGAACACCAACTCAAGACAGAATAGTAGCGATACAGTAGTCGTAATAGTAGTTTACTGTATGAAGTCTGTTGTGTTGTATGTTCACATAGAGAGGAGAAGGGAACGTTTGTGAAGAATGGGATATTTTCCAACTGAGAAAATGATTAAACGTCTATTGTTGAAATTTAAAGACATAAAAACTATTTTTTTAAAGTTTAGATATACAAACATAAACTTCAAGTTTGATACAGAAAATTGATAAAAAACAATATGTACAATCTTTTTTGCTGTACACTAAGGATTGCACAAAAAAAATGATCTCTGCGTGGCAGTGTGGCTCTCTGCATTTGAATACTTAGTACTATTTAGCAATATATTCAGCATCATCCTGTTTTACACATATGTATTTGTGCCTTGTGAAAGTAGTTCTGGTTCCCTGGCCAAATAAATCTCTAAACCTTTGACACATATGTGGAGTATCCAGTTTTCTGCAGTACTTTCAACATCCCCTCTATCAATACCATGAATTGAGAGTATCAGTCTAAACTGAGAGGTGTGAACCAAACTCACCCACACAGCTGCTGTTTCTCCCCGATCGCGATAGGCGTTCATCCCAACATGCTGTACCGAGGGCCAAGGCTCCAGAGCTTTGCACCATGAAATAGATCAGCGCTGCTGTGATCGTTGCAGCCAACATAATCCTGCACTCCGTCCCTGCCTCAGGAGCTGCACTTTTTCTCAGGCATTCCCACTATTAGCACTGGCACACAGGAATCCCCCAAAATGAAGCAACATTTGTTTCTGGACTGTTGGCATCCTTGTCCAAGGCTTCAACTTAAAGAGACAGCGGAGCTTTACGTGACAGAAGATGCCTGCGCTAAAGAGAAATGTAATACCCCAATAAAAGGATGGAGTACCGGTACTCGGAATGAAGAGTGTAAACCTGCCAGTGCAGTGTTCAACAACAACAAAAACTGTGTGTGGGATCCTCCTCAGTTTGGCCCCCAGGCTGCCAGTCTGTTTTGGAAGCAAAGATTGAAATTCCTGACACCCCCGTGGTACATTTTGCACATGCTAGTCCAGCATTGGAGCAAGATCTTCTTTAAGCTGCAGTCAGTGTCTCAAGCAGAAGGTGGACTGTGTAAGAAATGAGGCAGGGCTGAAGAAAGGTGACATAATAACACCATCTTCCCCTCACCCCACCCCCTGACCCGCGTCCTCTCTGAATGTGGATGTTGCATTTAAGGCTATTAGATAGAACACAACCCTAAAATATTCATTTGTGTATTCATTGGGGAACTAAATTGACCTTTGGTATGTTTTGTCAAACTATGACAGCATTCATAAACAACACGAGTAATTTACACACGACGCACACAATAGACCCACTGTTTTGTGTGCTGTGTGTCAGACTGTCTCCTGTTGAAGGCTCCCGGGAGGAATCGGTGGAGTGAGTAATTTATAGAGAACGAAGGAGGAGTGGAGCAGATTATCCATAAACTGTTTGTCCTCTTTTTTCCCATGAGAACAACTAACAGACTCCAGGAACCGAAACCTCGATTCATACTCTCCATGAGTAGGATATTGTCAGCAACAACGTCAGCAGTAGCCTTGTAGAGGGGCAGTACAAGATGTACGTGGCTGAGAAAGTTGCCTCGTCTCCAGACTAATGTTAGCCGTCTGAAGGGCATTGACCTTTTCCCACGATTTCACTCCTGGCAGATAACAATGAAAATGTTAATGTGCATAATTCACGTCAGGTGACTGGTGTGCTGGATGTCAATCACACATGGGTTTGAATCACTAGGTATGTAGGAAACAGGGAAAGTGTCATTTTAAATACCACCTCATGTCATTGCTTTTGTAAAATGAAATAGTTCCAGTCCTTCATTTCAGCTGGGTGAGTCACCTTCCAGCAGTTACAAGACAAAGCATTTTAGACAAAAGTCCTTCATTTGAATAATGCCATGCTGCTAAATCGTCACTCGTACTAACAATGTCTGCTGCCTAAAGCCCTGCGATCTATATTTTAAAAAGTACACCATAGTATTGTTGTAAAAATGTCTCCATTTTGTTAAGTTTGTCAGGTAACATGTGTCCGTACCAATTCCATTTTTTTAGTTATTTCAGAAAATATTATACTGTGTTTCTGTTATTATTCTACTCTGCTGTTTATTTGGATATATTTGCCGTGTTTATTGTCAACAAAACCGGGTGAATATACTTTACAAATGCAACCTTTCTGTCGGTGCACCATAATGTTTGCAGTAATTTGAATGAGTGACATTGGGTTGCAGGTTTAACATTTGACTGCCGTGACTTTATCAAGCTGCAATGGCTTTGTGCTTGACCTGTGGCTTAAAGGGCTCAGGACAAGCTCATTGTTTCACCATTAACATCCTGCTGACAGCAAATTTGCTTCCAACATCAGTCTCATATATCTCCGATGTTACAAAATGGTTCATCAATCGCAGCGATAGGATATCTTATCCTTGTTGTTCTAAATTCTGTCACTACTTGCATGTTGCCAATTTTCCACTGGGCTGCTACATTGGCGCCAAGTCGTGGTTGCCAGGAGATTTGTGGTGCCAACGTAAAGCCTCCAGAGAAGTGAAGTATCTCACTTCCAGTTGCCCTCGGGATTTGCTTTCATGGACCACACAGCCCAGCGGCAACTGTTTCACAATTAAAGAGGAAATGGATTCATGGGAGGCAGAGCTCCGTCTGCAGATGGACTTCAGTCAAAAGTTTCGTGTTTGTTCCGTCATCAGTCTGTTTATTTTTACATTCAGACACAAAAGCTGAACGGGATCAAACAAATAGAGACAGAATTGGCATTTTTTCAAAAATCAACAGCAAGTTTATTTCCATAGCACATTTCATACAGGGGCAATTAAGTGTGCTTCATATAAATAAAAACAAAATGGGACATCTGTGTATAAAATATGAATAAGAGATAACAAAAAGTATATAAAGTAGTAATTCAGCGAATAGTAACATGATTAAATGATACAAAATTTGAAAGAAAATCATAGGCACATGAAGACATGTTTTTGTCAGTTTGTTTGCGTTGCATGAGGCATAAACAAGGTGGTTCGTAATTTCAATTTTCTAATTTTTTATTTTATAGCAAAAAAAAAGATTTTTTTTCAGTTTCAATAACTGTTGCTTTTTAGAAACGTATTAGTTCAGTACAGTATAAAACAAGTGTGTGAAATGTTCTGTCCTCTTACAATGAAAACTCTACCAAAGTCTCCAGCAGGAGGATTGTGTCTTGCCTTTGACATTTGCACTACTGCCTATTATTATAAATTGTCAGTGTGCAGTCAGACATGTTAATATGAAGGTGACAAGAATTATAACTTTTTTTCTTTTCCTTCGAGATGTAGATTCTGGTTTCCTATGAACTTGCTATAGATAATGAATACAGATATTTGTGCTTTTTTTTGTCTGTCTGTTTTTTGTCTGTCTCTCTCTTCTCTCTCTCTATCCTCATAGTCCTCGTGCCTCTGAGAGCTACCTATCTACCTCCCTATCTATCCATCCACCTACCTACCCACCTCCCCAACTGTCTTTCCATATGTCTGTCTATTCATTTATAGTTTATCTATTATCAACAGCTCGTGTCTACCATCCGTTCATACTGTTTGTCCAAACAGCCTGGTTGTTGCCATGATAACAACACAGCTGTTGTTAGAGATTACTTGGTGCTACTGGCACAGAGGTATCCATGGAAACAGTTTTACACATCCACCCATCATCTTCGCGGGATTCACGGCAACGCGTGTTCAGATGCTCAGAGAGCGTGACAACTGTGACCCATTGATCTTCTCTGGTTCATAACTGAGACGTGTGAAATGTACGCATAGCTCTGTTTCTTTGCTTCTATATGAAGAATTGTGTTTGAGTCATAATTGATAACATGCAGCCTTTTCAAGCACTCTTTTCTTCTTCGTGTTTTTGTGTCTTAACCCGAGCAACAGCATCATACACATGTTCACAGAATGTACAGTCCACACGAAGACAGTGCATGATGAGGATAGCATGATGAGGGTACTGCTGTGTACAGTACAGGGAGTACAGTTGGTATTGTAACACTGGGATTTAGTTTCAACTGGTGAAGCCCAGCGAGAGCACACAAACTGTTGCTGATGTAAAACTGAGAGATTAGCGAATTCTGCCAAATTCAAAATAGCATCGATTTTAAATGTTCATATAGAATTCTATGGCGCCACAGAGGGCTGGTGTTTCTTGTGGTGATTTTAACATCGATATAGTATTTACTACAATGTAAATGTATCCATTTGTAATGTATTAGAATATTGCTGGTAAATTAGAGAGGGAGAGCAATGTGTGTACTAGTGGCTTTCTATCAAATATACAAATAAATGCCCATTTACAGATAGCACAACGCGCACATAATTTAACAATTTTAGTTCAGTTTATTAAAAAAAAATGTACAACTCCATTCATAGACAAATGTACACACAAAGTCATCGAAACTGGCAATGTTCATCAGACGAGACACATATTCCATCAAACACAATGAACAGACTTTGTTGTCCATTAAGGCAACAATCAGCTTGATGCTTAAAGTAACAATAATGTTGTACATGGGATGGGAAGTGGATAATGGTTCTTCTTTGACACCGCCACATGGTACTCATGTCTGACACTTAAACTTTGGCATTAGGTACAGCATAGAAGGCCACGCACAGCTGACGGACAGGCTCTTTGTATGGTCCTTTTTAATACGTTAAATAAGTCCAACAAAGATGCCGTACTGTGGTGACCAGCATTCAAACAGTCTGTCAAATATAAGGCTCCATAATAAATAAGGACAGGACATTTAGTCATTGACTGACCGAATTGGGCGTTTTACATCGGTTCTTTTGAACTCCCAAATAACCTCCAGGGAATGTTTTCATGTTACCTACACTTTTATAAATGATTATATCAATCTCTATGGATTAGTAGTTGATGGAAAATGCAGAATAAATATGTTCAATACTGCAAATGATTTCTTTACAGCCCCACTGTGTG